>NC_051218.1:42029199-42341699 GCF_015220715.1 Pygocentrus nattereri | reverse complement strand
AATTAGTACGCAGTTAATGAGTAAATCAGCTATGAACTAATGAAAACCTATAGTATCAGTAGTTACAACAACATTAATACTTAACTCATGCCTCTTAATGTAAAGTGTTTACATTTCTCACACGGGAAGAAGCAGAAGATGGCTTAAACCGACCCTGAATGGTTATGAGGAAGAGGATCTCCAGTATGCCGTAAAGCACATCAGCGAGTCTGCCTCCGAATGGCTTGCCTAAAAGCCACCAGTAAAACATGCTAAACAAAGATTTGGCCAGCCTGGCCACCATTCTCCCATAGCTAAAAACCTCATCCAGAGGGAAAACATGTCAAGATGCTGACTTCACAGTAGTTTCAACCAAATCTGCTGGTGAAAGCCTTTTTTCCACACTAGGGACTGATTAGAAACAGAAAGCTAGGGCTGTTCAAAGGAGATCTAGTAGAAAACTGTATGGAAGAAGGAGGACAAAAGAACAGAGGCCAATGGAATTACTGAAAATGTGAGTGGGTCGCTCTGATGGTTCAAGTGGCAAAATCAGGATTTGCGTCGATCTTGGGAGGCAGAATGAAAATGTCAAGAGCAAAATGAATCCTTCCAACCTTGGACGACATTTCCACACAAGCTAGCTGGAAGTGGTGCCTTCTTCTGCTCAGATGCTGCAAATGGATTTAGGCAAATCCCTTTGGACAAGGAAGCGCAAAGCTGACAACCTTCATTACACTGCAGGAAGATACAAAAGAAGATGCAGGAGCTTCTCCACAATCTTCTCCACAATCTCGATGGCACCGCTGTGTATATGGATGACACTTCCTTCTTTGGGAAGACAACGCAGGCGCAATCACGGAAAGCTACAATTTGTCATGTGCGATGAATCAGAGGCACCAGGAACGAAGCTCAGTTGGGGAAAATATCAATCGTGACAGTCCAAGCTCACCATCCTGTTCATAAGGACGATGTGTTAAACTAACCTCAGGCCTCCACTCAGAATCTGCAAGAAATGTCGCATGAGGCTACTGAGCATGATGAATTAGGTCAAGATGCTCCTGGCCAGTATTTCAGAGGTTTACATCCACTGAATGATCACTGATGCAATGAGCCAACTCAGTTGGAATAAACTTCACTTTTACCAAAAATGGGTCAAAATGTAAGGAGTCGTTCTCAGCTCATTCACTATCCAGACATCAGCAAGGAAAGAGTGGAATGAAGTTGTGGACAAACCTGAACATGAGCCATCTTGTGCCTCAAAGTGACAAAGTGATTCTAGCAGAAAGGAGCATAGAGACACTTGAGGCTTCCAGCTGTGGATAACTCTGCAGGTCATAACCTTGAAAGGACTGGCACTGCATCAGTCCCTTGTGAGGGAAAAAAATATTGTGACAATTGCATTGAAAAAACAACAACAACAAAAAAGAGTGATGCCAGTGAACACTCACTTTTGGATCCTTATACTTTTCTAGATCATTGTACCAGAGTGTTCACTTCTAGGTTTTTATATACCATTTTTATGCATCAAATTGTTCATATGGCAATATGATGGTTCAGTACACCGTTATAAAGCTTGACATTTCAGGATTCCTGCAAAATCATTTTATGATCCATTGTTCGGAGCAGTAACAATAATCACATTTGCAACATGAATGAGCAAACACTACTAAATCTGTGGGTCTTTATCTTCAAAGCTTTGCTGCTATTCTCAGAGACATCCATCCATCCATCCATCCATTTTCTAAGCCGCTTCTCCGTCAGGGTCGCGGGGGGGAGCTGGAGCCAATCCCAGCAGTCTTCGGGCGGAAGGCAGGATACACCCTGGACAGGTCGCCAGTCCATCGCAGGGCAGACACACAGACACAGACAGTCACTCACACACTCACACCTAGGGACAATTTAGCACACCCAATTGGCCTGACTGCATGTCTTTGGACTGTGGGAGGAAACCGGAGAACCCGGAGGAAACCCACGCAGACACGGGGAGAACATGCAAACTCCACACAGAGAATCGAACCCAGGCCCTCCTTGCTGTGAGGCGACAGCGCTACCCACCACGCCACCGTGCCGCCCTTCTCAGAGACATAATAATCCAAAATGTGGTCTTGATAACAGGACAAGAGTCAGAGATCAACCCCTCCATTCTATTCCATGTTACTCTGTGACAGTAATTTATAGAATTATTCTCACAGTTGGGAGAAAAACTTGGGCATTACTTTTCAAATGAGACCAAGATCACAACTGTAGCCCAAAAGTACGAGGGAACCCTGATCCATATACTTTGGGTATGTTGGTTCAGCCAAAAATGGGGCAACAGTTAACAGGTTAAATGATTGTGGTCATCATTTATAAAACAAAATTCAGTCTAAAGTTGTTATAGTCTAAGAAAAGTTTTTTAGTGTTTGTGTACAACTGGTGGGGTCGTCTTATATTGTGATTAGCCTGTCGTTTGGTGTTTGTTTATATAGAATTAAGAATGCTCTATCTAACAAACTTGAATGTCTTTCACATCCATAATAATTTTTTTTATTTATTTTTATATTTGCTTTATGTGTATTTGTATAAGCATACAAAATATTTCTACCTTCACTTTCATTGACAACTGTCAATGCTGTCATAAGTTAGCATCAATCACATCAACTTTCAGACTCTGGGCTATTATGTGATTTCTGGCAAAAAGTTTAGACAATCACTAAAGTTTCTAGGCGTCAAATTTTCAGTTTTAATTAATTTTTAGCATCTTTCATTGGTTAATGTTATCATGCTTGTTTTTCATTTTTAAGTGTTACAGAGTTACAGCAGTACAGGGTTGCCAGGTCTAGCAAACATCTCCAGGACAAAGTTTGGTTAAAAGCTGATTTTCACCAGTGACATCAAAACATACGCTTTACAAACCCTCCAGAGGTCAGCAACCCAAAAGTTAAGTAGAACCAATTTGTCCTTTCAGCAAAAATCAAATCACATTGGGAACCACAACATTTTATGTCCATTTTACCGTCTTGTCTGTAAATACGCCTCAGTATGTTCTAATGTACTAGTAGAGGCTGAAAATATAAAATAAACAAAAACACAGAAATACTATGCTCTGATTTAAGCTTTAGCTCAACTACAGCTGCTTTTCTCACATCTCCAGCAGGAAACTTTTCCTCAAAAGTAGAATAGCTTCCTTTAAAAAGTCTCATAACATTCAAGACTGAAGTAGCTTCTCAGTCACCAGCTTCTTGTTCCAGTTTTCCCCTTCCACCTTAAATGGTGCCTGCAGTGCCAGAGGGTAACTGCAGCACCATGTAAGGTGGAAGTGGAACAAGAAACTGGGGAACAATTAAACGTTTTAGGAAACCAGCTGAGTGCTTATAAAGACAAATAAGTTCATTTGTCTCCAAATTTTCACTGTTTGCCTTAAATCTTTCTCTATGCTATTTCATTAACTACTAACTAGGCAAGATTGTTGTCTGCGTTGCCATAATGACCTGCCATCTGCCCACCAACCTTCAGAGTTAAAGGGTGAATTAACAGATAGAGGCTACATCACCTCCAGTGTTTAAGGCATCATTGACACTAACTATGTCAAAATGATTCTGCTGTGGAGCTGTAACACGGCGGTACAAGAGCTGCATGTTGCTGACCCTTCTCTCAAGATCAAAATAGATGAAAAGCAAGCCCTACATATACTTTTAGTATATCAGTAGTTCAGTAGTTATATGTAAAAGACTGCCAACCAATCAGAATAAAGCTTCCTAACTGGCTGGGACAAAGCAATGGACCTTTTTGATTGACAAGTTAACATGTTGGTTCATGTTATGTTGTCCAGAAGATTGATCTCTGTGCTGTACCCAGCAGCTTGATATGTAGCCCATAAATTATTTCACCCATAATTATTTATTACTGCAAGGATAAAGTGACAGGAGGAAAACAAATATAGAACTGTCATTGAACAGGATGATTCACAGCGTGTAAACAAGTCAAGCAACCGTCACATCATTTATAGGACAAATAAACCCAACCTATTATCAGTGGAACATCTCCTTCATCTGCAATATAAGCAGTCCTCATGGTTTTCTTCTGTTTATTTGAAAGGCGCCGGCTTGGCGTTATTGTCTTCATATTGGAAATATGTGTTCCATCTGACACTTGTAACTCTTCTCCACAGCCGTGAGATTGTTTGTATATCCAAAACGGGTCAGACTCGGCATACTGGCCTTTTCTGCCAAAATCCAAACGCAGACCGTTTGCTCCCGAGCCTCCCGCACAAGCTGCTCCGGATTATGTTCCCAAACACAGCGGATCCTACTGTCCAAGCAGCATGAGGCCGACAGCTTCGTTTGCCAGAGATTGCAGAGGACTGTGGATGCAAAGATAACAGTCGGGAGTGGCTCGCATAGTTCCAATTGGAGATGATGAGTTGCTCCATCCTCCAGAGGCGTTCCATGCATTTGCAAGCTGCCAGTTCGCTTGGCTCCTGTCAAGGATACTGTCAAGGTTTAGGACTTTATTTTCTCCTAGGAATTAGCCGCATGCCCTTTGTTTCGCAACGACAGGTAGCCTATTCCTTTCTACAGATGGCACAGGAAACAGAATGCTTTCAGTGACCTTTTACCGAGCGTCTTTAAACAACAAACTTTGGGTGACTCATATACTGTGGCTGATTCATACCCGGCAAAGTGACATGCACTGTCCTAGAAGCTAGAGTTCCAATTTAAACCTGCTTTTACACCATTCGAGAGGATAGTGAAGCATCCGCAAAAGACATTTCATTCCTGCCATAATACCAAGAGATATTATTACAGTATAATAGGCTGGAAACAAATATCCTGACCATAGATTAGCTTCATCTTACCTTCCAACCTGACCTGACATTTTTCCTAAGCAAAGTCAGCTGTGCTGCTCTAGCCTTGGAGATCTTTGCCGTGCTATTTTCAGTGAGCAGAGTTTGCGAGGGCTCCTTCCTGGCCTGCAGGGCTAACACATACTGCATGGGTTGTGTATAATTAAGCCAGAGTCTCTCACTCTGCTTTGGATAATGGGAAATAACATCTGCAGTCTCGCTCTGGGCGTTCCGCTGTACCCATTTGTTTCCATCATTCTTCATCAGACTAATAATGTAGCTACCAAACAATCTAAAGGCCACGGTAAAGAAAACTTACATGGCAGGAAATTAAACATGCGCAGAGATGGGGGTTATTAAAATGGTGGTCCAGCTACCTGCTGATATAGAACATGCTAATAGCCACATTTATTATTTCTGCTCCTTTATAGTGATACAAAACGCAATGGACCAACAAAAAAAGCAAAGATCTATTCATATCCAAGGACCTCTGGATATGAGCTCTATGCAATGATAGCCCCCCATAAAGGAAGAGCTAAGGTTTATTGTTGGTACCGTTGGCCTGGGTGACAAAAAAAGCCACAGTGGAGTCTTCCATGTCCAATTCCTGCTTTGATGGACTTTTTCAGCAGGAGAATTTCAATTGTGCCATTTCCTCAGAAGCTCTCTTTTCTTGTTCAAGTTTCCGATATTCTACTGAGCAGGAATGAGCTGGCATGAAATAGGATTAGTATTAGAGACAATTTCTCAGACAAAGCCTTCCTCTCTGCTCTTCTGTTGGAGCCTGTGCTAGCAGGAACAGGAAGCCTGTAAAATTTTGCCGATAAAGAGCTCTCCATCTTTGCTGCCTTTGTCCTGTGCTCCTTGGCTGAGTGCAAGGAGCTTTGTAAAGGTCATTTTATCCACCAAACAAAACTCATTTTGTGAACAATACAGAAGGACAGACTCCGTAATAAGCCAAGAGAGGAGACAGCTTTGGGGAGCTTCACACGTCCTGGCGCAGAAAGAAAAGACAATGATCTGGCTTGTACGATGCAGCGTTCCTAAGGTTGTGTTTTGATTAGAACGCAACATTCTGGACCCAATGCTCAACACATCTTGGTTTGAAGAAGTTGGGTCGACAACTGGTAGTAAAGTACGGTACTATGCAGGAGTCCAAGACTACCTGTTTATTTAATTTACCATCAAATGGCCATCAAATACACATTGTTCATTTTTTGGTGTCAGACAAAACAACAGAAAACACATATTTAACCCCTTCCATGGCCAAATATTTATTACAGACTTCAGTAGCCTAAGAATAGCTCAACTTGTTTGCACTGAAGTCCCTGTAGTTACTGAATAATAAGCCTTAGCATGTAATACGCCTTGGATTTTAAGGGGTTAACAAAGAATTGCATGGAAGTCTCAACAAATAAATACAGCATCAGTTGTTTCCATATTTAGTGTCTCCACTCAATGCCCTTACTATCGGTTTGTTTCTTTTGAGGAAACATGCCAGTTTTCAAAGAAATCTCCAAAGTTCAGTCTCAGAAGTTGGTTCCATTTTTCCATCTCATTATTGAAGTAATCCCATGCACATTTGGCCGTGTTAAGGTCTGGGCTTTGGGGTGACCAGTCCATTCTAAGATCCCCAGCAACTTTTTTTGTTAACTAGCAAATATTTTGCTTTTCATCTAAACCATGTTGGCGGTCCACCAGGTTGCATGGTTCTTAAGAGTCCAATTTTCTTTATAGCTTTTTTTAATTCAATTTTCCTTTGACTTCCCCCTTCTTGACCTTCATTATATGTGTGGAGTAGCTTATATCTAATCTTCTCAGAAACATCTTCTCAAAAATGAACAACTTATTGTGCTTATTGACCATTTTGGCTGTTAATGAAATAAATTATGGGTGGGCTCTGACCTTTGTGCTACTGTATATCCAAATAAATATTTGTACACATCCATTACTCTTATATTAAATTGAATAAATGCTCTAATTACAACTTATCTCTCTGCCCAAGAAGCTCTCTTGGGAGGTTGCACTCATGAGGGGAAGCTGAATGAGAATAACGGAGCGTAAAACTGTCTCTAACCGTGGCGAGAGACCCAGTTAAAGACATAAACTCACCTGGCGTTAATATTTCCCTTATGGTGGTGAACTTCACACTCAAAACCTCCTGGTCAATGATTAGGTTTAAATCATTATATAGTCAAAAAAACTGCTGTCTGTCTGAAAAGTAATACATCTGTAAAACAGTTCAATATAATTTGTTCATCTCTGAAACCACTGCAGGAGTGAAAACATGCTCTTGAAGGTAAATGAAGGTGCTATAAAAGGTTAGTTGGAGTGATGCTGTAAAAGAAGCACTTTTGCGTCCATAAAGAACCTTTCAATTGAGGGGTTTCATAAGAAAGCATCCATTAAAAAGTCCTTTGTGAAGCCCAAAATGGATCTTCTCTTTTATGCTCCTCCACTACTCTATTCTTCAATTTCACTCCTGGAGGCTCAGCTTCCAGTACTTTGATGATTTCCCTGGTCAAATACAACTGATTCGTCTCACCTGATAATTCTTAGGTTACTAGAGGTGTTCCAGGACCAGAGCTCTGTTCTACGGCATTGCTCCAAAGAACCTTCCAGTAATTTTATTCAAATTGTGGTAGGCATGCACTGTAAAAAAATATTTTGGAGGGTAGTATATATAACCCTTGCACATTGTTTAAAAAATACTCAAATATATTAGTCAGCAGGTGAAAACATATATAATGGGTAAATTCTACCTACACTACCTATTTGTAAACAGTAACAACTGCAACTTAAAAAAATAGTGTAACACATACTCAAAAATTACTGGACCCGCGTGCCTTTGTCCTCGAGGGAGTTGAGCTGCTGCGCTGCTGTTTTGAAGGTAAGATGTTGCTGTGTTTGAGCGCTAAATTTAATGTAAGTGTAAACCCTTTGAACAAGATTTGTAGTCTGTGTTGTGTACAAGTGAACATTGCTGAGGCTTTGTAGGGCAATTCAACTTGGGCACTGTTTGGTGTATTTTGATTAGACCAGTGATTCTGACTCCCGGACCTGGATTAGCTGCCATTCCCCTGCAGATTTCAGTGTTTCCCCTAATTAGTATGAGGTGAACACTGATAGGAACACAAGCAGTGTAGTGGCAGGCTGTGACTGTCTGAACGCCACTGGACTGGACTCAGGAGGCACGTTTGTGATTATTTCCCTCGCGCGGGCTTCACAGTACTTACAGCCGAATATGGTGCCCACTAGCACATTTAGCTGGTCTGGTAAGGCATTTTGCTAGCGAGTTATCTCTGTATATGAACAAGAGTAGTTGGTTAAATTAGTTCCTAACATAGGTTAACTAACGTTAGCTAATGCATTTTAATAGCGCACAAACTGTATGTGGACGAGGGTGGTCACTGGATAAATTAGCTAGTTAGCCTAGGTAAGCTAACTAGCTAGCTGACGCATTTGGCTAGCGCGCTAACTCCGTCTGTGGACGAAGGTGGTTGCTTTGCTTGATAAATTAGCTAGATTACACAGGTAAACTAACTAACTAGCTAAAGCAGATGGCTAGCACACTAAGTCGGTATGTGGAAGAGGGTGGAGGCTGGATAAACTATTTAGCTAGCTAACCTAGGCCAACTAGCTAGTGTAGCAAGCTAAGCTAGTTAAAACATTTAGCTAGCGCGCTAACTCCGTCTGTGGACGAGCTGGATAAATCGGCTAACCTAGTTAATTTGGCCTATACCGACTTTGATTTGTTGTATGGGCGACGGCGGTGGCGGTGTGTGTAAGAGAGCGGTGGCTGGATAAATTATCGCTAGCTAGCTAGCTATGGTAGGTAAAAGCACAGCAAGCATTTAATGTTTTATGTGCAAGTCTGACTAATAATCAGTTAGCCTCAGCTTGCTAGTTTAATTGGTTAAGGTTAATTGACTAAGTGGTGTAGCTAAAGGTTTATGTCGGTCTCATGGCATGTCGAAAGGTGCCGTTTTGTTGTTGGTGAGTTCTGTGCTTGTTTGGTAGCAGGGACCGTATAGTTAAGGAGCTGATTAGCAGATTATCTTCAATTGTTAGTTTACTTTATTAGACATCATTAGTATGTGTTATTATTGATAAGTATGCTTGTTGTTGGTTGATAAAAATGTGACCCCTGTTTGTAATGTGCATTCTCACAGGCCAAACTCTCACATCGTTTCAACCTGAAGGTAAGTTTTCACCTAACTTTACTCATTAATGTAAGTTAATCTGAAGTGTTGTCATTTCTAATTAGTCTATATTTGTAGACAAATAAATGAAACTGAATCCTTAGAATATATGTAAAAGAAAAGAATTGAGCCTTCACTACAGGGCTCCAGACTAACATCCAAGTGTTGCAATGAGCATGGCCGAACGTGAAACTTTGCATGTCTAAGTTTGTGTGACAGTTACACAGCCTGAGAAACAAAATAATTTCAGTATGAAACTAAAGGTGGACTCTTGTCTGTCTCCTAGTGTTAACTGCATATCCTGGACTTCTCTGTGTGAAGGTCTTCAAGTCTTGGACTCTCTTTCCTGTGGGCCTTATACCAGTTTTCACAAAAGATATATGAACACAAAATATTTGTACTTTTGTGAAGAGGGTGTCTGACTAAACTCAGCACTTATTGAAGACCCGAAACTGACTAAAATGGGAGTGTTGCCTTGCCGCACTGCCCCATGGCCTGTACCGTTTCAACTCCCAGAGTTTTCACGTGACATTGAGCTCATCCTTGCAGAGGCAAACAAGTCATTTCTTGCCTCTGGAACACACTTTAGAGATGCAAGTGTTAAATCAGCAATAATGCAAGACCTTGCCAAAGCCATATTTTCTTATACGGCCTATCCTTCAAGCCTGCAAATTGCTTCAGTTGCTGAAGCCCTTGTTGAGAAGTTTCCTTGCCTTAAGGAGCCTGGGTCCTTTTCAGGGATGTATGGCTGGCAACAACGCCTCAAGTACAAGATGCACAATTATCGTGCGAAGCTGAAAGCACGAAAATATGCGTATCCTGAAATTGAAGTAAATATGTTGAAGAGAAAGTTACCAAGCAACACAACCCCAGCCAAAAATGTTAGAAGGCCAAAGAAAGCAGAAGTAAATTATCTCCCTCCACATCCTGTTGGAGAAAATCAGGACACATTGGAGAAGGAGAGGCTTGAGTTAGTCGAAGAAATTACGAAGAAGAACAATGCAAAAATAATCATGGAAAAAATGTCCAAAACATTTTCAAGTCGAAGAGTGGAGGTGGTTACCCTCAGCCCAGCTGTCAGTGTCTTCAAGGAGAGGTGGCCAGCATTATTTAGTGAGGCTCAAGTAAGATTTTTTCTTTTATTGTATATTGTGTTGCTGTACATTTATAATTTGACCTACTGAAATTGCTGCAGATGACAATAAGCTGTAATCTACCTCTGGTTTTAAAACATTTGTGTTTAAAACTCTATTTCAGGTGTGCACAACTTTGGTCTAGTAGTTCAGCAATGATTATTTACCTACTCAAATACTCCTGCTTGCACATACTGCTGCTGGCTAGTTTAGTTGATCTATTTAGAAGATTATTTAGTAGAGAAACCACTAAGCTGTACTGAAAATTGGCCCACCAGGCATGGAGTTGTAAAGCTTTGATGTACATGGTGCCTTACTTTCTTAATAACTAAACACATTAAAATTGTTCTAGGTATTGATGGCTATCTCTGATAGTTGTATTCTTTTTGTCTCTTTACCCATTCTCTAGATTACAGCGGAGTTCCGACGTATTACAACAGTTGCCCTGGAAGAGACGTTCATGCTGAAGCTTGACTGGTACACACCACGTCTTATACAGCTGTTTCGTGCCAAAGGGGGAGCTGCTGGTGCTAGGATGCATCCACTCCTGAATGATGTAAATGAGGTGTGTATGGTTTTGTTTGGTTTACTTTACTTTTTTCACAAAAGTTCAAAAACTGATTTGTGTTTCTTTTCAGTCTCAAAGTGTTGAGAAAAAAAGGGATGCTGTTGTCTGCTGCCTCATGGAGTACCTTGGGGAACACCAAGAAGACCTCTTCCAAGACTGCCAGGTATGTTATTAAGCGATCGATCAACATGAGGTATTCAAAGGATTACACACAGGGTTGCGCTGATATCATTTTCAATTTTGATGCCCATCACAGAACTGTGATTTAGTAAATCAGCCAGTTAGTTACCTGACCTTCAGTGTATTACTGTACACATTCCCTGCCTTTTACAGTTTTTTTATCATTATAAGATGTTAAACACATTGTTGGGTCTTACATTTTAAAGCAGTGGTCTTAAACCTGATCTGAAAATGTTTCACTACACCCCAAGTTCATCTCACACAGGAGTTCTCCTTTAAGAATGGCATGCGATCAGTAATTATGCTTAACATTATATGAGGTGCTATCTGTAAAATATACAGATAGGCACACATTAATTATAAAAATCTGAATGGTTCACCCTTAAATTTTTGTGGTCTGTTATGAATTCATTTTATGTTTACACATTTTTGCCCTGAAGGGAGTGGCTTGTCCAGCTATTTTTCAATCTTCAGCAGTGGATTAGGTTGGTAAATTTCCTAATGGGATACTGTGGGTCGACCATTCAGATTTTGCCTTTTATTTGTCACCTGCTTGTATTGGCCTGCTGAATAATACAAAAAGGTTTGTAATTAGTCATTTGTCATCGTAAATGCCGTGTTGTAAATTAAATGCATATGGTTTGTTTTTTCTTTTAACATGGAGAGCGAACATGAAGACCACACAGACCAAACCATGAAGGTGATTGTGATCCATGATGCCATGTCCGAAGATGATCCAGCAGATGTTTTTGTTGTGATAGAGGGCATCCAAGTGCTGAAGGGGTGTGGAAACAAGACAAAGGCATGTGTGCTGTTGATGGGTTTAATCTATGCCCTCAACCTTGAATATCCAAAGAAGCTCAAGTACACTTTCGAAGTATTCCAGAAAATATTTTTGGAGCTTGATGGAGCAAAACTTCTCAAGAGGGTCCACAGCCTCAAAAGTAAGCTAATGGAATGAACTGTTTTACACACATTTGTTCACAGACTTTTTTTCTTGTTTTTATACTTGTTTTTTATACTCTTTTATACTCTATTCAAGTTGGTATCTGAGATTATTACCTGTTATTGGGGTTGCTTACATGTTTTGATTTTGCTTGGTCTGGAGTGTACCAACTGATGTAACTGAACTGACTGACAAAGCAGTGTTTGATTTTCTGGTTACCTTACTTTTTTGAAATGCACCTCATTGTCTTTGTTGAAGTATATGTGTACTCTTTAAATCAGATATAGCATAAGCACTTTACACCATCTGCAACTTATTCACATCATCTCTTTTTTCTACACTCATCCACTTTTTCACCTCCAGTGATCAGCAGGGATTATGTGGGTGGTGGGTCATTCTCAGCACAGCAGCATCCTGTGACCACTGATGAAGGACTAGAGGATGACCAACGCATCTGTGAACACTAACACACCATCGCAGTGTCACTGAATGACCCACCACCCTCATAATAAGTGATTACATTCTTTAATTATAGAACTTCAAAGTGTTTGGTGGAGCTGACAAATAGACAATGGGTGTAGTAAAAGAAGTGGCTGGTCTCTGTAAAAAAATTGCAAATAGGCATGAGTTGAAAAAAGTGATAGTTTATGTTCCTTTAATTTCAGCAATCTGAAATACCCCAGACCTAAGTATTCTACTGTTTTGTAATGCAGTTGTTCAAGAAATGTGTTGAAGCTGTTAATGGTGTTAATGAAGTGGCTGGTCTCTGTATAAGTTGAAAAATAGACTCATGAGTTGATAGTGTTATAACATTTTGTGATGCAGTTCAAACGTGTTGAAGCATAAGACTGTTTGAGAGGATGTACATGTTCAAGAAACTTTGGTTTTAACTGTGTGCATAGTGAAAAAAATACTTTTGTATCTTTGTGTTTTTGAAGGCACACTTAATAAAAAAAAGTTGGCCTCAAAATTGTCTGACATTTTTTTAAAGAGTAAATTTAACCTTCTCTGAACAAGTAGTGGTTAGCTAGTCATATTAGAATATAATGTATAATATATAACTAATAAATGAAGTAGATAAAAAAAGTAACAATTATGTTAATGTTACTCCATTTTTTTAAGTAAACGGTATTGAGAAATGTTGGGTAGGTTTTACCTTACTATTTTTAGTGTGTCATAACTGATACATTTAAGTAATATTTATTCAATATATGGGGTGAAATCTACCCAAACAAACTGAGTGCAAATTGTTACCTCACATTTATTGAGTAGATTCTATAGGTTGTTTTTTACAGTGTGGGGATGCACTGCATCGTAACTTGACAAGTAAGATTTAAAAATTTGTAAATCATAATGTGGGTTCTAAAACCTAAAGAAATGGCTACCATGCATAGATGCCAAGTACTGGTATTGGGTCTTTCTCCCCTCTCAAATAAACATATAAATAAAGTAAGTGACGGGGGAGGGGGGGATTCCTCTCCAATCCTCCAAAACTAAGGTAGTGAAATTGAATGACATTGAACTGCATTCAACAGTTCCAGAAAACAGTCTTTAAGTCTACATCTTTTTCTGCACGGGCATGTTTTATTGGTTCATTCGCCTTGCAGAGGTTTCAAATTTTGAAAGTGCAGCTCTGTGTATGTGTGTGTGTGTGTGTGTGTGTGTGTTTGGGAGGGGGGTTGCTACATTCTAAATGCACTGTGGCCACCAAAAACAACAACAACAACAACAACAACAAATGAATAACCATAATAATTTAATACTATATTATAATACTAATATACTTTGACTGCAGACAATATAAAACAGAAACAGATGCCTTATGAACATAAACTGATTCTAGAGATGAATAGCAGGCAATCTAAGGACATAGACCCAGGTACAATGACAGAAAAGGTAACTGAGTGTGGAACTTCTGGCAAGACGTCATTGATAGCTTTGATTATTTCATACATTTACATCTAGGCACACAGATCTCTATTTTACAAGCACCTTGTCAGTGATTTACAGAAACCAGTTGAAGCTCTCTGGAACATACTTTAAACCACCCCATTTACATTTACGGCATTTGGCAGACGCTCTTACCCAGAGTGACTTACAATTTGATCATTTTTTTTATACAGGTGGTGGTGTTAGGAGTCTTGCTTAAGGACTCTTATTGGTATAGTGGAGGGTGCTGACCCAGGTGGGGATTGAACCCCAGTCTACAGCGTAGAAGGCAGAGGTGTTACCCACTACACTAACCAACCACCCCATTTGCTACTTGGACTTTTGATTCACTCTGCTATGGCTTTTTTTTCTAGCTGGTCCTTAAATCTGTCTAAATCCCTACTTTAGCCAATTATGAACTCATAATACTTTACTAATTTAAAGGTTCCACCTAGAAACCTTAAATTATACTAAGCATTCTTTCTACAGACACCCTTCCACTGGAAGAATAGAAACAGACTCTAAATATTTTTAATTAACATAATGCAATACATTATTTTTCCCTGTATCTCTGTCAGAAAATCTAGGGCACTGTTACATCTCTGTGAAGTAGTGTGAGTCTGTGTTGAGCTGCTAGAGAGCAATAAGGAGTAAAAGGGCACACTCCACACCTCTCCACAAAGATGGCCATACCAAGTCAAAGCACATTAAAAATTATTATTATTATTATTATTTTGTATTGACTTGCTTCTAGTTTACAGTAAACCTGGTTTACTTGCAGTTTTGTAAAAATAAGAATTCTATCAAAATATATTCCATCGGTGTGAACGTGGTAATCTTTAAAAAGGTTCCTCACACTCTTGAATCTCATTTATAAAATATGCTTATCATAGGAACCGTTCACTGAAAGGTTCTTTAGGAAACAAAACGTGTTTTTTTTTTTTTAATGGTACCCGGGCAAGGAACCCTTTTTGGCACCTTTACTTTAAGAGTGCAGTTTTGGAAAAAAGCTGCCAGTTTTTACAACTGACCTCAAAGGCAATAAAATGTCTTGCTTTTCACACCAGAGCATCTCTGAGTGTAGCTGCTCATATGCTTGAAGAACAAACACAGGGCAAGAAAAAAACACTGGAGCCAGAAAATGATAGATTGTCTTTTAACACCAGTACATGACCAGAAATAGAGTGACATCTCACCAAGCCTGGACTTCTCACAGGCTGTCAAAAAATATCATCCCTCCATCCCTCCATCCCTCCATCCATCCATCCATCCATCCATCCATCCATCCATCCATCCATCCATCCCTCCCTCCCTCCCTCCCTCCATCCATCCATCCCTTTAAAAATCTTTAGATGTATAATTTTGAACCATTATATATATATATATATATATATATATATATATATATATATATATATATATATAATTTATTATTTTTTTTTTATTTTTAATTTTATAAATTAAAATGCTTTCATTTTCAATTTTAATTTAAATATTTCAATTTAAATTTACTGCCCTGCGATGGACTGGTGACCTGTCCAGGGTGTATCCTGCCTTCCGCCCGAAGACTGCTGGGATAGGCTCCAGCACCCCCCCGCGACCCTGACGGAGAAGCGGCTTAGAAAATGGATGGAATTTAAATTTAAATATTTATTTATATTTAAATTTCTTTAAAACAGAATATATATATATATATATATATATATATATATATATATATATATATATATATATATATATATATTTCTGTTTTAAAGAAAGAAAACTTAAATTTTAACCTCTTATGCTTCAGGGTATATTTTAGTTTGTCCATCTGAATTTTACGTGAAGACGTTTTAAAGCAAATTATTCAGTAACTGCATGAAATAAATGCAAATTTTTCTTTTATTTATTTATTGTAAAAGCTCCCCTTAAAGTAACAGAACCTGTGTTTTATGATCAGATATATTGCTCTATGCTTACAATTCACTGCTGAAAGCGAAAAATCTCCGACGCTCTTTGTGTTATTTTCTAAAAGTGATGTTTCCAGAGCAGATCACTGAAGAGACGCCGTCTGTTTATAGTTTAAAGACTTTCAGTAGAAAAACAAACTGAGTTCAGCTTCTTTTATCATAAGGGTTTAAAATGACATCACCATCTATTAGACTGGAGAGAAGAGCTACAGCCTCACACGACGCCCAGCTTCTGAATGGAGCTTATGAAATAGGAACTTTATGAAGAACATGACCAAGTGCCAAAAAAGCTTCTATGACCTGTAACAACAGTAGAATTTTTGATGCTATATGGATTCATTTTTAAATTCTCTTTATATAACAGAGTTACAATTACAGACAAACCACGCAATGAACAGTTTAGGCATTCAGTGGTCATTTGAGACATCAAGGTTCTACACACTTGAAAAAAATAGTTCTTCAAGGGTTCTCTAGTAAAGAAAATGGTTCTATATAGACCCATGGCCACTCAAAGAACCCTTTGCATGATTAAATTGTGACATGGTTCTTCTGATTGATGGAGAATTTGCTGTAAATAGTTCTATTTGATTTTTTTTTTTAATGCTTCTATACAGCTCCAAAAAGGGTTCTGCTATATTTATAATGTCAAGCTTTTTGCTGCTTTATAGAACTTTTTTTTTTTTTAAAAAAAAGGTTCTTTATAGAATCAGAAGAACAGATTCATGATGCAAAGAACTCTTTAATCATGCAGAGGGTTTTTTAAATGTTCACGGTTCTATATAAACCCATTTTATTTGCTGAAAAATCTTTGAAGAACCATCTTTTTTAGAGTGTATAGATAACCCCAGTTTTTACTAAAGAACCTTTGACAAAGTGTTTAAGGTTGTACATCTAAGACGCTTAGCATAAATGGTACCAAAACTAGTTTTATGGCTTGTGACAATAGCAAAACCCATTTTGGTGCCTTAAAGAACCATTTTAAAAGAAAGGTTCTTTAAAGAGCTGTACGTGACAGGTTTTCCATCATAGAGAAGAACCATTTGACAATGTGGCGAGCCATTTGAGCATCCACTTGTCACAGTTCTGGATAGAAACATTGCTTTTACTAAGCCTTGGTGAAACATTCTTAAGGGAGAACCCTAACTAGGTAAGTTCTTGAGTTAATTCTTTCATCAGACATGATTTGTTTTCAAAGTATTTGGAACTGCCTAACCATTTTCACTCCTTACATTAGTCGTATGTAAGAAGCCGGATTCCCTGGTCAGCACTTTAGTCAGTTCAGGGTAAGGTCACCTTATCCTGACCTCAAAGTTTGTTCAGCTCAACTCAACAACTTAAGGAGAGCACATGAATGCATCTTGGCGGTACGCTCCCCAGGTGGCTGTTGTTTCTGGAAAGTGAAGGCGGTGAAGAAGTGCACACTCTGTGTTAGGCTGCTTGGATTGAATTCACCTGGTGTGAATTAGCCAAGCTTATAAAGCCAGTTGTTTTGCACACACTAAATGACAGGGAAACGGGGTACTGCTGGGTTGAGTGCTTGCAAGAAGGAAAGAAAGAAGAAAAAACAGAACACTGCAGTGAACAGTAAAAGAAAATGACAAAAATATATGACAAATGCAAACTTAAGGAACAAAAACAATACGAGAAATCAGGACTAAATAAAAACAAACTGTGAGCAAACTTCGAGACACTGGGAAACCTGATGAGATTAAAGCTAGAAAGATAAAAAAAAAGAAAGAACAAGAAAAAAAAACAAACTTTTATTCGCCTAATTTACATTAAACTACTCTGTATTGCAAAGAGGTTAAAATGCAGGTAGAT
Source organism: Pygocentrus nattereri (assembly GCF_015220715.1). Taxonomy (NCBI): domain Eukaryota; kingdom Metazoa; phylum Chordata; class Actinopteri; order Characiformes; family Serrasalmidae; genus Pygocentrus; species Pygocentrus nattereri. Next base: position 42,324,164 of record NC_051218.1, on the reverse strand, counting down.
AAAAAGACAGATTATCTTGTTTTCTTGTGTTCATGGCAGAGCATGATTATTTATTTAATAAATGAATTATCTTCCAAAGTTGTTTTTTTTTTTTATAAATGAACAAGGGCAAAGAACAAAAAGAATAAAAGTAAGATTTTTTATTTATTTGTGTGGGCATGGTGCAGTGAGTCAATAATGTAAGTGCGTGAGTTGACTCATGTAAAGTCTCAGGAGTGTCTCAGAGTCTTTGTAGTGAGTAAGTCTTCTCAATCAGTTGATTTCAGTGGTCAGTGCATAATTACAGGTGCCCAAAGATTGGAGTTGTCATTAGATTTTTTATTTTTTTTTGGTTCCATAATAAAGATTTGGTCCACACTATATTTTCTAAAATCCATACAGGTGCATGTAGAGTGTTGTAAGGCACAATACCTTTATTATTTTTTTTGTTTTACCACTATTTACACTCAGAAAAAAAGGTATGACACTGTCACTGGGGCAGTGTTGTTTGTTGTTGGTGTGCTTTTTGACAAATGCGTACCTTTATGTTCCTAGATGAATAGATAAATAGATAGATACACTATCCGTAGGGTTAAATATGATGTCGGCTCACCCTTTGCAGCTATAACAGCTTCAACTCTTCTGGGAAGGCTTTCCACAAGGTTTAGGAGTGTTTATGGGAATTTCTGACCGTTCTTCCAGAAGCACATTTGTGAGGTCAGGCACTGATGTTGGACGAGAAGGCCTGGCTCTCGGTCTCCACTCTAATTCGTCCCAAAGGTGTTCTATGGGGTTGAGGTCAGGACTCTGTGCAGGCCAGTCAAGTTCTTCCACACCAAACTGGCTCGTCCGTGTCTTTATGGACCTGCTTTGTGCACTGGTGTGCAGTCATGTTGGAGCAGGAAGGGGCCGTCCCCAAACTGTTCCCACAAAGTCGGGAGCATGAAATTATCCAAAATCTCTTGGTGCTGAAGCATTAAGAATTCCTTTCACTGGAACTAAGGGGCCGAGCTCAACTCCTGAAAAACAGCCCCACACCATGATCCCCCCTCCACCAAACCATACTGCAGTCAGACAAGCACCATTCTCTCGACAAAGGCCAAACGCAGACTCATCCATGAGATTGCCAGATGGAGAAGCGTGATTCATCACTCCAGAGAACACGTCTCCACTGCTCTAGAGTTCAGTGGTGGCGCTTTACACCACTGCATTCGACGCTTTGCATTGCACTTGGTGATGTAAGGGATGCAGCTTGGATGCAGCTGGTCGACTATGGAAACCCATTCCATGAAGCTGTCTATGCTGTTCTTAAGCTAATCTGAAGCATGCGCTGACCCTGTGGCCTACCACTTGGAGGAATTTTGGTAGTCTGGCCATTTCTGGGAAGCTTTAACACTGCTCCAAGTTTTTTTCCATTTGGATATAATGGCTCTCAATGTGTTTCACTAGAGATTCAGTCGTAGAAAGGACTTTGTAGCTCTTTCCAGACTGATACCTTTCTCAAAGAATTTCTTTTGATGAGGGCAAAAACACTACTTCTTGGGATGTTTTAGTCTGCTTCTCATTGTTGGAAAGGTTCTATTTAAGTGATAAGATTTAAGATGATTGGGTGTGTCTAGTTTAAACGATCCCAAGTGAGTAAATTAAATGGTAATTTAAAATGTTATTCTGCATGTTACTCACATATTTTACATGCTTCTTCCAGTGTAACTTTTGCTCAAATATCCAGATAAACTAGCTCTAAGTAGACATTACAGAGCTTAATTGGACATAAACCAGACACTTACCACCAATTTCTTTCCTACTTATTGCTAATTCTCTCTGTCCACTGCAGTGCCTATTGTAGTTTATCTTTATCCACTGACCTGATGATAATCCAATTAGATAGGTTGATTTAAGAGGCAATAGTAAATGGCGCTGACATTAGATTTAGGGTTTCAGCCTCATTACTTACTAAGGTGAACGGTTTTAATGAGGTACTCTAGCTCTGTCTACAGTACCTCAATGCAGCACCTCAAGGTAACATTAATCCATAACCACAAGCCCATGTCATGAGCTGCATTGTTTTTGAATGCAACTCCATACATTATGCATATGTTCATGTGGAGCATAACTGCATAAAGATTTAATGAGGTGGTACCCATGATAGGTGTTTCATCCTTGTTACTCATGGTGCAGTGCCGCAGCCAGATGTCACGATGTACTTTGAAGATGTTTGCTTTATTTGTGGAAATCCATGGAGTGGCCTTGGCTGTCTTGTAAACCAAATTAAGTTAAAAGTCGGCACTGAAAACTGGAGCGTTGTACATTTCACGAGGTTCATTCTCATTTTCTTTCATTTTTTTTTTCTTCATTGTGCTAAAACCTGCTCTCTGATCAGGCACTGAGGGGGGGGGGGGGGGTATTCACAGACAACTACTATTTCCAATTAGGAGGGAAAAAAAAACACATTTCCTCCAGGGCCAGCATTTTTAGTGCGGTGAACCTTGACTTCCAGCTTTTGTACAAAGGATGGTAATTATAAACCAGACCCTGCATCAACACTCTTGTCCATAAGGGTGGTCATTATATGGCAGTGGTTGATCTTCCCCTGTTTCATGTGTGGACTCTGAAGAGCGAGACTGGGCCGACTGGGGTCATGTTGTCTGGCTATCTCTGCACATGTCGCTAATGCATATTGCTTTTCGAAATTACCCACCTGAGTTCGACCCCAAATTCCTCCATCAGGATGTGTATGTGGAGGCATCTAGGCGACATTATGGACTATGGAGTGCTTTCAAAGACATTTAGATCCATACCTTTGTATTACCGGCATATGGCAAACAAAAGTGAAAAGGCTGTGTACATGTTTGTAATTTGTGGTAATTAGCATGCTGGTTTTCTGCTGGATAAAAGGCATTGTTCCACCTGTCGGTTTCCAGGTGACAGCATTGCTTTCACTATTAAGGTGCTGTCAGCCTTCCTGACTTGGTGGATTGTTCAAGTACAATGCTAAAATACTTTCAGTTCTGGAGAAGAAGATGCCCAGAATTCATTGGGAGCTTAGGTGATTTCTTTTCCAATGGTGAAAAAAAAAATGCTGACAACGCTGTTGGGCTACGCTGCTAGTCATAACACAAAGGAACGAGTACCTTATCACAGTCATCATTTAAAACCTGAAGGTAGACAAACTTATTAAATGAATCACAATGTTGTTGTACGTTATGCCTCGAAAACTTGCTGCATTAATTCAATTATGCGCCTTTGTTTTCTTTTTTTAACTTTGTGTACAAGTTATAGAATGTAATAAGTTCATGATGTGCAGTTACTAACATTGCTAATGTTTACATTGGGCAATTATAAACATTAAATTTGGTGAAAGTGAAGCTCAAGTTTCTTTAGTCTTTCCATTTGGTGTAGCCTTGAGCTTCCCACCCATAACCCAACCCACAAAGATGTCACCCACACCCCCATGTCTTTCTCTGCTTTGCAAAACTTGTAACTTGGTAAAACTTGGTAGATTCATCATGGTTCAGATGCTGACTTTTTTGGAATATTCTGTGCCGTCTGAATATTCCACTACTGTTTATTTGCTGATTTTTTTGGGGGGAAAAATATAAAACATAAAATGTGCAAAAGCTAAGGTGCATTTCTTTTTTTTTGCTCAAATTTACGAAACACAGCAAATAAATACATACTGCACTAAAATGAGGAGAAAATTGGGTATTTAAACATCTGTGTATGACTATACATCATTAATGCGACCACTTTTTCAGTGCATGAAAATTAGTTTTGGCATTTATGCCTCCCTAAATCTAAAAATGTCAAGTGATGTGTCCGTCCAACCATTTCTGGCATGGTTTTATGTTTGAAACATAGGGCAGCTTTGAAAGTATTCAACTCATGAAAACTTTCTACATTCTGATTTATTCTAGTGCCACTTGTACAACCAACAACAAAAGACTTTTCTTATGACATGCGTGACAAAGTAGGGACAGTATTGCATCATAAAGAAGACCCCAAGTGACCTTCATGGTGCAATGACAAGAGCAGTAGCCCTTTGTTGTCTTTGAGTCATAGTCAGGCTGGGTCAGTGTACCCAGTCAAGTGGTGTGGCCCTAGGGAAATCAAGGCTGCCCTATGTATTCAGTGTTATGCAAGCCTGCCAATCCCCAAGTTAACTAGTTAGTAGTGAGCTAGTAGCTTAAAGTTAACTAGCTAGTCTGAGTGAGCAAACTAACATGTCAATCTACAAATATTCCTAATCATTAAATGATCAAACCAGACTAAAATACATTCAAATAAAATACTGCTTGAAGCTGCCAGACGCCTATGTAGACCAGTCACTTCTGTCAAAGAAGGCAATTAGCCTCAATTCTCAGCATTTTCATCGATGACTTTGTTGTGCAAAATCAGAAGATATCCTTGTGCTGCCCAAGGAAGTTTTGGGCTTGACCTGGCATGTAATTTAAATGGCTTTGTACGAAAATAAACAGGCAAACATGTGAACAATGCTGCTTGCATAACCGAGAGGTTCATGCATCTGTAGAGTTTCAAATCAAATGTAATTCAGCCCATAGTGTGCAAATTTATGGCATGTTAAATCAAGATTCAAATACTTCACAAATGACTGAATACCCACAAAATCATTAGCTGTGCTACTTACCTGAGGAATGAATATATGGCAGTGCTAAACAGAAGAAAACGATTTTAATACTGTTAGTCAAGGAGGATTTGAATGCTGCTGGGATGCCATGCAGTTTGCTGCTAATCAGATTCCAGTCCACTTGATTCTATTCCAGCTTGAATCACTCTACTCGGTTCCAGTGGCCAAAGATCCAGATGTCTTTGAAGAACTTAGAACGACTGTGTAATGGCTTGGGTCTTTCTAAGCCTTGCCCCTTCAACAGCGATTGTTCTTTTGTGGTAGACTGTAAGAAATTCTCACAAGGTTTTCCTGGAGCACCACTCAAAGTTGAAATCTTGACAGGTTATGTTCTTTTTATAGACTGTTTTTCTAGTCGCCTGGGTTATCAGTTCTCCGTTCTATTTCATGAGACTATGTGAGTTTGGTACTCTAACACCACTGACTTCTCATGATGGAGTGGTGTGCAGGCCATTAGGTCTCCAGAAATGTGATTTGGGACACTCTTAACCTTCTGAGGTTTGAAGTCATTTTCTTTATTTTTTGCATATATTTTTTTTAATTTGCCTTTAATGTCACTTGCAAACGATATGATACCAAATATTATGTATACAATGTTCAGAACAGTCTCAGCTGAAGGACAGTTTTGACCTGAAGCACCATATAAAGAGATAATTGGGCCCAAAACCTCAAAAAAGACAATCTGTTTTTTGAAATTCTTAATCTTGCCTGTGAAAATAGCTTTACTCATGTGGAAGAATTGTTTTGGGGCTCAAAATGGGTTCACCAAAGCCTTCGGTTCACAAAAGTAGTGGAATGTTTGAATAATAAAAAAAATGGTTGGTTAGTGTAGTGGGAAACACTTCTGCCTTCAGTGCTGTAGACTGGGGTTCAATCCCTGCCTGGGTAAGCATTCTACACGCTACCCGTCCTTGGGCAAGACTCCTAACACTACCTTCGCCTCCCTGTGTAAATATGCTCAAGTTGTAAGTCACTCTGGATCAGAGTATCTGCCAGAATGCCCTAAATGTAAATAGATAAATGTTGTCCTCATCTCTATTTTCCAAAAGTGCTGCAGCAACTTGAGCGGCTGTGAACTTTGAACATTCCACTCACATCTGTGTGCTTTTGATGTGATGGGTAAAGCCTCCAATTTTCTTTTTTTATTATTTATTTCTTTTTTTATTTTATTCTAAATGTCCATTGGTCAGTTTCACGCAAAATATAGACAGACACACAAATCTACCAATTACACACAGTGAGAGGCAGGTGGCATGTGTCTCAACACGTCTTCAGTGGCTCATAACTCAGTCAGGTATGAACTCACGATGGAATGGATTCGAAAGGGCAGATGGTATGGAAGAAGAAGCATGCTAGAAAGGGCTAGCTCCCAACCTCTCAGGTAACAGATCTTTTCAAGAACAATTAGATTCCTCTTAGGGATTTAATTGTAATTATCATTTTATCTAAAATAAATAAGGTTCCCAGCCTGGTCCTTAATGCCCACACAAGATGGCCAACTTCCAACAGACAGTGATAAAGGAAAGATTTGGACCATCTAGTGGTTGGGAACTACTGATCTCATAATTCGACATTGGTGCTTCACACTTACTTGGTAACTATTTAAAATGGAAAAGACTGTAAAAGATAATAACCTTTTTTGAAAGAAGTTCATACAGCCCATATGTAATGTCCAAATTATTTAATGTTTAAATGGTTGGTTTAAGAACCGAGCTATGAACCAGTTAGGAACCTTTCTCTTGAGGAGTACGGCCTCACCCAGAAGATACACTAAAGAGATCTGACAATTTAGTCTGTTAGGACCCCTTCAACAATGTATTAAAATAAATACATGGGACAGCTGCCAGTGTGTGATCATGTCACAGGGTGAAGACAAAAGGCAATCATTTGAGTCATTTTGAACTGAAGTCCTTTCTTGCTTTATGCTCTGGTAGATCTGTGTGGTGTTCAGATGGAAACAGTGCCAGATGTGTAAATCTTCTGATATGTTTCACTAAATGTAAATGTCACTGAACTGAAATTCAGCACATCTTATGATTAGTTGCCCAACATAAATCTCCTTTATACTTTCTCAAGTATAAGATATTGTTGTGATTTCCCTCAAAATAAAAATAAAAATAAAAATACACTATATAGTTAGAACTTTAGAGGTTCATATTTCACAACAGGGTTGTGAATGGTGATGTATAGCATCAGCAGACACAAAGCTGATATAGGGTCTTCAAAAGGAAGTTATTATAGGCTACGTTCAAATTGGGGCAGTTGTGGGCTGGACTTTAAGGAACGGGCCCTGTTGACGGTCGCCGGTTCAATCCCCAGTGCTGACAGTCCATGACTGAGGTGTCCTTGAGCATGACACCTAACCCCCAATTGCTCCCCGGGCGCTGTGGATAGGGCTGCCCACCATTAAGGGCAAGTGTGCTCACTGCCCCCTAGTGTGTGTGTGCTCACTAGTGCATGCATGTGGTGTTTCACTTCACGGATGGGTTAAATGCGGAGGTGGAATTTCCCCATTTCTGGGATTTAAAAAGTATCAAAAAAAAAAGTATCACTTCAACATTACCAGGTTGAAGTGGCAGAAGTCAGTTTTTTTGCCCCGATCTCCCCGATTCATGGCCATGTGACCTTAATGTGATGCTCAGATCAGAATTGATGGGCTTTTTTTCCACTGCGTGTGCCATCATTCAGCGTTACCATGGCAGCAGCGCCGTACATATGTTAAAGCCTGTAAACGGTGGAAAAGCAGCTCATCTCACCTTGTTCTCCTTCATCTGGCTCTAATAATGAAGCTGAGAGCTGATCAGAGTTAATTATCTTCTCGGTGAAGCTCATTAGTTTGTTTGCTGATGATGAACATGATGCGTGTGATTCATTCACGTGATGTTACTGAGTAGGATGAGCTCATGAGGGTCATTTCAGGACACCGGTTTGTTCACAGTAATGACAGATTTGAATAACTTACCTGAACAAGTATGAACCAATCGTGTCAGAGAGATCAAAAGATCTCCTTGCTTGCAAGGAGAACATGGGCATAATGCTCCTATAATACTGTTCAAAGAAAAACGTCTATCTTCACTTTTTTTCAATTCTTAGTTGAACACACCAGTTGTCCTTTGAACTGGGTGACACATTCGTGATGAATGGGCCAATAGAAATGCTCCAAAATTGCTTGGAGTCAAATCACTTTACTCCAACTTGCATTGAAAGTAAGGAATGTTTTTGCCCTCTCCTGTAAAGTTTCTAATGTTGGAGATATTGGATGATATGCTTACTAAGTCTTTATAATTCGATACTTGGTAATTTGCTGGCTGCTTATTACTACATTACTGAACAATAACTAAGGAAAATTAAGCATTTTCCAGAGCATGTGAAGTGCTCTTATTAATCCTTAACAAGCCAAATCTATTAATATTTTATTAAGCAGTAACTACAGTGAATTAAAGCATTTTGCTTTTATTTGCATATAATAGATTGTAAAACATATTAGATGCTCACTATTATGGCCTAAGCAAGCCCGGGTGTTGCTTAATTACTATGTGCAAGGGTTTTACAATCTCTCTGTATACATTAAAATGTTACTGAAGCCTCTCACATTAGATGACTTGATCTATATCTTTAGCACAGAATTCCTGAAAGACCCAACAAACAGTGGGTGATATGGCAGAAATGTTATACACATCTACGTGATGAACACTATGCATCGACGCACTATGCATTTTAATCTGATGCCGGATGAAACTGGCTGTCGTTTACCAACAATATCTGCAATACACTCCCGAAAGCATACGGTCACCCCTCCTTAAGAAGGCCTGCTAATTACACTTAAATATGTTAAATATATTACATATGTAGTGCTTCAAGGATTCTTTGGAGCCACAGGATAGAAGCTTTTGGAAACGTTTGGATGATCTCCTCAAAAACATCTCCTGAAATAGTAACGACTTGTAGTTATTGGCCGTTTTGGCTGTAAGCAATGAAGGGTGGTCTGTGACTTGTGTCTAATGTTTATGCAAAATTAAGCATTTGCATACTTTTTTTGTCTATTTCCTTTTCTTGCTAATGCCTTCTTCACAGCTACACATCCATTCAGAGCCATACTGTTGAGTTGTCTGGTAAGACTGATAGAAATACCTGTGGATATTTTCAAATCTGAAGCCAAAAAAAAGAGGAACTTGACTTGACTTGACTTGACTTGACTTGACTTGACTTGGACTTGGACTTGACTAACTACTGCTTATCTGACTCTGATCGTTTTGGTGGTCCAGAAGGTCTCAGATGGATGTAAGGAGCCTCTAAATCTGATTGACTCCAGTAAACATCAGTTTTGCAAACTCCTTTATTTTTCACTTATTTTACCTTTGTGCATGATTGTCTTACCTAATCTCAGAAATATTTCCTTAAAAATAAAGAATTGTACTCACTGGCTATTTTGACTGAAAATGAATAAAATGAAGGGTGGTCTCTGACGTTCTCAGAGTAATGTAAGGTTAGGGTTAGGGTTAGGGTTAGGGTTAGGTTCAACAAACCTTTATTGTAAATAAGATAAGTGTGAAGGTTCCTTATGAAACTTTGAAGACCATAGATTCTAGACCATTAAAAAAAGAAATCTTCTATTTTAAGTTAACCGTTCTTTAATCTAATTGGTATTGGACCTTATAATAGCGCTCATCTCATATACGTATGGTATCACTCTTTTGGCAGCATTGTTTTTAAGAGCTGTCCATTCTTTTAGTCCAGTTTGTTCATAATGAGGGATAACAGTACCAATGCAGTATGTTCCTCCATGCAAATGACCAGTTTGTCAATAGAAGCCTTAAGTGAGCCAGGGGTCCAGGTGTTATGGACACAGATTAAGGTAGAAGCACTTGGCTGGATGCACACATATATTTGCAGAATGCAGCCAGTGGTGGACTAATTGTTATGGGAAACCATGGCGCTTACACTCACCACCCCAGCCGTCCCTGGCAGATAAGACCACTCCGTCTCTGACAGGAAAATGGATAAATAATATATAAATACACCTGCTGCACAGTTGTTCCGGTGAGGAGGGCTGGGGGGGAAAGGGGAGGGGGTGCGCGTGGGTTGTTCAGTACAGAGAGCACAGTGAACATCATAATGAGCTAAATATTGTATCAGGAATGGCCTTGTTGCAGCCGTTTGTAAAAACATTGCATGCCAATGGAAAAGGAAATGTTGGGTTTTTTTGTTCCTCCCCCACCCCAGGCCCATTCTTGAACACAATAGAGTAAGTGTGTCTGCTTGTTGATGGAGGCCAATAACGGATGGTTGAGATCTTAATGCCTCTAGCTGGGAAAGGGAATGGAGGCAGCGGGATGCAAAGCGACAAGCTCGGCCTGGTAAATGGCATATGTGGCAGAGACGAATGAGCCATGGCTCGACATCAGAGGCTCGTTTAAAGGGCCTATCCCTCCGAGTGGTGGGGAAGTGGGGTGCAAACCGAATCCCACCTGCGGGCCATCAGCCGACTTAAATACATCACCGCTGCCCTTGCCCTTTTGGTGGGATTGTCATCGATTCTGTCATAAGCATCTGCAGGTGAGTTTCTGTGTGGATGCGTGTGCTGGAGCATGGCTGAATGGAGATAACAAGGGGAAAGACAGATGGCCTGTGCATGTGTGCGCTCATATGTTTTCCTTATCACTCTGAAGTAACAGAGTTTTCACTGGAGAAGTGTCAACATCAGTGAAGAAACCTCTGGGCCCTCTAGGCATTTAGAGAAAGCCCAATGATTTTTGTGAAAAATGTCTGTAATTGACGGTTGTTTTTCTTCTTCGATTGTAATAATCTTATTTATAGTAGTAATAATCTTATTTCATCATGTTTTGGTTAAAAAAGGGTTTTTTAAACACCCAAAGTTATTCAATCCGATTTTTTTCCATGTTATGTCTATGTAGATACAACCAAGTTAGCACTCCCATTGGTCAGGGCATCAAAAGTTGAAGACCTATGTTTGATTAATCACTATGAGTTAGATAATGACTGTGGAATCAACCCCTATGACCACTGATTTCCAACAGGTGGGACCAATTTTGTGTCACTCTGAGCATCCTGGTAGTCTGAGATATGAGAAAGATGTCTTTGCCAAGCTTTAATTTTCTGCATTTAATCGTCATGACATTAGTGCTGACATACTACTGACTACTACATTTACGGTATTTGGCTGACACTCTTATCCAGAGCGACTTACAATTTGATCATTTTTTACATAGGTAGGCCAAGGCAGTGTTAGGAGTCTTGCCCAAGGACTCTTATTGGTATAGTGTAGGGTGTTTGCCCTGGTGGGGATTGAACCCCAGTCTACAGTGTAGAAGGCAGAGGTGTTATCCACTACACTATCACTACTACTACTACTACTACTACTACTACTACTACTACTACTACATGTGGTTCTTCAAAAGTTCTTTACTAAAGAAAATGGTTCAGTTTAAAATCATGAGTTCTATCTAGAACCATTTCATGCTTATGTGATTCTTAGCATAGTGAAATGGTTCCATTTAGCACCAAAAAGGGTTGTTCTATTGTCACAAGTTGGACATTTTTGATGCTATTTAGATCCAGTTTCTGAAAAGGACTTACACAGAACCATACCGCTAGAACAAAACTCATATCTCTGAAAAAACAACTTCACAGCAAAAGGACAAAACATACTTCACTCTTAATATAAATCAGTGGAACCAGAATTTTTCCAAGTAATTTTCGGCTGTTTCTTTTGGTTCATTCATCATGAAGTGTATATACAATGTAAATGACAACAGGTATTTTCAAATTATGTCATAAACTGAAAATTGAGATGATGTTTTGTTCCGGTAGCAGCGATATACAACACATCCATCCATCAATCTGAAGAGCCACCTCACCATGCAAAGACCCACTCAAACATGAAATGGCTCTATATAGAACTCATGATTCTAAACTGAACCATTTTCTTTACTAAAGAACCTTTGCAGAACCATCTTTTGAAGAGTGTAGAATCCCATAGGTGACACTAGCAGAAATGTCACCCTTGTTGTGACATTTACGGCACGAACTGAAGGCCTAGCTCTGTCACGGTTCTGCACGCTGACTCTGATCCCCCCAGGTTTATATAAACCCACCCTTTTTGTGGTTGCAATTACAGTTCTGAGCTTGTTAGCTTCACCTATGTTATTACAAGGACACTGTCTGGTCAGTTTAGTTTGACTGCCTCTCCTTTTTGCCATGCTTGTGTTTCGACTGAAGCTTTTCACTTTGGTTTGGGTGCATTCGCCCCAGTGTTTTGTTAATAAAGGTGACATTCACCTGTTTAAAACCTTCATAGGTTGACATGACCAAGTTTCAGGTTTCATTTTATTTGAAAAGTCCACTGTAGATGCTTTGTAGACGCTTGATTTACAGGTTACAATCAATTAAATATCCACCAAATTGACCACAATTGTCTTTAAACCTGGCGCTAATTGTAGCCCTGACCCTCACCCTGGTCCTAGCCCTAACTCTGGTCCAAACCCTAAACCTTAACCCACCACTGTTTAGAATCAACCGAGTTTGAAAAGATGTTTTATTAACAATTTCAACATCCATAGATAATCTATAGGTCAATATCCTGGACTATCCAAATAAAGTGAGACCAAATTTTGCTTTTCAATTCTAAAAGTTTCGCACTATGGCACAAAATAGAGTTTATATTTTATATTTAAAATGTGTATATTGTCACACCCTCAGAGTATCTATAGCCCCTCTTTCTTTGCAGTATTGGCTCCTTCATTTCGTTCTCCAACGTTGTGTTTTATTACTTTTCTTGCCTTAATTTGGTCATTTTTGTCTCCTAGTTTTTATCTAAATGAGTATGAATACCTTTCTGTTTCAGAGTGTTTTTACACTCCCAACACTCTCATATTTATTCTGTTGAACTAAACTGCATTAAAGCCAACTTGTGCATCTAAATCTTTATTATCACAAGTACTTCAGGAATGTACCAGTCACTGGGATGAATGTGCTGAAATGGTAACTGTGCAAAATGTTTAAGCAAATTTAGTTCAAAGCGGGGGGAAAAATATTCAAGAGCACTTCGGCATTAGAATTAATACTTATTTTAATCAGTCTGCTTTGATGAATCCATCATGTGGGGTGACTCAGAATATGCATTACAACTTCTGGACATTTCTGGGCTTCAAAGGTTTGGAGATGGAACAATCCAAGGGTTGATAATCCTCAGCCTGGAGAAGCACACATTTTGAAGGCTACTAAACTCATTTGGTTTGAAGTGGACTCACTCTGTGTGAGACTCAGGCAGATTTGTTCCTCTTTATCTTTGTCACTAAACGAGTTTAATCAGATACTTTTCTAATAGAAGCGCAAAAACTCTTCAGGAAGAGCAGATGAACTCATTTCACCACCAAGATTCATTTACACCAGGTCTTGATAATAAGATTTATATCTAAATAGACATTATGCATGGATTTTAGCAGGGAAAACAGAATATAGGAAGCAGAATGTGTCTTAAAGTCACGGCTGGTGAAAATATGATATTGGTAACATCACCGCTGTCGGAAAAAACATGGTATCTCCAGAAGGGTAACTTTTCAGGAGAAGGAAAAACCTACTTTACTTTTAGTGTAAGTGAATGGAACCAGAATTCTTTTTTTTGTGACGTGGAGCGAGGAGGCGGACGCATATGCGGAGAAAAGCAACTTTTATTCAGGGCAAATCCAAAATCAGGGTCATAACGGTCCAGGGTCAAAGAGCCAATACGGATAGATCGGGGAGCAGACATGACAAACCAGAATAGAACAGAACAAAACACAGCAAACAAAGATTCAAACAACAGCAAACACATCAAACGAAGATTCAAGCAAAGACCAGCGAACACGAAGGACAAGCACAGGGCTTAAAAAACAAAGGGTGAACGAGGGACAGGCAGGAAACGGGTGAAAACAATCATGGGCAGAGACATGAAACGAGGGGCTGGACGAAACCAAAACAAATGCACATGGAAGATCAAAACACAACATGAACACATGGGCAGGACTGGGAGGGGCCAATCGTGACATTTTTAGTTTCTTTTGGTCCATTCGTCATGTCATTTACATACAATATAAAGGGTAACAGGTATTTTCAAATGATATCAAAAACTGAAAAACAACAAAAATGGAGATGCAAGGTTTTCTTCCGACAGCAGCATTATGCTACAATACATAGATTGAGGTTTTTTTTTTTAATTGCAAGGGTAGAGGAGTTACCTCTTGAAATTTCAAGTGTTTGTAGGCATAAAAAATTGAGAATAGTAGATTAAAAGACTCCATTATGCGTTTCAAAGCCTTTGGTGTGAAAGGAGAGGAGGCAGTGGATAGGGCAAGATGGAGGCAGATGATCCGCTGTGGCGACCCCTAAAGGGAGCAGCCGAAAGAAGAAGAAGATGCATTTCAAAGCCACACACAGCATCAGCATCTTTCAACAGTCTATCAGCGCTAACAGGATAAAGCAGGTAAAAGTGGCCCAAATTGGATTTTCTCACCAAATCCGACTTTTTGTTTGGCTGGTCATGTTATTGGTGGCGCAGTGGCGTGGTGGGTAGTGCTGTCGCCTCACAGCGAGGAGGGCCTGGGTTTGATTCCCCAGTCGGGTGATCAGGTTCCTCTCTGTGTGGAGTTCTCCCCACATGTTCTCCCCGTGTCTGCGTGGGCTTCCTCCGGGTTCTCCAGTTTCCTCCCACAGTCCAAAGACATGAAGTCAGGCTGATTGGACTTACTAAATCACCCCTGGGTGTGTGTCTGTCTGTGTCTGTCTGTCTGTCTGCCCTGCGATGGACTGGCGACCTGTCCAGGGTGTATCCTGCCTTCTGCTCGATGACCGCTGGGATAGGCTCCAGCACCCCCCCACGGCCCTGACGGAGAAGCGGCTTAGAAAATGGATGGATGGACCCGTTTGAGACGTCAGACTGAACAGATCAGCTTCTAAACCGACCCGCATGTGTAAAAGAACACTGCTTCATGTTGCTTCATGTGGCTCATCCAGAGGTAAACAATCATGACTATAAACAAACAGTTTGTTTCATCTTTGCCAGCAACCATTAAGATCCAATGGTTGACGGTTCAGCTCATCTCCCAGAATATGTTTGAACTCGCTGTAAAAAAAAGGCATGTTATTCGCCCACAGCCACTTCTTTGGTTTGCATCCTGGGATTCTTTAAACCTTGCTTTCAGACATTAACTGGCCATTTCTTTCAAAAACGTCTTAGAATGTGGAGCAGTTCGATGAGTCTCTTCTAATTTTTTAGTACAAGAACATCAGCCTGACTGTTTGAGTCTCAGCAGTGTGAAATTATGACAAATGTCGAGTTGGACTGACGTAAAAGTCACACAAATTCCAATCTGGCTGTTCAGACTGAGTCGCACTGATGCGGATCGGATACGGATCAGATTTCAGTACCACATATGAAAGCATCTCGAACTGGAATTGAAAATATCAGATTCAATGTGTTTTCTGCTGTTCACACAGCCACACAGACACACATCTGGGTCCCATATGAGGAAAACGTTTGGGTGTGGGTTTGGGCCACTTTTTACCTGCTGTGTAAACGTAGCCTAAAGCTCCACCATCTGCATAACCCCAAATCACAGCAGTGAAAGCTGAGCGCCTTTAGAGAGTATAATATTCTTTACAACAGACCCGCCTTCAAAAAAGTTCCACTTTTCACATCAGTCCACAGAACTTTAGACAACATTTTACAGGATACATGTCCTGTCGGTGATTAAGACATTTGCTTATGAGCCAGTAATCAAGAACAAATGAAAAATTCATATATTAACAAAATCTCACGTTAACTAAAGAATGAAGATGAAGGTAAGAAATGTTTTCTACAACATCTAAGTTTATCAGGAATTCATGTGTTGATTAAGCATATGAAGAGCAAGTTAGTACACACTGACCTGCTAGAAGCTTTGTTGGTCTCATTCATGCAATTCATACTTTTATTGATGTCATACTGCAATGTCATACTGTTCCAACATAAATGTAAACTGCTGCTTTTTTTCTTTTTAGTTTATTTACTGAAAACATGTTTATTTAATGACTTAAACTCCCAGGTTTGTTCAATACTAAGGCTTATTATTCAGTAATTACAGGGACCTCAGTACAAACTGGCTGAGCTGTTGGGAGGTTAAGCACAACTGTGAATTATCTTATTATATACCACTGTTATTATGAAAAATATGTACTGCCTTTAGAAAAATAAAAATAAATAAAAATTTGTTTCCCATTATACATCTGTTATTCTTTAAAAAAATATTATATCTATTTTTTTAGTAATGAAAACACAGCAGTTTGGAAGGAAACAACTGTTTCTGCAGCTTTACATTACAGCTACTGTTCTTTGCCAGCATGTGGCGCTAATTGAAGTAGTTGCTAGATGTCAGTGGAGTCTTGACTGAGGATCTCTATGAAGCTGATTGACACAAGCACATAAAAAGCAATTGTTGTCTTACGTGAAGGCATTTTTATTACATTTACAGGTGAGATATGTACATGTGAACTGGATTATATACACAGTTTGCATTACAGATATAATGTTTACATATGGTATTTGAGTGTTATGCCAGTATGTATTTTCATGCCTTACATCTCATGTGTAAAAAATGAAGCTGTATCTGTGGTGAAACGGAACGAATTCCCAGACACTGCTATTACTGAAATTATTGTAAGGCAGCTTTATTAAGATCGGGCTTGGTGCTCACTTTGCAGTAAACCTATTTGGTTGTAAAGGAAGTACAAGTTTTGTGTGATTCTATGAATAACCTGCGGTCAGGCACACCTGACTGTTTCAGACTGTTGTTATTTCTCTTTTTACAGGGACTTTTATTCTGAAGGGCTGTGTGAGTGCAGTGGCAGTGCATCACAAGGCCTGGTTATAAACAGACTGAACCGAGCCAACTACACATAGCGGAGTGATAGCCTAGAGCTGTATTCCTCTATTTTACACTGTTTTGAGCTTTCAGTAGATCGCGGACTCAATCTTCAACTTCTGTGAGTTCTCCGGAAACACTACATGCTACAATATGAATATAATTCATTCTGACAATAATTAATGAGCAATTCTGTCCTTTTTACAGGTGTTTGTGGGATGGAATTGGTGTGTATTGGCTCCTTTTCATTTCCAGTGTGCTACACCGACATATTAATGTACCCTGGTTCTATATATTTTGAAAAAGATCATAAAATGATAATAACTATTTTTTCTTCCTATGAATTTTGTCCTGTTTTTATATCATTCATCACTGTTCAGTGTTGCATTGTCCTTACAATGTGGTCTGACACCCCACAGTCAGCACATCACGCCTGGAACCCATGACTTAAGGGTTCTTGCGACCCTATAGGAGAAAGGCCCTGGTGGAACATTTGCTGGAAATGCACTATTTAAATGGTGTTTAGATTCAACAGGGAAACTTTCATGGTAAATGGACCAATAGAAATGTGCTTGGAATAAAATCTCATTATATTTTGCTTATTTTAAACATTTAACATTTATGCCTTTTCCTGTAAAGTTGCCATGTTTAGGACAGTTTTTTTTGTTTGTATGGGGATGATTTTATTTGCCTGGCAGTGCTTTTCTATTCTTAAAAATAAAATATATTAAATGTCCTATTTTCTTGTTAGTATTTTTCACAGTGACTGAACAGTAAAAATAATTCCACCTCTCAAACAAAACAGGCAATTGAGGGCCATTCAAGCATCTGATTTCCATATGTTTCACTAAACATCATAAGTAAAGGTTTTTTTATATCATTTTATATTTTCTCCAGTAAAATATTATTTATATATATATATATATATATATATATATATATATATAAAAAATTTTTTTTTTTATATATATATATATTTTCTCTCTTTTTTTTCAAACACAACCAATAAGTATAAGTTGTCCTCTAAAATCATATGAAACAAAATGAATGAATCATAATTAGACTGAGGATATTCAAATCTTTGTATGGAGCTATAGCAATCTATAGCAATGTTGGCCTAGAAAGTGTCGTTTGCATGTATAAATTCTTGTTCACTGTAGTTGCAAATGAAATGAAATCATTTAAATGACCAAAATGTCCCAAACAATATGTAAATAATACACCAGATGAATGTATGAAATAAGAAAGTGAGTACGAATGCTAAATGCTAATCTGTAGTTGTGCTAAACTAGTTGTGAAAAAGGCCCATCAGACAATAGATGAGCATTTTTTATATTGGAAAAATGTCTCGTTTTGGGTGAAGCGTAACGTTGCGTGCAGAAAGAACAGCAACACAGATGCATCCTTAAAACCGTTCATTCCGCCCGGCTGTTTATCCCTGTTTACTCAGGTTTGCCTCTGCTGATTAATCTCCAATAACAGCTGTGTCACTGTGGCAGCTGTGCTATTAATGGAAATTATGCAATTAACTGTACTCCCAGTCGCATGCCTTCACCAGGAATCCAAGTGAACTTTCCTTACGGCTGCTATTAAGGCAGCCTTCAATGGGTAGACATTTCAAAACAGCCACGCTAGTTTGGATCCCTCATAAAGTCAGCTCCACTAAGCCGATGATAATCAGCCTTTTTGGTGAAGTTGGGGGAATGTTAAATTCCATTATTGCACCGCGCTGAACACATGAAGGATGTAAGATTTGCTGAATTGTATTAGGTATGAAACACTACTCCCATTTCCCATTTTTTATTGTGTTTCTGATGCCGCCGATGACTTAACGTTGCTTAAAATGAACTGACTGCAGATGCACTGCCAGTGTATCAGCTGATTATCAAAAATAGGTTCCAAAATGATTCTTGACTTGGATGAAGGGCTGAACTTCCCTTTCAAGGTCCTGCCCCAGCATCTTAACCCTCCTGTCCTCTTCACCTCCCGCCCCTTACTTTAGTGTTCCCGCTCAAAATTGACCGGGAACCCCACAGGTGCAACAATTGATTGATTAAACACTCAAAATCCAATGAAAGAGGTGATCATCACTTTTATATGTTACAAGTGCATAGTGTGCAGGATATCATCAGGCCTTGAGGCGATCAGATGTAAAACACAATATTTATGAGTGTTTTAAGTTGTAAATCGGTCAGATTTGACCCGAACACTCCAGGTTGATGGAATTCAAGTCAGGATTTTGACTAGGTTACTGCCTTTTGAAACATTCAGAGATGGACTTGATTTGAGCTTTGGTTCATTGTCTTGCTACATAACCCAAATGAGCTTGGGCTTCAGATCACAGACTGATGACCAGATATCCTCCTGCTGGATTTTCTGGTAGTGAGTATAATTCATGTTTCCGTCAGTTGTGGCAAGTCACTCCAGGCTCTGAAATCATCTCTACAGGATCACACTACCACCACCATGTTTCACTGCTGACATGATATTCTTTATACCAGATGTAACCTTGACCTCTGTCTTCCACTTCAGTCTAACGATCATTGTTTTAAATAGTTTAGGGTTCAACAAGGTTGTCAATGCAAATGTTGAGACTAGCATTCGTGTTCCCCTTGGTTAGCCCTGGTTTCCACCTTGCAACTCTTCCGTGGATATGATGCTTTGACCAGTCGCTTTGTAATGAACGAATCATGAACCTTGACCTCATCTGGGGCACGTGAGGCCTGCAGTTCCTTAGATGTTCATTTTGGTTCTTTTATGACTTCGTGGATGAGTCGTCACTGTGCTTTTGGTAGACTAGCCACTTCATTAAGATTCACCCCTGTTCCAACTTTTTTTTTTTTTTTTTTGGGAGATAATGGCTCTCATTGTGGTTCGCTGGAGTCCCATAGCCTTAGAAATTGCTTTGTAGCCCTGTACAGACTGATATAACTCATTTCTTGGAATTCTGATTCCGGCACAGCTTGCTGCTCATTTAGAGATTGTAGCCTGTTCTTCACATTGCTGGAAAGGTTCTGTTTAAGTGATGTTAAGATTCAACAGGAGTGGCAGTACTCAAGTCTGGTTGTGTCTAGTTTATCCCAATTATCAACTAAATTTGCTTAATTGGTTTACAGAATAAATACTTTTTCACAAAGGGATTTTTATTTTTTTTTGCTTTAGTAGATAAATTAACCATATGGATTGGTTAACCATACTCAGGTTGTCTTTGAAATGCCCATGTTTCACTTTAATTGCTGCAAAAATAAATACACTTGCATGTCATGTGCATAAAAACCATCCACTGAAAGTTCCTCTGGCTGTCAGCCAGGCTGACCAGATCCTTTAGTATGTTTTAACACTATTACATGGAATCATGGATTTTCCTCAGTATCCAGTGTAGCAGGACTGCACATCTTACACCAGTCTAAAACTCTTTGTGCTCCAGTGGAACGTTTTTGCTTGCGCTTTCCGCTTCAGTAAAGCGGGCCATATGCGTACTCATTTGCACCCCAGGCATCTTATCCATCACCGTGTTTGGCTGTTCGTTGTAGCACATGACCATTTCAGCTCTATTTGACCACCCGGACTCTCTGACTTGATGAATGGGCAACATGTGTCTGTGTATTGGTAGGAATTGATCATACCAGATGCTCTAATGGGGATCTCCTGATAGAGTGGAGAGTTGATGTTTTTTAGGGCACAACAAGCACATATCTATGTTCTTAATCTATTTTTCCAAGGAGAATAAACATGTGGTGAAATGATGTGCAGCCCAGAAATAACCAAAGACTAAAGTATGGCAAGTTTGATGGAAGCAAGTCATCAGGATTGTCTGCAGGTTACATTGTGTAGGTTTACCAATCTAGAGAAATAGATGTAGGCCCATATTAATACGGTTGATTTTTGTTTATTAGTAAAAAGTGATCTGAAATCAGGGGTGTTAATAGAAAACATTGCTGTGAGGATTTGACAGCATTCAGCCACAAGAGCATTAGTGTGCTCAGGTACACATGTTAGAGGATTAGCTCTGGATCATGAACACAGCTCCACTGAAAGCGTTAAGTTCCTCAGGCCATCCAGAAAATGCAGTTTTCACTGTTCTTCACTCTGACTGGGCATTGCACCATTCTGTTTTCAATGCTTCTCAATGGACATTATGAAAGCTGTATGTGCATAATTGATTAGTAGTAATGGATGCAATGGTTGAATTGGCTAATTAAAAGCTGTGTCTGAAAACTTTAGGAATATACATTCCTACACTCTACCATTAAATATTACATTTACATTTAAGGCATTTGGCTGATGCTCTTATCCAGTGCGACTTACAATTTGATCATTTTACACAGGTAGGCCAAGGTGGTGTTAGGAGTCTTGCCCAAGGACCCTTATTGGTATAGTGTAGGGTGCTTGCCCTGGTTGGGGATTGAACCCCCATATTAGCACTAGGACAATCACAGATTCTTTATATACATGTGATAATGAGCCTTTTCCCCCTGAAACTGTGCTTGATTGTCATTAAATATGACTGTGGGACTATCATCATAACACAATACACATTTTACATTTTGAAGGCGCTATTCATAGCATCCATAATAAAATTAGCTATTTGTGTAGTCTGGCATGCTTTCAAGTGGGTAATAGCCAGATGGTCAGAAGAATTTTGTTAAGACGCAACTGTGTTATGTACAAAATACATTAAAGTCCAATGAAATGTCGAGTTAATCCTTTCCTTGTGGCATTTGCACCTGGAGTCTATTGCTATTGTGTCTCAACATGATTACTAAAATCATACTACCAAGAAAACTATCTTTTAGGCAAATATAGCTGATTTCATAGCCAAATCTCATAGCCATGGCCTCATCTACTCTTTTGTTATCATTAACAAGGAAGGCCATCTAGCAATAGCAACCATAAACCTGGCACACAGTCGAAGAGCACAGCGGAGGACGACTAAACAGTCAGGAAGGGAAAACGTTCATTAAGAAATATAAACTTGGATATGACTACTAAATATAAGATCTGACTTCAAAAGAAAGCTGAGGTTGCAGTTTGCTGAGACATACATGTAAAAGTCTGCGGAGCTCTGGATTAAATCACATGGGCAGATGAAGCGAAATCTAAGCAGAAGTGATGGAAAGAGAAAAAGAATAGCATAGCACCTCGTCTGTGAAACGTGGCGCCACTGGGCATGAGAGACTGCTAGTGGTATTTGAGAGGTGTTTTCTGAGGTGTAGAAATCCAGCCAAAAAACCAAAAACTTCAGGTTGATGCTTCATAGTGCAATGACTTGAAACAGGGGAGCGCAGGGAACAACCTAAAGGGAGTCACAAATTAGCACAGACTTTATACGTTGTTAAAGAAGGTCAAGCAGCGTGAGCTTCTGGCCCCATTATCACATTTCCTAGCCATGGTCTCCTGCCAAAATTTAGAGAGAGTCATAGCATTTTAAAGAGATCTGTGCCAAAGAGTGTTTTCAGGGCATGTAAGTGCTTTTTGTGTAAAGCACAAAATTTAACCTTCTATTAATTTAATCACCAGCTTGTTTTCTATAACCTAGAAATGTTTCGAAAGACACGACAAGCTCACAGCAAGCGCTAGCTAGGCTTTACTGCAGGATGAGCTGTTACATGGTGCATGATACAACTGGGACATTTTTAGTAAATGAAGACAAATTAAGTACATTTCTTCTTTTAGTTTTATATGTTTAAACAAATGTCATGATGAAAAGAGAAAACGTCTGAAAACAGGACCTTTCTTCTTCCTTATTAACATAATCCACATGTGAGTGTGTTGGTTTTAAATAAGGATATTAATGAAATTGATGTTAACAGTTGGTAAAGCTGTAATTCCGATGTTCCATATTTTACTGAAGTGTGATTCAGGATTTCATGTGTGTGTCTGTTCATCTATCAATGTTGATCGGATCAGATTGGATGGAAATTATTTGTTTCCTACAACATGGAATCATATTGAATTAACTTGGCTTGAATTTATTTACCAGATTTTTCCAGCATGTGTTGAACTGACCCTCTGTGTGTTACAGTTAACCCAGTCATGAGGTCACTTTGTCATTTTCGGTGGAATTGTGCATGAACAGTAAGTGCTAGAAACAAAGTTTAGGTGTCTGTTTGTAGCAGAGATGTACGTGTTGCTTGCATAAAAAAATACAATATAAATTTCTATGTAAACATTTGTAAAGTTATTCAACAAAAAGCCAAATGTGTTAGGTCCCATGTCAGTCACCCGCCTGAATCCCACCAAACACACAGATCACATAGGACTCAAACCAAAAAAGCCTCGAGGGTGGCTATCCCACATTTTGCAGGACCTTACATAAGTCCACTGTTCATGCGAAATTTGACCCGTTATGACATTTAAAGGCAGAGAGACAGAGAATGTTTTTTTTACATTCAGTTATGTAGACATTTTTAAAACTCAACAGTAAACAGGTTTATAATGCTAAATCATTGTTTAGATATGATCAGAATCTTTATTTTTGGCGTCATCACTTTTTATTTTACTTTATTTGTTTGGTCCCACTTTAGATTAAGTGACCCTAATAACTGTGTAGCTATATGTGAACAACTTATGCAACAACAATGTAACTACTAATGCTTTAGTCACTGTTACAGGTGGATTACAGCAGTACATCATATGTACTTACACATGTGTAGCAACTTCATTTGTTATAAAGGTACAGTGCAATTACAGAGTGGTAATTAAATAATGGCAATTAATGTGATGTGATTAGTTATTCCACAGTAATAACGTAAAACAAACATAACATAAAAAAAACCCTTCTGATCTCAGAAGAATCTATCAAAAATATATCCTTGTGTAATTACAAGAGGCAAAATATACAAGTGTAATTACGCAGGCTCTACTGCTGTAATCCATCTGTAACACTGATTAAATCATCAGTAGTTAGTGTTAAATAGGGTATTGATGTGTAACTACAGTTATTAGAGACACAATATAAAGTGGGACCATTTGTTTATATATTTTTGTGAATCCCACAGTATCCCACAATCCGCAATGCTATGTCCCTACATGACCCAAGGCAAAGAGTAGCAAGTATAACACGTGTACATGGAATGTGTAAATCCACATTCTGGAACTTGGAAAAATGATTAAACTGTTGCTGCCCAATTTATCAGTCTCCTCCACCTCCTTCATCAACGGAAGGGATCTGTTCATCAAATCACAAACGCCATCTGGCATAGACAAAGATAGGAACACCACTGGCCATATTTTATACAGTGATGGACCATTCTCAGCACAGCAGTGACACATAAATTGGAAAACAAGAACAAGTATTTCATGTGGTGATTCCATTATTTTGCACACCCCCTGTAGATTTTATTCTTCAAGAACATTCATGAAATCCAAGTTGTTGTACTTGTTATTCTCTGTCTTGGGTTATGCAAGCTAGTGGTATTTTTAGATAGTGGATGTGTTGTTCCAGAGCGAGAATACAAATAAATAAAGTAAAATACAACAAGTGAGTGATATAAAGCATGATTATTTATTATAATTTAATTATTTAACATTATGAATTTGCTCATTGTTGAGTTGTAAGTGTTCATGGGGAAAAGGAAAATACACCGGCCAGGCATAACATCATGACCACCTCCTTGTTTCTGCGCTCGTTGTCCATTTTATCAGCTCCACTTACTGTATAGCTGCACTTTGTAGTTCTACAGTTACGGACTGTAGTCCATCTGTTTCTCTGATACTCTGTTACCCTGTTCTTCAGTGGTCAGGACCCCCATGGACCCTCACAGAGCAGTCTGTAACTGTAGAACTACAAAGTGCATCTATACAGTAAGTGGAGCTCGGTGCATGTATGAGCTCACTACTTGGCATTAAGGTAAATTCCAAGGACCCAGCGCATGCTTTAAAGGGTCAGACCAAAATTTATCCAGAGCGACTTACAATTTGATCATTTTACACAGGTAGGCCAAGGCGGTGTTAGGAGTCTTGCCCAAGGACCCTCATTGGTATAGTGTAGGGTGCTTGCCCTGGTGGGGGATTGAACCCCAGTCTACAGCATAGAAGGCAGAGGTGTTAACCACTACAATATCCAACCACCAAATGACTGGCTCACTACATTAATTGCATGGAGTCATGATAATTTGGCCAATTACCTGGTCACCTTAAGTCAGGGAAACGATGTCTGTGATTCCTATAAAGATGTGTGTTCACCACCATTTCAGTGGCACTTCAGTGCTGAGAATGATCCACCACCAAAATAATACCTGCTCTGTGGTGGTCTTGTGGGGGCCCTGATCACTGAACAACAGGATGAAAGTGGGGTTAATGAATCCGATGGACAACAGTCTGCAATTGCACCTATAGGGTAAGTGGACCTGATGAAGTGGACAATGAGTGAGAAACAAGGTACTTATGTACTTAATGAAGTGGCTGATCAGTGTATATATGTATGTTATAATATCACACAAGACAAAGCTTTTAGCATTTATTCAACATTTAAGGTTTCAGAGTAACATTTTTTTGTATTTTCTCCAAACGGTGCTTGCACTGCTGCATATTGAAGCATGTTACTGTCTAAGCTTAAAATAAGATGTTTGCTTTGTCTGACCTGGTGAGCTCTCCAGGTGCAGCTGTTGACCATTAAGTTTTATTAATGTGGTCCTTGCCATCTAAACCCAGCCATCTGTGGTCAACATGCCCTTCAGCTCCTTAGTAGGTAAGGAATACTAATGCAAACTCTTCAGACAATTGCTCTAATGTCGCAGTGGCTCATTAGAATTCATGCCACTTTGTTAGGAGAACTTATTAAACCAAAACGATTGGAGATGGTTTGGGACGATAGGCATTCTTAATTTCAATAATCTTTCCCCACTTAATCATGCAGGATCATAAATAAGCACTCTTGAGGAACTTGGCGAGGTTAAACTACTTAACAGGTTTTTCAAGTGCCCAAATACCCCCTGTTTATGGCAGTGGCTGCTACTTTAATTCTATTTGCATGTATGTATTCTATTTGCCTACTCATTGCAAATTCATGAGACTTGATTAATATGATAATTGTTTTATAAACAGATTCATTAATGGGCTTTTTGACAGCTTTGGACTACACTTGAGGGCCATCCATATTCATTGTGAAAGCAAGAGATGCCAGATATTCTTCCCTTTAGTCCCCATGCATTATTAAATATGACATACGTGAAAAACATAAATAACAACAGGAATTAATCTTTAGAAGCTTTCCAGATGCATTTTATGTCTTTTCACATTGTCCACATTATGTTGGCCGCCTACACATTGTCTGTCTCATATAAAACTACAAAGATACTTTGAACCGCTTCAAAAATCGTTGGAACTGACTTCCCTCACCTCCAACATATTTATGCAGTGCAACCTGATGTCAGATGAAGGCTCAGTCCATCATCATGGATGCTTCTCTCCCACCTCACGCCCCGTTCTCCCCTCTCCCCTTTGGCAAGTGCTTGTGAAGCTTCATAGCACACACCACCCACCTCTAACGCAGCTTCTTCCCACAGGCTGTCAGGACTCTAAACAGTAAACACTGACTGACTGCTGTCTCTCTACCTCACTCACTGGACTTCACTCGACTGCATGTGTATTATTCCTTCTTTCTCTTCCACATTTCACTGGTATATATGGCATGATATTATTCCAAATTGTGGCATATAACCTGCATTGTGTACTGTATCATTATGTATTATTCTGCACATTATGCTGTATTATACTGTTTAGTATAATGTATTAAATGTAAATGTAATTAAATATAGTATTTTGCAGAAGGTACGATTAAATTGCATTATGCATATTGCATTACACTCATATCGCCTTTTTCTGCACTTTGTAAAATTGCGTTACACTGCTGTACTGTATTCTGAACATTGTGCTGTACTACTGTTTAACCACGTTTGCATATTGTAACATGACATTACTGTTACACAGCATTATGCACATTGATTATGTGCAAAACTATTACACTGTTATAACGTATTTGTTTTGTTATACTGTCTTATACATATTGTGACATAGTATTATGCTGTAATATTCAGCACATTATAACATTACATTATCATTATGCATGCTGTATAACACAGTTTTATGCATATTGCTTTGTTCTACACTGTGGGAATGTGTTATTCTGCATTTTGTTATGTATTACACAATTAAACTTTATTATTGTGCATATCATATTACACTGTTACATAGCCTTTTTATGCACATTATATAATGTTGTAATACTGCATTATGCAAATTGTAACAACATATTGCATTGTTGTACTGTATTGTTGTGAAATTGTGTCACTATGGTACACTGAGTGATTCTGAACACTACACTGCACTGTTGTATTCTTCTGTTTTATTGTGTAGTGTATTATTCTGCACACTTACATTGTATTACACTGTTACAGTTTATTACTGTGGATATCATAATATCATATTACACTGGGCTATACTATTATTCTGCACTGTGTAAAACTGGAGTAAACTTTTATACCTGCATTAATCTGCACATTGTCATATTATGTTGATAGACTGTGTTAAGCTACTCATTATGTTGTAATACACCGTTATGCTGCATCATTTTTCACAGTGTATTGTTTTATTACATTGTATTATACCTGATTGTTCTGTAAATAACATTACACTATTTGGAGGAGGGTAATCCAGGTCCAGGAAGTAAAAAAATCAGCCCGGGATTCTGTTCCAACTGTCTGGGTTAAGGTTTTTCTGGCAGTTGGAACAAAATCCTGGAGAAGGTTTTTGGCTTTCTGGACCTGGATTACCCGCTTCTGATCACTGTGGCTATATTATACTGTATATTTCTCTAAATTGTATTACACTGTTGGTATTCTTTATTGGATTATTCTGCACACTGTATTGCACTCTTGTACTATCTTACATGCACATTTGCACCTTTTAACATTTGTATTATGCTGTTATTCTGCACTATTATGTGCTGGACTGGGATCCCATTTATGTTACTTCAAATACGCCTAGTAACGTTTAGTTATTATTCCTGCCATTTATACTTTATTCCATACTGCCAGCCATCTGTAATATTTAGTGTCCTTGTCTCTCTATCTATTTAGTATCTATATATCTAATTAGTGTCTATATATCCCCCCATAGGACCACGCCAGAGCAGGCGTTATTGGGTGGTGGATCATTCTCGGCCCTGCAGTGACACTGACATGGTAGTGTGTTAGTGTGTGTTGCGCTGGTATAAAATGGGTCAGACACAGCAGTGATGCTGGAGTTTGAGTTCTGTGTCCACTCTCTGTCCACTGTATTAGACATGCCCACATTGTCAGTCGAGTCAGGACAGTAGCAGTTTGCGTTAGTCATGTTGTGGTCACAGGACGCCGTTGGCTGTTTATTTTTGGTCGGTGGACTATTCTCAGTCCAGCAGTGTCACTGAGGTTTTTAAAAAGTCCAGCAGCACCGCTGTGTCTGATCCACTCAGACCAGCGTAACACACACTCCAGCAAACCAAAACCAAGTCAGTGTCACTGCAGCGCTGAGAATGATCCACCACCCAAATTGCACCTGCTCTTTAGTGGCCCTCTGGGGTCCTGACCATTGAAGAAAGTAGGACCATTAACAAAGTATGCAGAGAAACAGATGGACTACAGTCTAGAACTGTCGAATCACAAAGGGCACCTATATGGTAAGTGGAGCTGATAAAATGGTGAGTGATTAAAGGGGTTATACTTAATAAAGTGGCCAGTTTATCTGTCTAAGCAGTTATGTACCATATGTCTTCATGTACTGAATAAGTCGGCATTTGTTCACCATATCCTGGTGAATTACACATGTAGTGACATCATTTCTGATTTCACATCAACCAGCACAAAGCGGCCGATTTTTAAGGCTGCAAATAAGGTGCGGTGGGATTTTTTTTTTGGGGGGGGGGGGTGGGGAGCACAGTCCCCACATCTCAGCGTGAGCTGAAATGGAGATCAAAGAGGGGTACACAGTTGTACTGTTCTGGCATCAGAAGAGAGAGGTGATATTCTTCAGAGAGGAATTACTTTCTTCCTTTCTTCTTCATAAATAAAGCCATACAATAAGCAGAGCTCTTGATAGAGTATACTATTGTTGCACCAGATCATTCCAAGCTTCTTTAATAACAAGTGCAACTTACAAGTCTTTCTTGCGTTTTACTTGAAAATGGTTTCAACTGTAAGATCAACCAAGTCAACATGTGATGCTCTGATGTTTCAGCGTTGGATTGGTTTGGTGGAATCAGTGCCATCGGTTTGTCTGTAACAGTCTGAGCAACAAGCAAACAGTAAATAAAAACACTAACCTTCATACGGCTAAAATCTACCAGGAGAAAGTTGAATCTACTATAAATTACATTGTTTCTGTGCATAATATAATAGATCATGATTACACAAGTTCTTCATATGTTTTTAAAAATAGTTTACAAATGTAACGCACAGGTTTAATATTAATTAAAGGTTTTTAATTAGGTTTAAAAGGGTTTTTTATTAGGTTTTTTAATATTAATAGTTACCTTTTTGTGATTTCATCTTAAATGGCAGTTTTCCACTCATCCAAGATGTAGCCCACCAGCCAAGACCTATTTTAATGTCTAGATTTTGCTTCTCACATCACTCCAGTTCTTGAGTCTTTGCACTGGTTACCCATTAGAGAGAGACTTCATCAAAATTTCTCCTCTGGTTTATAAATGTTTGCATGCTCAAGCTCCAGGATATTTACAGGATCCTTTACTTCATCAGACTCCTACTACAGTTTTGCTTAGGTCTGGATCATCTGCTGGTAGTTCCATGTTCAAAGTTATGCTCCAGGGGCGTCTGCTTTTAGTGCATTAGGTCCACGATTACACAAGCAGCTTCCTGAGTCTCTAAGATATTCTGGATCTGTATCGCTTCATCGACTTCTCTTTGTAGATTCATTTTATAAACGAATTTTTGTTTTGTTTTACGTAATTCTGCATCTTAAGGATCATCTTTAGACTTGAGTTTTTAGACATGCTTTCGTGAATTGATTTTGCATTGTTTTAGAGACTCTGGCTCTTTTAAGACGAGGAATCTTAAGAATTTTCCTCCTCAACATGTTTTATGGTTGCTTTATGGATTCTAGATCTTTTTTAAGTTAAATCTTAAGACTATTCTTGCTAGACATTTTTTTTTCCTTTCCTTTTTCTGTAAACGTGCTGGAGCGATGAGGCTGATGTAGCAACCGAACACTGGAAGTTAATCGTCACCCGAACTGTTTTTGTAAATATTGTCATTTTCAAACAATTACATCTTACACCCAGCTCTTCATTAATGTTGCCCTGACTTGTTGATGTCACTATGTTCTTGTTCTTCATGGTACAGGTGACATTCACAATGTGTGTTGTTTCTATGAGAAGCTACAAATCTCAAATCTCAAACTGAAGCTATATTCTTAGAAATGGAAACAGAATAAAAGCTGGGGTGTAGAATATTATCTAGGGTCCATACACCTGCAAGCGTGCAGAAAGGGGAGTAGGATTCTATGAGGGAGGCAGAATTCAGCACAATACCTGTTATCTAAACTAGCTGCTTGCAGTGTTCAACTACAGATTCTTTCATTTTGAACTGAATATGGTTTATTAATATGGTCCCAGGATTGATCCTGGACTTGTTTGGAAAATAACAATGGTGCCAGTACACAACTGGGTTAAATTATTAGCTTCAGTACTCATGGTGCTGATATTGCCCAACACTGCAAACAAACACAAAAGCTTTGCGATTTGCATATGATTGTGCTGAGACGAAGTCACCCTTATTCTGTAGCAGGCAGAGGGGAATAAGGGGATCCAAACCCATTTCCTGGGGAAATGTGCATAAAGCCCGACAGCTGTCTCCTCAGTGAGCTTTTTCGTAATCTGAAGAGGACTTAACTCATGCACTTCTCTCTTATTTCTTCTGCCAGAAGTGTGCACTTGAACAGGTCAAAGCAGGTCAAACGTAAATGTAATTTATTGCAAATTTACTGTGTAATTTCTAGCAATTACATTTGAATAGTCTGGCAAAATCAAAGTATGCACTTCTCACCAAGGGGTAATTTCTGTCACTTGATTAATGATAAAGAACCCCCAACTCAAAGCTGCACCTCAGACTGAACGTTTTCTCCACAGTAGCGGTGAAGTGCTCAGCGTGACTGCAATGACTCATCTCTGAAACTTTCCTCAGATCAATCTTAATCTCCACTTCCTTCAGTAACACGGCGGTGGATTGTCTGAGAGGCACACTATCGATCACATCATTACCTAAGTTAGAAGGATATCCCCAGTTCTTAAGGTGAGGTGGTGCAGTCTGAGGTGAATTAATATTAAATCAATGGATTAAATGCTACCAGCTGGTTTCTGGACATAGATTTAGCCTACTTCCAGACTACAATGGATTTTCCATGGGAGAATCTTCTCTGCCCTTATTCCCATGTGTAGCTTCATTATGGGTGTGAGGAAAAAAGGTAAAAACAAAACAAAAAGTGGGCATTTTCACAGTTCTGACTGGCCGATGCAGGCCGAAGTTCTGGTTTGGATAAATGACATTTTTGCAATTCATTTGATGACCAAGTTGAGTAGATACAGATAGGGCAATTGTAAAACTGTGCAGGATGTCTTCTATACCACTACCACAGAAGAACCCATCCATCCATCCATCCATCCATCCATCCATCCATTGTCTAAGCCTCTTCTCCGTCAGGGTCGTGGGGGGGTGCTGGAGCCCATCCCAGCAGTCCCACAGAAGAACCAACTTTAGTTTTTCAAATAACTTTTCAGGGCTTTCTTTAAAAGTGTCACTGGTCACACTTTGCTGCAATGTTCTTAAGGTTACATGACACCTTCATAAGCTCATCTTCTCAATTAACATAAATCTACAAAGACTTATTCCAACTTGTGTTGTCTATCACAGAGGCGGGTTTGAGTAGATGCAAGCCCTGTGTGAAGTGAAATAATTTCCACTTAATTGAAGGCTACCTACATACAGACTCCATAATGCATGCATACACGCTGAATAACACTTATGAAGCAATATTAGATTATTTGAAGAATTCAATTACGAGCAGAATCTTAAACTAAAGGGTACCACTTTACTGAGTGATATTGTTAATAAAACTTCATGACTCCTACATAAGCTCGTCATGATAACTGACATAAATCAACATAAGTGTTTGTAAATGCTTAATCCAAGTGCCTATATTAGGCGTGATTCACTATAAAGGTTACGTTCGCCAATTTTGAACAACGTTAGCTAAAGTAGTCTTTATGACAGATGGTGCCTGTTGTAATAAGCATTTGTAAACATTTATCCAGGGTTATGTTGGTTGTCATGACAAGCTTAGGTAGGTGTCATGTAACCTTATGAACAGTCCCCTACAGTAAAGTGTTACCAACTAAAGTGACGGAAAGTTCTTCTATTTATAACTATTTGCGAAACATTTTTCCCAAGTAATGGAACTTAGAAAGAAGGTCTACTGTAGATGTTTATATCAGTTCTATGAAGCTCAAAAATTCAAAATTCTTATGTCAATACCATGTCATGTATGTCACGATTACTGGAATAAACTATTCATAAATACTCCAGTATTACTTTAGAAATGTGTTATTTAATGACTATGCATGTGTTATGATGTCCTTATGTAGGTAGCCTTCAAATATGAATCATTTTGAAGTAGCATTTGCCATTTTTATGACATTTTGCCATTATGACATTATGACATTTTATGACAAAATGACAAAGGATATCAGGTTGCACTTTGAATAAAGTGCCTCTAGTAACTGTGTAACTGCACAATAACAATATATGCAACAACAATCTAACTACTGGTGACATATTCATCGCTACAGAGGGATTACAGTAATATGGCGTATGCAAATATATGTGCGCATCAGCAGTTTTCAGTTAAGAGTTCAACAAAATGCTGGTTGGTTAGTGTAGTGGATAACACCTCTGCCTTCTTTGCTGTAGACTGGGGTTCCATCCCCACCTGGGCAACAACTCTACACTATACCAATAAAAAAGTCCTTGGGCAAGACTCCTAACACTGCCATCACCTACCTGGCTTAAATGATCACAATGTAGGTCACTCTGGCTAAGAGCGCCTACCAAATGCCATTAATGTAACAAAGGCTGTTAGTAGGTTGCGAAACATTTATTGATTGGCTCAAAATCAACTAAATATGATACATCAACATAATTTTTATTTGCATTCATTTACTTTATTTCAGTTCTATAGCATATTTCATTTGTGTGGAGCCAATTTACGCATTTAAATGTTAATTCAACCACTTTTTTCAGTTAATCTCAATTGTTGTAAAAGCATATTTTCTCTTATGTAATTACAGATGTATAATAGGGTAAACTGTATTTTTTTCCCCAAAAACCTTTCAGACTGTAAAAGGACAATACTGCCTCCACACAAGATTCCATCAGTGATCTGGATCCAGCTGAAAATGAAGGAGTTTACATAATAAGTGGTAGAAATGCTCGCATTCCCATCTGGTACATGGTTTAAACACTGCTCAGGTTAATGCAGAAGGGAATCTGCAGGGGGGGGCAGTGTAATGATTGTGACTTTGTCAAGTCAAGTCAGCTTTATTGCCAATACTACAATATATACAGGACATACAGTGTCCCCCTAGTCTGCTGGTCCTGGCCCGGAGACTACGCAATCTCCTCCCTGATGGCAGCAGGCTGTGCAGTTTATGCAGTTGTCTATCAATATAGATGCCTTTGTGTTAATGTTACAGTGTTTATTTCATGTCATGTTCTGTGTATGTATCTCTCAGTAGCCCATAACATCTTAGAGGGGAGTATATTTGGAAGAGTTCTTGTTGTAAGCTCAGTTCAGTGCTTGTACTCCTCAGTGTGGATGCTTTTTAGCCTACACCTCTGCACTGAAAAAGAGCACTTATCTCGCTATGCACGTCTGTTGCAAGCAGTTATCTACAGGTAAATTCACCATCTGACTACATTTCAGTTGTCCTATGCACTTCGCCCATGCAGAGAAGACAAACATGAGTTATCTTTTATGCAACTACACACATTTAGTAGGGTAAAGGTGCTGGTTTTCCAACAAAACCCTTCCAGCTGTAACAGGAGGTGTGCGATTGATCTACATTAAGAGAGCATTTACACTGCGTCTGCATAGGAAACGCTAACTTGGCTAACATTTAGTTAGATGTATGTTTGTTAGATGCGTTAACCTAACCTACGTTCTGGCTTCAAACCATTCTTTAATGTGGCTGTGTTTCAAATCAAATCAAATTTATTTGTCGTGCTTTTTACAGCTTATGTCAAAAAGCAGCTTCACAGAATTCCATAAAAGATGAAGTTTTAACATGAATATAAAACCCCCAGGTGAGCAAGCCAGGGGTGACAACAGTGGCAAGGAGAACCTCCCTCAGAGCTGAGGAAGAAACCTTGGGAGGAACCAAGGCTCACCAGGGGGGACCCATCCTCTGGTCAGACTACCTACAAGTGATTATACTACTATTATTAATAGCAGTAGTATCAGTAGTAGTGATAGCCAGAAGTCTATAAAAACATCAGTGTAGGGTGGGCAGCTAGTCCAAGGTAGGTGGCGGTAGCTGGGGCGTGGGCAGCTGGTCTGAAGCGGGTAGCAGGAGAGCTCGACAGTCAGTCGTCCTTCATTGTCCGGCCGGACACGTGGGCGGTCGTTTACTCGGAAAAAAAGCAGGGAGAGGGAATTAGTTTTAGTTTGTACGTAAAACAGGGAATGTGAACATTTCCAGAGAGTGGCTAACGACTCCGGCAGATCTGACTATGACAGCTTAACTAAAAGGAGAGAACCAGAAGGACACACAGACACGGCAGCACTCTGAGACAGTTCAACATCCCTCCGCTCCACCGTCCACAGGTGTTCATGTATATCAACACAATCAGCACATATCCTAAAATGGAAATATTGTTATATGTAATGTATTGTACTGTAATACACCCAAAGAAATGTCCAATTACCAATCTGTAGTTGCATTGTACTACATAATAACTACACATCAACTGTCCATTCATTTTAAAGGTTAACTGTTGCACAGTTAGGCCCAACGCGCCAGCTATTCACCAGCTTCTTGCTCAAATTTTCCTGTTCCACCTTAAATGGTGCAGCAGTTACATTCTGGCGAGTCAGGCATCAGAACTGCTGGACTATTTAAGGTGGAACAGGAAAGTTATCTATCCAGTTACAGAGATATTAGCATGCTGTTAGTGAATGTTTGTGCTTTATCATAATACTTTAAGATAATACAATGGCTATCATATTTTTTAATGGAGAAAAGTAAACAAATCAAAAAATGAAATACAATAATAATAATTAATACTACTACTAATAATAATAAATCCATGTAAAATGATTGCAAATTATCCATTTGACATCAAACTTGACAAATGTAACCATTACTACAAATAAAGTCGAGTAGAACGAGCATTTATAATTGTTTAATTAAGCCTAGTAGACTAAGAATATTCTAAATATTGTGTTGGTCTGTGTCCGTTGCATTGAAGGTCACATGCCACTGTCGTATAGCCTTATAAAACCCTGCTCCACAGTGAAATGTAACCATTTATGTGCAAGACATCACTGTGTAATGGAAAAAACTGCATACCATGGTTTTTCCTACATTCAAGTGTCCAGGAACCTTTAAAAAGTGTAAACTTTGCTTACAAAACTGTCACAATATGAACCGATCTAAGTGACTATATTTCAGCCAAACACTGTGAACCTCAATGAAATATCAATATAGTTTGTATCTTACATGGAACAATGTAAACCTCCACAAGAGAGCAGAGGTGTTGCAGATTTAGCAGCTGGAGAATGTATTTTCTTTTGTTCAAGGCATACATGATGTACTTTGGATATCAGTGCAGTGTAATATAGTTCTATTGCATGTGCTGTAACCGAAGGCCTTAGGCATAATATTGTAACATGTTTGTTCGCTCACTCTGTTTTCTTTGACCCTTTTCAAAGGTAAAGAACTGGGTGTACTCTAACACATGGATTAGTTTAACCTTGAGCGCATAAGAGCTTCTGCAATGAGGGTTAGCAACACTGCTGGAGCACGCGTTTGGCGTTTTTGTGCCTTGGCAGAACACAGTAAGAGTGGTTTTCATTTAGCTGCTGTAAGAGCCTACAGCATTCACAGAATTGACAAGAACAAACATAAGAGCTACACTAAAGCTGAAGTAGTTCATCTCATGGTAGTAATGTCAAGAAAATGTTAGTAAACTGCTTTATTGCTTACAATTTAATAGACATTTGTTTAAAAAAATGGATTTCTGCGAATTGCAACGGCCAATTATGAATGCTTACATCTTAAGATTAGCTTCTATATTCAGACTTAGAAAAGCCTTAATTTCATGCATTGTCACAGCATGAAGACTGGTCTCACTACTGTTGTATAATAACAATAATAGTCAATAACTTTCACAAACCACATCTCAAGCAAATAAGAGCTACAGTTAAAGTGAGACATAGCAAAACTTGTATGTATGTATATGTGCGAGTATGTAAACAATGATAATGTTGCAAAACAAACTATTTATATGTATGTGTATGTGTATTTGGGTCATTCTACAGAAATGTCCATTTGTGTGTCTCTTGCGTTTAGAGATATAATACACTTAATAACTTCATAATACACTTAAATAAACATGTTGGGGTTATAATTTCTTTATATTTTAAAATACAATGATGTTATTTTAACAATTACACCTTCTTGAGCCTCAATTTAGCAATATTGGTTTTTAAATCAGTTATCTAGAATTCCAAGCACCACAGAAGAGCTCGTCTTCACAGTCATGTGTAAAGGGTGAGGCCATATCTTGAAGAAAAAAAAAAAACAAAACACATTTTTCTACAATTTTAACTGCAAAAATCTGTACATGACAATAACGTATATAAATGACCAAAAAAACCTTAAATATTACTAGTATTCTAAGTAGTATACTACTTAAATATTATAAAATGTATAAGGAAAGTTGTGGTCCCCAGGAGACGTGTCACTGGTGTAACTGTGTAACAAAAACCCTCTTATTTTTATATAAAAGTCACACTGATGACATCACTTTGCTTCCTTTTACCTGTTTTCTGAGGATCTATGAAGAAAAGCACACGGTGAGTCCACTGAGTCTTTTCACTCATCAGAAATTCTCATTTACAGCTCATGGCTTTTAGCTGAAGTCACTGGTGCGACCGACTTTATTCTTAGGTAATTGTGGAAAAATAGAATACAATTGGATTAAATTACTTTAATTATTATTTTAGTGGAGATTCCACGACTGACAACATGTGGTTTGATGCTCTGTAGCAGCCGTTTTGTAAAAGTGATTGCTCATTAAAAATGTCTCTGGTGTTACCGTTCTTATGGGTAACACCGGTGAGGATCGGTAACACTAGTGACTCCTATAGAGAGATTAAAAACTGGATGTTTTTGTAGAATGGCCCATATATGTGTATTCGACTTTTCAGCCTACAGTAGTTTAGCCCCACCCATTCACGTTTAAGTTATAAGGAGTGTTTAAGCCTGGACTGATGCTTGAAGTACAGGGCAGCCGATACAGGCACAGTTCTTTACATGTAGGGATTGTTCTACTAAATCAATTTAAACATCAGTCCTGCGGTGATAAAACTATTTTGAAAAACATTTAAGCATGCAGAGCTTAGATATTTGAAAGGACTATGTTATGATCTTTTTAAACCCAAGGCATCAACTGAGACAGCCATCAGCTAAATGGTACGGGGAGGTTGCTTTCCCGGACACTAATCTCAAAAGTTTGAATAATATAAGGAATATAAGTTTTGTCTTTTTTTTCCACTTTTTTTTTGCTCTTTTAATTTTTAAGTTAAAAGATTAAGATGTATCATTAGTTTAAAATGAAAATAAATAAAAATACATTTAAAAATGCTGTGCCACATTTTCATGACTCTACCAAAACACAAAGATTTTGTCCATAGGTGGAGACTTAGTTTAGCCACACCCCTGCATTTTAACTAAAATTTAATGAATTTGATTTAAATTTTAGGAAGTGAGACTGCATCGCTGTCCCTCATGGCCACACAGTGAGCAGTTAGATCCCGTTGTTTTAAAGTAGAAGTGTCTGAAAATCACAAACTTTAAGAATTGCCACTAGTGAATGGAACATTTTCTCCAATTTAGTAAACTTTTTGTGTGTTTTAATCAAAAACATCATGATTGTTTGTGTGTTCAAAGCTGTGTTTGCTAGTCATGTACTGGCTAGCATTTTTGAGATCAGCCCAAAATTGACCCTATGAAACCAATCCCAACTGAAACTTTTGGTAATTGTTTTGCTGGTGACAAAATTGAATATTAAATCCTTTCCTTCAATAAAATAAATATACTTGAGCCATAAGGTCAAATAAACCAAAGAGCTTTTAGTCAGTTAAAAGTATAAACGATGTTTTTAGCTTACATTTTGAAAGAATTTAGTTCCATATAAGCCAAGTAACACAAATAGTCTGCTTAATTCTAAAGAGGAGAAAGAAGTTGTAAAATGGTTATGTAAAATTGAACGGGCAAATATATCCAATATACCAAATAAAATGCAATTAAAATGTAGTATAAAGCACCTTTAACTGTTATATGAAGAGATTTTTATTCAAATTATTCATGCATCTTGCTATTTGATAGAATTCTGATGCCAGTAATTGGTTCTCCAGGAACATTTGCTCAACAAATACAGTAGCTGTGACTAATTATGAAGGGTTACATCTTCAAATTAGCTTTTGTGAGGCTTCCATTTGTGCAGGATATCAGCAACCCAAACATAGCCATCTGTTTGAGAGACGGTTGCTAGTGCTTTTTTTTCGTGCAGTGTTGAGCTCAGTGTGGAGGCCCAAAGTAGTGGACCAGCCTCGGCTCTATGCAGGAGGTAAGGCTGGAAGAGAGTGACGAGGCTGCCACTTGACCACAGGTAAGGCCACGATTGATGTTCGTCTGCGGAAAACGCCGATATATATTCATTGAAAATGTCATCCACTACAGAATGTATGGCACTCAAGATCCCCACCAGGAATATTTGCTCTCCAAACTGCAGTCAGCGAAAAGCATGTAATCACCGAACGCCACTGGAAGCAGGAGTGAGGGAGAGGAGGGGGGCTGGGTTACTTACCCTGGCAGGCCAGGAAAAAGCTCTAGGTGATTGTTGGCTGGCCTTGGTGGTGCCTTGGTAGTGATGTTACTCAGGCCTTTTTTTTTTTTTTACTGTAGATTGTAGATTTTAATAATGTTCATTATTTTGGGAGATAGCAGGAGTGAGATTTGGCCTTAGCAAGAAGAATTTTGATGGATTTATACTTTAAAATATGTTTGACTTCATTCTGATCTGTGGGTGCAACACCTGCAATGCTTTGCTGTTGTTCACATGTCTCACATTCATGCATCAGCATTTTATTTTAGACCAAAAGGTGCTGAAAAACAGAAAAATAGTGCCAAATAAGTTCCTATGCTGATAACTAACAAGTTACAATGTAGGGCAGTCATGGGCTGGAGGTTAGGGAACCAGCCTCATGACCGGAACGTCAGCGGTTCGATCCCCAGAGCCGACAGTACATAACTGAGGTGTCCTTGAGCAAGACACCTAACCCCGAACTGGGGATAGGGCTGCTCACTGCCCCTAGTGTGTATGTGGTGCTTCACTTCACGGATGGGTTAAATGCGAAGGTGAAATTTTCACGTTGAGGGACTAATAAGGGTCAGTTCATCTTGTGTCTGTAGGGAAATGTATTTATAGGGATACACAATGATATCAGAATCATATCACTAATGGAAAATAACTGCTTAACCCCTTTAAATGGCCAGAGCCAACCAGCTGGACCAAAGCTTGATAACAGGCCTCTATAAACTAAGAATAGCTCAATCAGTTTGGGTTGAAGTCAATGTAGTTACTGAATAATAAGCCTTAGTATGTAATAAGAAGAATTCCTGCTGAAGTCATTTCTGGTCTTGTTTTATGGTACAAATTAGAAGCAGGGCTCACAGTAAGAATGAGCACCAAAGAAAATAGTAATTATTATTTATCACAAAATGCAAAAGGAGTAGGTCTGTAGCTTTTT
The DNA here is from genome assembly GCF_015220715.1 of Pygocentrus nattereri. Lineage (NCBI taxonomy): Eukaryota > Metazoa > Chordata > Actinopteri > Characiformes > Serrasalmidae > Pygocentrus > Pygocentrus nattereri. The sequence goes on along the minus strand of NC_051218.1, from coordinate 42,284,558 downwards.
TTAAAACACTGAAGCTCAGCAGGCAACCCACTCAGCAGGTAGCTCAGCAGAGCTTAGTACAATTAAAATAAGAAAGCAGCTTTATGTTGCGGTCTATTTCCCACATTCACACAGTGGACAGCGCCGAGTCCAACTTGAATCTTAACTCAGAACTTTTCCTGTTCAGGTTCTCCTGCGGCGTGCTTGCATTGGCAGTCTCCTTGTCTTCCTCCATACTGTTCTCACTGAGGAGTTGCACTGCCAATGAACGCACTGAAAGGAGCTGACTCATGTGAGACTCAGGCCACTTCGCACACATTTTCAAGTACAAATCAGTCCCTGCCATCACACTGCTGCTCAGCCTGGACGTGCTGGGGAAAAGAAAAGAAAGAGAAACCTGAGAATGCAGTGAGGAAGACGGAGCTGCTCACATTTTACTGCCTAAATCTGCCTCTAAATTCTGTTTTTTATGGTAGGCAGCGGCGTTCAATCAATCTAGTGCCTCAACTCCTCTAACTCTAGGTTAACTTAGCATCATTGCTTTTGTATTTAGGCCAAATCAAATTCTAATTGCAAAGTATTTACATGAAAGTCACACATACTGTATGTTATATTCAGGAGACCCTATTTGGCCATTTATGATTAAAATTTTGAAACATAGAATCTCCTCATTTTTAAAATGTATTTATTTATTTATTTATTTAATTATTTATTTAGCTAGCTTTAACAGACTTAGCACACAGTTGGCAGCTCAGATGTTTTTTTTCAGGAATTGTTAACCAGAGTATTAAGTAAAAAATAAACAATTAGCATAGGTCAGGCCATATTTTTAAATAAATTTTCGTATCTGATTATTGATTATTTTATCTTACTGATTATTTTAGATCAGTGTGCAGTGCTAAAACTCTGATAGCCAAAAAAAAAAAAAACAGTCCTTGAGATGTTTTCAACAAGGCCAAGATACAAATTTGAAATGATTTTTATTATTCAGATTGACATAAAATACTGTCAGCTGTTTGTAGCACTTGAATTCAACTGATTTTTTTGTATAGTATTTATTAATTCATATATTATCGCTCACAGTTTCCTGTAGCAGCAACTTTATATTCTGATTCCACCCGTCCTTCTGAAACAAAGACAAACACCAGGTGCCAAAGCCGGCGCTCTGCACGTGCTTCATGCTTGTGTACCCCTTGCTTATTAGTGGTTTCAAGTCCAGACAAACAGAATATTTCTCTAAACTCTGAAAATAATTAGCAGTACATGTGCATTTTTAAATATAAATAGAAGCTTCTTTCTGACAAATTGTATGTTTTGCACATTGTTGTGATATGCACATTATTTCTATAACATTTCTGACCTCTCAAGCTCAAAAACAGCCGTTCAAACTGCCCACACACTGCACGCTTCAAATTCCAAGGCTTAAATAATGAAACTTGATTATTTAGCTTTACCTTTATATTTTTTTATGAAATTACTTTGGGGGATTATAGCAACACACATGATGAAACAGAGGACAAAGCAATCCTTTTGGACATTTGCTGGAACCATTTGTTCAGCTTGATTTTTGCTATGCTGGCCACAGAGACCACGGAGATTGGTGGAGTGAATTCATATCACCAACTTGCTTTGAGGACAAATAAAATAACACTGCATGTTCGGGATCCAATTACTGTCTCTTTCTATGGTACACAGTTATCTTGATTTCAGGTGATGATTAACAAAGTTGACTACAAAGATTGTAAAAATTGTAGAATTGTACAATTTTAAATTGTTGATTCAGTGCACGCCCTAGAATTTTCATATCGCTGCTGTCGGAAACGAAACCTTGTATCTCCATTTGTCATTTTTCAGATTTTGACATAATTTGAAAATGTCTGTGGCCCTTTATGTTGTGTGTAAATTTCATGATGAAAGGACCAAAAGAAACAGCACAAAATGGCTTGGAAAGACGTCTGGTTCCATTGACTTACATTAAAAGTAACGTAGGTTTTTTCCTTCTCCTGTAAAGTTACTATTTTGGAGATGCGAGGTTTTTCCTCCGACAGTAGTGATATGTATGTTAATTCAGGCAGATTTTAGCACATGTGAAGGCCTTCTACACTGAAGGTGCTGAAATTTTTTAAGTGCACGGTGACATCAATTGAAATGTTTAGATAACATGAAAAAGAACATATCGTGGTGACAGACGACAGAGATATGCACAGCAAACTAACACACAAACCTCTGATGGACACCCTGTTGTCTCTGCTGTCTCTGCTCTTTCTTGTTGGACAGGCATATGCAAATGAGCTGAGCATCGACCACTCAGTTATTGTTGATATGAGATGTCAAAACTGCTTATGTCACACCGAGAATCAAGCTACATGTGCACATATAGCTTGGAAATGGAAACGATCTTGGTTGAAGAAAAATGGGTGCCCAGTTGAGATTATGTTGATAGAATACGTTCAGTTTTTAAAATAATATTAGGCCATTGATTTGAAGCCTTACGAGCCTCCTGCTCATATTTTGGTGAAACACTCCTAACAGCTGGCGAGGGAAGCCGTTCACTTCGCACTAAAATGCATGGACACTCTTGAACAGCGTGTGGCAAATACAATTAGCACACATGGGTTTTTACTCTGCTCAAAGTTATTCAAACATTTTGTTATTTTTGTTATATTTCTGTTAGTGTTTTCAACAGTTCCAGTGAAATAATCCTGAAATCTGGAGGTGCTGTAGTTTTCTGCATCCCTGCACTCTATACCTATGAGGGCAATGTGGCTCCTGTCATTTCATTGCATCATAAGAAGAAATAGTTTGAGGTCCAGTTAGATTTTTGAATGATGGTGGGGAGAAAGGGAGATAAACTCAAGAAAGCAAGACTCACAAAAGTCATAGCATGATTTGATGCGCTATGTCCAAGCATGGTCAAGGTGCGATAACCCCGTGTATTTGGGTGTTCCCATGCTGGCTGGCTGCTAACTCACTAGCCGTTGTGAAGGCAGTGCTGATGCTACCTTCAATGGCAATAAAATGTTTGGTTTAACAGTTCTTCTCTGGAAATGCTCTTTTCTAGTTTGGTAATGTGCTGTTCCACACATAACTAAGATCTTTCATATCTTATCTTTAGTGTTCGGTTTGAGAAATAAGTAACAATTCGCTCCATCAAACTCTGCAGCATACAGTAAAGTTTTTCAGAGGTATTCCAGGTATAGTTGCAGTTGCTAGTCTATAAAGGACCAGCTGGGTGAACCCATTTGCTACAGAGCCACCCTGAGACAGAGCAGTGCTTCATTTTTAGTTAAGAATGCCAACGACAGAGGCTGGCTGATTGTGGGTAAAGCCATTGAACAATGACCTTTTCTTGAATTTGTCTTTGCCTCTCTGTTCTTCACTAACAGACAGCACAACACCATAGTAAGTTTATTTTCAGGGTCCCCCAGATTTTTGATTTTAAGACATTCAGGGGGTCTGAGAGAATCCCCTGTATTTCATGCCATTTCAAGTATTTCAAAGAAGCACAAACATGATGCACAAACCAAACAAAGGCATCTAAGTTACAGCAGTTTCCTGCTCAAAGTGTAAAAGTCCTTTTAATTAACTTGGCAACTAAGTGGCTCATGTCAGCCTGGTAGAAGTGTTGTTAGACTACATGTTAGAAAACGGCATGTCTCAAAGAAGAGAACATTTCAGTGATGTTAAGTACGGTTTTGTGAAAATACTGCCCTACTGGAGATATTAATTTGGTTATGAAATGGCAAAGCTTCAGACAAATGCCTTCTAGTCACCCAGGGTAATAAAATAGGATGATGTTGGTTTTATTGCGAATAATGTTGCCTGCTTAGAAACTTTAAATCTATCAAATATACAGTCATAAAATCACAAACACAATACGGTTTGGTGCAGAAAACTTTAGCCAGTGATGTATCCGATGTCACCTAAGAAGACACACCTCAAACATAATCAAATAAACATATCGTTGCTGTCGGAACAAAACCTCGTATGTCCATTTTTGAGTTTTTGACATCATTGAAAGTGCCTGTTGCCCTTCACATTGTGTGTAAATTTCATGATGAAAGGACCAAAAGAAACATCCTAAAATAACTTGGGAAACAGTTCCGTTGACTTACATTAAAAGTGAAGTAAGTTTTTTCCCTCTGCTGTAAAGTTGCCAGTTTGGAGATATGAGGTTTAGTTCTGGCAACATTGATTTATAACATGTGGCATAATTCAAACTTCTCAGTGATAACCAGAAAGACAAATGTATGAAGACAAAGTGTATGCAGTCTTTTGGGGTGTCATTTTTGAAAATTGTGTTTGTCCATGCCTAAAAAAAGCCAGAGACCCCAGGCCTGGAGCAAGGACTACACTACGATGAGCTAAGAGGTCTATTGGCATGCTGGAAAACTGGCCCTGTGTCTTTTTTGATATACATCTGTTTAACCTTACTACGTGTATAAAATATAATGGGAAACTACAGTAATTGTTATGAATGTTGCTATGCACACCTTTTATACTGAGAAAAAAAAAAACCTGAGGACATCTATAGATTCCCTGCCAAGGGAATTGCAGCTTTTCTGCTTGTTTTCCCTTCATTCCTCCATTCTCACGTTCAATATTTGGTGAACTCCAGCGCTCAAAGGGAAAAATAAAACCTAGTAAGACTCCAACAATGGCGCAAATTTATTAATGCCACCAGTGATGTTTTCAAGCAGCCATTCGCGATCAGGCTCCTAACGCACTGCCTACTTAGCATCTCTCTCTCTCTCTCTCTCTCTCTCTCTCTCTGCTTGAGCAGGCAGGTCCCCTGCAGGCGGAGGATTACACCCACATGTCCTCCTCTTCCTGTCATGCATGCAAACACGGTGGACCACCGCCACACGCGCACTGCTGAAAATCAGCGTCTCCCACTGCTTTTAGCTGACTGACAGTGCAGCAATTAGAGAGGCACACTGTCTCCCCTGTGCGGCACAGAGACAGGCTGGAGCTTCCACTGCCCCCCCCCAACACCTTCCACTCTTCAGCAGCATACTGCATGCAGGCCCACGATATAAACATGGGGAATATCCAAATATATTCCACTCCGAACCGTGAGAGTGCACTCTGACACGTGAGGTTGCTGAGGGGGAAAATAGAAGCACATGTTTTTAGTAGCAGTGATGACACGAAGCAGGCATTGTTTGCTATTTAATTCAATAAATTACAGTGAATTACATCAACGTTCGGAGTCCACATTTACACCAGTGGAATGATGCCTTTTTGCCGCTAACAGGCCATGACCTTTAATATCTGAGCATTATGTTCAAATTAAAGCATTAATGCGATAAATGTTAATGCTACATATGAGTTGGCGTTCCATGTAATTTAATGATGCATTTTTGCCACTGTTTAAATCAAAACATTCAGGCTACAAACGTTAATGCGAAGTAAATTTCAACCTGTGACAGTTTAATGATGCACTTTGTAATCGGCCCCAAAACATTACGTTCGATTTGGTGCCAAGTGTGCACCTCACTTGTGTCATGTTGATGCAGGTACATTAGCAACACTCTATTAAACATATGGGAAACCATAGCAACCACCTAGCAACACGGTAGAAGCCATCTAGGATACCATAGCAACCACTTATTAATACTTTTGCAAGCACCTGAAACACCATTGTAAAATTCTGCAGCACCCTAGCAACTGCGAACTGCTCGTTAAAATTCAGCAACCACCTGGGATACTACAACAAGCACTTGGCAACACCTTAGCAACCACCTAAAATACCATAGCATAAAATACCATTCAGCAACACTAGCAACCACTAACTGTCCAGCTAAATTCAGCAACCACCTGGGATGCCATAATAACTACCTAGCAACACCTTAGCAACCACCTAAAATATCAATTGTTTTCAGGAAATGCACTTCTCTAATTATTATTATGCACTTTTCTATTATTAGTATTGTTATTTTTATTATTATTAACATTTACAACCCTGAAATTGAGTTTGTTGCAGTACCCTCAACATCCCTGTTGGTAGCTACTTCAATTCAATTTAAATCTATTCTTAAGATGTTTCTACTTGTGAGCAGCTAAACATTGCTTATGGAACTTTTTTGACATCAATTAGTAAATAAATTTGTAAATAGCCACTCCCATCCCTGTGGGTTATCCCCAGATTTCCCCTCCCAGGTTAATCAGCCACAAGAATTGCAGACGTCCTGTGGTAAAATTGCCCCACTTTCCCCAAGTAAAAACCACCCTGTATAAATAACACAATTCATTGAAGCACTTTTTTCCCCCCAAGTTAAAACATTGGAAATAATGCAAAATTATGCAAAAGTAATGACGCAACTATGACGCAGATGACTCCAGCCTGCCAGACCACAATTTTAATATTTGTGCTACAAATGTTCATGCTGGATATGTTAATGCTACATTAATGCTGCAAGAGTCTAAGTCACAACTTAATGAGGCATTTTTGCCACTTTCAGACCACGATTTTAATATTCAAGCATTGTTCTGTTCAAGTATGGCGAAATCTAATCAGCACAGTGGTTACGTCCTCTCCGGAGAGCAGCGTCTCACCTTCCAGTAATATTATGGAGCAGTCTGACAACAGCCAGCAAACTCTGACTCACAGAAGCTGAGCTGCCCCTGCTCTTGAATAATTATCTGCCAGCCTTATTATCCAGTGGAACTTGAGTAATTCAACCACTTAATCATTCCTTTGATGGCTTTTATATTTCGCAGCTTGCTGGAGTTCAGGGGCTCATGCGGTTTGACCATTGCTTCAGCATTAGCTGCTTTCTTGACAGCTATGTATCTACAGGTCGGGCACGTTTGGGGAAAGTGTAGAAATATTTGAGGTCACAAATGTAGTCAAGCCTGACTTTTTTACCTGAGAAAAAACTATAACTAGGGCATAACTGAATAATATATATCATCCTTACAAGACTATTGAATGGCTAAGATCCTAATGCCCAGGAGTACCTTTTGATTATTGATCATAATGACCCTTTAGGCTCATTATTCAGTGACTACTCTAAATAATTTAGTAGCAAATCTAATAAGTGAATTATGTAGTTATAAGAGGGAAATGTGGACCCACATACAGTTTTTCTGGGAGTATAAATAAATATAACTTCAATTAGGTTTATGGTAAAATGAGCTTAGATTGTGTGCAATGGTCTCCTTGTTAACCCTTAGAAGTTACTGCCAAGAAGAAAAACAGCATAGATATTAATTATAAAGTAGAATAAATAGTTTGTCATAAATTTGAATAAAGCTGCAAATGTAGTTCTTGCATTAAATAGTGCACATACTGTATGCTGTATGACCAAAAGTTTTGAAAAGTGTGAAATGACCACAATGTACAGCGATGGGCAACTGAACGTTCTCTACATTAAGTAGATCATGGTTGCTTGGCAACAATACCATGCTCTGAAGGAACTATACGTCTTGATGGAATGCTAACTAATGTTGATTATCATTAATAATCACTTAACCTTTTCGAGTCTTTGAGACCACCGGTGGTGTGATATTTCATAAGCTCCATTCAGAAGCTGGGCGTCGCGTGAGGCTGTAGCTCTTCTCTCCAGTCTAATAGACGGTGATGTCATTTTAAACCCTTATAATAAAAGAAGCTGAACTTTGTTTTTCTGCTGAAAGTCGACCCGTTTTTCCCCAAATCTGGGCTCTAAACTATAAACAGACGGCGTCTCTTCAGTGATCTGCTCTGGAAACATCACTTTTAGAAAATAACACAAAGAGCGGCCGAGATTTTTGGCTTTCAGCGGTAAATTTTAAGCATCAAGCAATATATCTGATCATAAAACACATGCTCTGTTAATTTGAGGGGAGCTTTTTCAATAAATAAATAAATAAATAAATTTACATTCATTTCATGCAGTTACTGAACTATTTCCCTTACGATTTGGTCACAAATTCAGATGGACAAACTAAAATATACCCTGGAGAATAAGATGAAATTATTAATGATCATAATTTATTGTTATTCACATCATGCCTAAGTGCATCCTTCCCATGATAAAATCACAGCAATGCATGGCTCTTCAAGGCTTATTGCTTTATTATTTCTAACTTGTAGCTCAATGAGATAGAAATAGAAAGAAACCATGTGAAAGTCACAGATTCAAATTTTAAATCTTTATCACATCTTAAGAATTATTCACAACCATTTGCCGCCGTGTTTGCACGCTGTGAAATTACACCTCTGCATTTAACCCACCTGTGCAGTGAAACACCCACATACATGCACACTTGTGAACACACACACTAGGGGGCAGGGAGCACACTTGCCCGGAGCAGTGGGCAGCCCTATCCACGGTGCCCGGGGAGCAATTGGGGGTTAGGTGCCTTGCTCAAGGGGTCGAACCGGCAACCTTCCCTAAGCTCCAGCCCATGACTGCCCCTGCCCCCCTTGTGCCCGTAAATAGAGCAGGGGATATTTTCTTAATCTTTAAGTTTGATGAAAAGTTATTGCTGCATGTATGAGCTTGTTTTGTAGAAGGAAATACCATCCTGTTAAAACGGCGTACCAGTTATGCTGTTTTTGTGACGTCTCAATATCAAGACAAATGAAATATATCTTCTTCTTCTTCTTCTTCTTCTTCTTTCGGCTGCTCCCTTTAGGGGTCGCCACAGCGGATCATCTGCCTCCATCTTGCCCTATCCACTGCCTCCTCTACTTTTACACCAACCATCTCCATGTCCACCTTCACTACATCCCTAAACCTTCTCTGAGGTCTACCTCTTCTCCTTCTGCCCGGCAGCTCCATCTCCAACACTCTTTGCCCAATATATCCACTATTCCTCCTCAACACATGTCCAAACCATCTCAACCTGGCCTCTCTGGCTTTATCTCCAAACTGCTCCACCTTCACCGTCCCTCTGATCTGCTCATTTCTAATCTTGTCCATCCTTGTCACTCCCAACAAAAATCTCAGCATCTAAATGAAATATATCTCAAATTGAATATTCAGACTTGAAGAGCAATATGGAAAGTGAATCACATCTAAAGAGTTTGGGGAAAGTGTGGGAACATTTGAGGTCACAAAGGTAATCTGAAGACAACTAACTGCATTACTTAATACGTAATTAGAATGTTGTTACATTGAAAGTGTCTTGAAAATGGAAATAATCTCATCTAAGTGTTAAAATCATGAAGAAAAAGTAGAAAACTAAACTTACACACAACTGCAAAGGTCTGCATGCATCTGGTTGAATTACATGCCTTGATGATTTTATATGTAAACATTAATTAACACATCCTCTACAGAGGACAAACTTAAATATGGTATTTTCCCCATACATTTTAGTGCACAATTAATCTATTACAGTTTAATCTATTTTATTAATTAATAAAATAATTAATTTATTAATTAATTTTATTAATCAAGTTTAATCTATTACAAAACATAAAATATAAAATGAGTCATGAATTTTGCGCAGCCACGATTTTATTATTTTCAATGTTTTGTGTAGAGAATATGTAGTTATTTTTGTATTTTCACCTGTGTAACAATCAACAAAACATATATTTTGACATGGGCAGCCAATCTTTGGCATTCAACTGTAAGTAATGCACTCAGATTCACAGTGTGCATGCGGTTGTTTGCTCACATATGTGCATGAAGCTGTGCAAATGTGTAGGCTACACATGCACATGCAGTGAGAGGGGAATTGATCTTTAGCCAGAGGGGGTGTGAAGGCCCAGCAGACTAAAGGGAGCGATGAAGGGAGCTAAGCTGAGACTTTGATGGATAGTGGGCATCTCCAGCTGTCATAGTGTTGACCCAGCCATGCTGAATGTCTGAATGGAGCCCGACGAGCCTGTCACTTCTCGGCTTGGACTGCGAATTGAAGACACATGGGAGGAGTCATGTTACCTTGATGTATTTTTTAGACCTCCTCATGGACCAGCTGAACTGCAGTAGCCGGAGTACTGCACTTGAAATCAAAGGAGATGAGTAGCACACGCTCTTCTACACATTGTTACCCCTAGTGAATCTTACAGAATGGACTATTTCACATTGTTTTCACATTACCTGCTATCGTTTGCCATATCCTTAGCTCCCTATGTAAGAGTCTTGTTTCGTGAATTGAAGACAAGCCTAACTGCTACAATGGAGCTTATTTGACCCAATCACTCGTCCCCCAGTTCATGACAAGACTATTGAAATCCATATCACTGAAGATGGCCAAATTACAAGGAGAAGGAAATATCTTGAAAGACTTCTTGCCTACAAATTCTATTGCCATCTGGGTGTCATTTTGTAAGTTTACATTTACGGCATTTGGCTGACGCTCTTATCCAGAGCGACTTACAATTTGATCATTATACATAGGTAGGCTAAGGTGGTGTTAGGAGTCTTGCCCAAGGACCCCTATTGGTATAGTGTAGGGTGCTTGCCCTGGTGGGGGATTGAACCCCAGTCTACAGCATAGAAGGCAAAGGTGTTAACCACTACACTAACCAACCACCAGTTGAATGGACCCACTGCTAGTCTACCTTGTGTTAAATGTAATTTATTTATTTATTGACTTGAATTAACACATTATTGTTTGGAAATGTGCAGCCCGTTGCATGAACCGATATAAACATCCTCATGATGCCATTTCAATCCGGACTATCTGGGATAATTTGAAGAAATTGCACTGATCCTTTATCCCATAAGAATTGGCCAGATTACATTACCGAACCTCCTTTAGCAAAAGGTGAGCTGAAAGCCGTCATCAGACGGCCTTAGTTGACATTAATTCTTCCTCTTCAGCTTGATGTGGCTGACCCCAATTTTAGTCCTCTGAGAAACCTTTTTAGTGGTGGTTCTTTAAAGGAATACTTCAGTATTTTCCATCTTAATACCAATCATCCCAACAGCAGTGCACAATTGATTGCCATGGATAATAATAATTCAAATGTTTTTTGTTTTTTTTTCCCCACCTGATGACTCAAAACACTTTTATAATAAAAATCAATAGGCAGACTGTGGTTAAATTAGAAGATTTATTGGCTGTAATTCTATTACCAGACTGACAAAAACAATCACAAATTGCTGTTTGCGTGCCAATAATAAACAAATGTGTCACTTCAAGTCAAGTGTTTCAACAACAGAAACAAGATATTACCTTCAACTTAGTAAACTAAGTAAAGTAAATGTAATTAGTTTCTGTACTTTAGTATTTTTGGTGTATCTGTACTGAAGTTTCTCCATTCTGGACTTTTTCCTTTCACTCCACTACATTTCAGAGTCTAATATCCGACTTTTTCCTCCTACATTTTGAGAAATCTGTCGTTCCTTTTGGTTTCTGTGTGTATAAAAACGTAACGTCAAAACGAAAGAAGCGCAAAGCCAGAGCACCAATCAGGGCACAGCGGTCACTTTGTTTAGAGCTGGTTTTGACCTGTTGGTCATACCGACCCAGTGCAGCACGCGGTTCAACGTCAGTGCAGCAGCGTAAAACTTTGGGAGAGTCTGTTCAACATAAATGATGAACTAACCTAACTTTGTGTAAATAGAGCACAATATAGAAATATGTCCACAATTGTGGACCACAAGAACAAAGTCAGTGCTCCATCAACCACAGATACCTCCTTCCCTCCCTGCTGAACTGAATAACTTTTATGCATGCTTTGAGACCACTGCTCAGTCTCAATGTGTTAACACTGCCCTGCCCCTCTCCACAGAGGAGCCCCCACCTGCACCACTCACACTGACTACTAAAGAGGTGAGGAGAGCACTGACACAGTTCTCTACTTGGAAAGCAGCAGGCCCTGATGGCATTCCAGGGCGGGTCCTGAAAACATGCGCCAATCAGCTGGGTTCATGGACATTTTCAACATCTCCCTGGCACAGTCTGTTGTTCCTGCCTGCTTCAGAACCACAACCATCCTCCCCATCCCAAAGAAAATCACCATATCAAGCATGAACGACTACCGCCCCACTAAACAGATCTACTGAGGATGCGGTCTCTCTGGCAATGCACACTGCACTCAACCACCTGGAACAAACGGCTATATAAGAATGCTGTTCATCGACTTCAGCTCCGCTTTTAACACCATCATCACATCCAGACTCGTCTCCAAGCTCAACACACTTGGAATAAGTCACACCCTGTGCAGCTGGATTATGGAATTCCTCATCTGCAGACACCAGTGTGTTAGGATGGGTGAACACACCTCCCCCGCCCTCACACTCAGCACAGGTGTCCTCTCACCAGTGCTCTACACACTGTACACCTATGACTGCACTCCAAAACACAGCTCCTACACTTTCATTAAATTTGCGGATGACACCACAATCATAGGCAATATCACCAACAATGATGAAGGACCGTACAGAGAGGAAGTCAAGCTCCTCATAGAGTGGTGTGCCGCCAACAACCTCTCCCTCAACGTCAGCAAAACCAAAGAACTGATTGTTGACTTCAGGAAGGGAAGTAGAGAGCATGCACCACTGAGCATTGAGGGGGAGATGTTGGAAAGGGTGAACAGCTTCAAGTTTCTTGGTGTCTACATATCCAAGGATCTCCCCTGGTCGCTCAACACATCCCACATCATCAGGAAAAGCCAAGAACGCCTTCATTTCCTCAGAAGGTTAAATAAAGTCAACCTGCCACAACAGCTCCTCTGCAACTTCTACAGAGCCACAGTGGAGAGCATCTTGACCAGCTGCATCACCGTCTGGTACAGCAGTGCCACTGCTGCTGAACACAAGGCCCTGCAGAGGATGGTCAAAACTGCTCAACACACCACCGCAGCTGTCCTCCCACCCATAGAGGACATATATGACAAGCAATGTGAGAGGAAAGCCATCAACATATCCTCGGACCCCACACATCCCAGCCACCCCCTGTTCCAACCTCTGCCATCCAGAAAGAGGTACCGGAACATCCGAGCCAGAACCACCAGGTTCAGGAACAGTTTCTATCCCTACTGTTTATTTAACTGTTTATTTGAGATGTTATCTGAACATTATGCTGCTACTCTCTCCCTGCACTGTACACTTTATATATAGATCACTGTTTACATCTCTTTTTGCACCACTAGTAGTTCTGCGTTTACTGTACTGTACTGCAATTCACCAGCACATACGTTCGATACTTGTACTTACTGACTTTGCACATTTTGTCTTTATTTTACTGTCTTTTGTCTTTGCACTGTTTGTTATTTATCTTTTATTACTGCACTGGAAAAGTAGCCCGATAGTGTAGTGTTTCATTATACTGTACTACCCTGTATTATATAATGACAAAGTTGAATTGAATATGCAGTCGAGACTGACGCAGCTTTTTTCTGAATTTCTACAAACATCATTTCATTTTATAGTAAATTAGTTTGGGCTGGTTTATGTTTATGAACAGACGCCTACAGATCAACATAGTAAAGGAGCTCATCTGTGATCCTGAGTTTAAAGCCAGTTTTTATTCAACTTAAACTTGGAACTAAGTTGAATTAAGTTAATTAATCTATTAGTACATTTGAAGACAAGTACTTTTGTACTTTTGCTCAAGTGAAGGTCTAAAGGGAGGATTGACTTTTGCTGGAGTAATAATTTACCTTGGTTATCTCTAGTTAGTACATGAATTGTGTACTTTGTCCACCACTGCATCTTACACTGTTATGGAGAAATGGAAAAGCATATTTTTCATATTTCATATGTATCGTAAAACATGCCGTTCTTCTAAGCAATACTTTTTTTTTATTTTGAAAGCAATGAAATTTCCATGGAGTGTAACATTAATGAGAACATTGCATTGCAGATGTCTGGCAGCAAACCAATCTCTGCATGCTTCTCGCTAGATTCCTGTGGTGCTGCAGACTCTTCATTATCCCCTTTCTCTTTTAGGCAATTATTACCGTTCACATTTAAGTAAGTGTCTTAATGGGCAGTGTAAAGTTGTATACCTTGGAAAATTCCTGGACAGATGCAATGATGTGAAGGCTTCCCAGTCAGGTGTACATTAACCTGTTGTGATCACAATCCACATTGTCGAGCCTATAGCCAGTTCTCTGGGGAAGTAGAGGTAAAGGAGTGTTGCTTAACCAGACCATCCAGTGAGCTCACCTTTATTATCCTAATGAACTGTCAACTTGCCCTGAACCCATGGGTCCAGCAGCTTTGTGCTTTGAGCAATGCTTGTTTTTGTGGTGAGTGCCAGTCAGTTTATGTGCAGTGGGGAGATTGCATCGATCAGCTGTGCACAACGAGAGAGGAATCAAATATACAATTGATGAAATCTTAATTAAGCACAGAATAAGCTCATTTCAGATTTGCAAGCTTTGTGTAGTTTGAAGGCTAGAAGGATACAGCAGAATTCAAGGTGGATGTAGGGGATCCTAGGGTTACGGGACCCAGTATGAAGTACACTACATTTCCAAATGTATTCACTCACCCATCCAAATCATTGAATTCAGGTGTTCCAATCACTTCCGTGGCCACAGGTGTATAAAGCCGAGCCCCTAGGCCTGCAGACTGCTTCTACAGACATTAGTGAAAGAATGGGTCGCTCTCAGGAGCTCAGTGAATTCCAACGTGGTACCGTGATCGGACACCACCTGTGCAGCAAGTCCAGTCATGAAATTTCTTAACTACTGAATATTCCACAGTCAACTGTCAGTGGGATTATAACAAAGTGGAAGCGATTGGGAACGACAGCAACTCAGCCACCAAGTGGTCGTCCACGTAAAATGACGTGGGGTCAGCGCATGCTGAGGAGCACAGTGTTCAGGGGTCACCAACTTTGAGTCAATCGCTACTGACCTCCAAACATCAAAAATGTAATAGACATCATCTTTTCTTAGCAAATTATGAAGAACCTTAAAATCCACAAGTCCTGGGTAGACCTTAAACTGAAAAGTATTTAGAATTCATCAGAGACTTGCAAAACCGACTATCCAAACAATCATACTTTATTCTTATTTTCTGTGTTCATTTCAAATCAGAAAATCCAAATCTGAGCGCTCTCTACTTTAATGCATAATCCTGGCAGGAGGACTGAGAATATGAATGATTTCATTCCAGCAATTTGCACTCAAACGTACTCAGCATGCAAAAATATCCTGGAGGCAGTGGGTGCCTGGTGAAGCTAAAAGAAGTTTAATGATGTTCAGCTATCTGTTTGTTACATATCCATTTGAGTTTGGACACCCACAAAGAACCAACTCTTGAGCATCAAGCACAGAGAGAAACTGATATGCAGTCTTAAAAATAAAGATTTTGAATGGTTCTTGGCTTGAACATACTGTTCTTGGACATGCATATAGAACCTTTAAATTCTGTGGAGGTTTTTTGACCTTTGAAGAGGTTCTTCACACTCACATCCCATTTATAAAATGCTTAAAACTCAAGAGAACCTAAATCCATGGTTTTCTTGTAAGTAGCTTACTCTCTTGTGGGAACACAAGAGACATATATGAAGTATGTCCAGTCAATAGTTTTCAGTCTCCTCTTTATGGTGATAGACTTTGCCATTTTTTTGTCCATCACTTTTGATGTTAACTGGGCAGAGCTTTAACAAACTGCATTCAAAAACAGTCTGTTCAAGTCATAGAAATGTACAGAGTGAAAGCTAACAACCAAGCGAAAGCAGCCTGGCACTGTCAAGCTACTTATCTTCTGTCTATCTATTTGTTTAACCAGCCATGCCAACATTTCCCAGATGAACATTAAGCAGTAAAATGACTGAGAACATTAACTTCTTTAAAATATCACCATGTTGAAGTTGTTTAATTTGACGTTTTAACAATCAGTATTTTTATACTGTATGGTCAAATGTATGAGGTCACCTGACCATCACACCTACATGAGCTTCCTAGACATTTACATTTACTTTTATGGCACTGCAGGTTATAGACAGAAATCACAGTGCTGAGACCTAGAAAGCAAAATACAGAATTAAGCTGTAGGTTAAGTGCAATCTAATGCATTTCAGATATCCCATTCCAAAATTGTGGGACTAATTATGGAGTTGCCACCACTTCCTCCCTCCTTTGTGGCCATTACAGCCTCC
Organism: Pygocentrus nattereri; assembly: GCF_015220715.1. Taxonomy (NCBI): domain Eukaryota; kingdom Metazoa; phylum Chordata; class Actinopteri; order Characiformes; family Serrasalmidae; genus Pygocentrus; species Pygocentrus nattereri. Next base: position 42,268,574 of record NC_051218.1, on the reverse strand, counting down.
ACTCTTCTGGAAAGGCTTTCCAGAGGGTTTTGGAGTTGGAGTGTGTCTGTAGAAATTTGTGCCCATTGAGCCAAAGAAGCACTAAAAGGTCAGGCACTAATTTTGGACAAGAATGTATGAGTTGCAATGGTCATTCCAATTCATTCCAAATGTGTTAAGTGGGGTAGAGGTCAGGGCTCTGTACAGGCCATTGGAGTTCATCCACACCAAACTCAGTAAACCACATCTATGGACGTCACTCACAGTGATGTTGGGACAGGAAAGACCCTCCGCCAAACTGTTGCCACAAAGCTGGAAGCATATAAATTGTCTAAAATGTCTTTGTAAGCTGTAGCATTGATGTTGCTTCACTGGAGCTAAGGGGCTGAGGCCAAAACCTGAAAAGCGACCCAAGATCATTATCCCTCCTCCACAAAACTGTGTGCTATTTTTCAGGTATGGTCAGTCGTGGGCTGGAGGTTAGGGAACCAGCCCTGTGACCGGAAGATCACTGGTTTGATCCCCTGAGCTCATAGAATGTGAAGTGACTGAGGTGCCCTTGAGCATGGCATCTATCCTCCAACTGCTCCCCAGATGCTGTGGATGGGGCTGCCCACTGCTATAGGCAAGTGTCCCATCACACAGTTTCTTTGCTGATGTTGCTTCCAAAGGCAGTTTGGAAATTTGCAGTGAGTGATGCGACAGAGGATGCATTCTACATGCTTCAGCAGTCAGCAGCCTCACTCTGAGTTTTTATGGTCTACTATTTCATGGCTGAACTTCCATTTCACCGTAATAGCGCTTATAGGGCAAGACAGAAATGTCTTGAACTGACTTGTGACAAAGACAGCGCAATGTTTAAAATGACTGAGATCTTTAGTAAGCCACATTCTATGGCCAGTGTTTGTCTATGAAGATTGCATGGCTATGTGCTTGATTTTATACTGTTAGAAGGGTTAAAGAGGGGTGTCCATATACTTTTCGCACTATGGTGTTTACTAAAAACTTTTTAAAATGTTCTAAGGTGCGTTTCCTGGGACTGTAAAGAACTACTCACTGCAAGGTCCTTTAGGGAGCTAAAAACGTGGATCTTATGACATTGCATGTTACCTTTCCAAGGTTTGGTTTTATTCTTTGATTTTATTATTTAAATATGCTGGAGAATTTGTCAGTTCACTTGAATGTACAGTACTGGTAATGACTGATTTTATCTCCAACGGTAAACCAGAGTAAACTACAATACTCTTCACATTCAAGAGTTCTGAAGCACCCCTCGCAAAGCTATTATAGTGTCTCACCTTCCTGAATATCCTTGCAGATTTCCATAAGCCCTTAATAATGAAAAGAAAACATGGCTGTTCAACCCGTTGTGGCTCCCTGATCAAAGCAAATGTATGTTGGATGAGACACCCTGGTCAGCATTAATGGAAATTTTTCCAGGTGCTTATTCATAACCGCTTTCTTTTGACTCATCGCTGGTGTCAAGAAACTTTGACAAGTTCATATTGTTGCTGAGCCAGTGTCATACATCATTTTCCATATACTGATATGAGCATATGAGCGCTTGACTGAAGTGAAAGAAAACTTTACATTTTGTGGAGGGTACATGACCCTTAATCATTTCTGAATACAAATTTTAAAGGAGTTTTGTTAAAGAGGTCCTGAATTTATTCGTAGCTTCTGAATGAAACCATTCCAACATTCGCCTCCAGGGGAAGCGCGAAAAAAATTGCAAATACATTTTAATTGAATGAGTTTAATGAACGGTAGGGTAAGAGATATAACCATGGCTCAGCTGGTAAGAGGCTCATTTTCATAACTATCAGATTGCAGGCTCATATGCCTTCATGGTACAGCAATAAAATAAATGTCTGAGTCCTGCTACTTTTCTACTAAGTGTTCTGTGCCATTGCATCCTTTAACCTCCACCTTCAGCAGCCTTCGCAGCAGATTCACTCATGTTCTATGTAGTAAAATATATCTGCAGGCAGAATCTGAGCCTTCTGTGTGCTTCTGCATCATCTATTGCTCTATAAATGGAGCACAATGTTGCATCAGCCTGCTGCAATTGTTGTTGGATGCAATGCGACACTTTCTGAACAAGTGCAAGCATGAATTCAGTATGGAATTGTGATCTTAAACAACAAAGTTATGATAAACATTCTTAAAAATAACAGCGCCAAAAAGGATTCTTTGAAGCAATGGCATTGGTTCCCTAAAGAACCCTTGAACTGATGGTTCTTTTAAGAATATCTTTGTTTGTTGTAAATGAGATGTGGAAGTTGCAAGAACTTTTCACATAATGTGAAAGTTTTACACAAATTATGTTTGCTTGTGTGTTTTGATCCTAGTCCAGCCCCTTGTTTTGTGACTCCGCCCCTGCTTGTCTCCACCTGTCCATCTGTATTTAAGCCCTATGTTTGCCCCCTGTGTTTTCTGGTCTTTGTTGGATGTATTGGTCTTTGTACTGTTCTGCTTGGTCATGTATGTCCCCCGATCAATCCGTGTTGGCTACATGAACCTGGACTGTTTAGACGATGACGGATGGATTTGCCCATAATAAAGTCGCTTATGTCCGCATATGCGTCCGCCTCCTCGCTCCCTGGTACATTGGTTTTTCCCCTAGCACCATATATCTAAGCGAAGAACCATTGGATAATCTTGTAAAGCAGTGGTTCAGACCATTCATAGTGGTCCTCAGGACAGAGCAAAAAGTAGACTCTCCGGGATGTCGTGAGGACTGGATTGAGAACCTGAACCTGAGATCAGGAGTTACCAAATGTTTTAACAGCATGAACAAATGCACAGCCCATCTCGCCTTCTGCAAACCAGTAAGTTAGTGCATTGGACTGTCTGTACATGACTAGCCTATGCAACCAATCATCAGTCGTGAGCTGGAGGTTAGAGAACCAGACCGGAAGGTTCCCAATTATTTTAACACCAAGGACCAGTCTGAGCCCCTGAGCAGACAGGATATGATTGAAGTGCCCTTAAGCAAGACACCTAACCCTGAACTGCCATGAATGGGTGCCATGGATAGGGCTGCCCACCACTCCAGGCAAGTGTGCTGACTGCCTGTGTTGTGTGTGGATGCTCACTTGTGTGTGTGTGTGTGTGTGTGTGTGTTACACTACACAGATGGGTAAAATCCAAGTAAAATTGGTCAATGTTTCTAAATTCTAATTCATGGCCCCCTAAATCCACTATCTGTTGTTGAAAGCTGCAAAAGCAAAGTGAACCCAACTGTAAATGTGCTGATGCACTGCATGCCATTCATGCTTGTGTAAAAGGTTACACTGATAAACACAGGAGAGTTTGTATGCATCACTTTGTATTGCCTGTATTTTAAGGCTGAATTGTTTGTTGCAGGGCCTGGGAAAGGCTCCAGTGCCCCTATGACCCAGAAGGAGAAGTGGTTTAGAAGATGTGTTTGTGTGTGTGTGTGTGTGTTGTAGTTAGATATATTTCAATCTGGTACATATTTGGTAGAGACATATTTTGGTGCTGGACGAGTGGCTCACCTGGTGATTCTCTCTTGGTTGTGTGGCTCCTTTGGACAGATTTACTGTAGATCTTTCACCTCCTATTTTCCTTGGCTGTTTTTTTCTACCAGGTGGTTACACTGGCGTCTTATTTTCACCTTCACTATTTTCACAGGTTCATCTTTGTGTTGTTTTTTTTTTCTTGCCTTTATTTTTTTTTTGTAGCCTCACTAAAATTTCTTCATGATTGTTCATTTTCTTCATTTATCCTTCAGCTGAAAGCAGCCAATAGTAACCTACACAGTCATGAAGACAAGTGGAGACCACTTGTGTGCCGATATGTTTCAAATTCCCAAACATTTCACTGCAAAATGAAGCTAAAATGAAAAATATCATTTTATACAGTTAATATAATATTCATGACATTGCATTTTATTAATGCAATAGTGGATTTTAGCTGATTGTCCACTTCCACATTTGGCCCATTATCAAACAATCCATGGCCCAGTGGCTGGAAACCTCTGGTGCAAAGAACACTGCACTAGAAGGAATGATATCTAGCTCTGTAACGGAAAACCTCTTTCAAAGGGTTCTACATAATAAAGGTTTCTTTAGAGAGTTTAGGAATAGTATAGCAGTTCCACGATGTTTTAACACTGGGAAAATGTGTAAGTCAATAAAAATTACATGAAAAAAAAGGTTCAACTTTGCTGTATCTAATTAAATGACTCACAGTTACAAAAATAGCAAGACAGATGAATCATAAATAGACTGCCTGCCAGTCAGCACCATGCATCTGCTATTAAATCTTTGAGGTCAACAAAACACTGTGGCTATTTCTGCTGTTTAATTTACTTTTCTCTGGTAATCACATGTTCTCTGAGCGCATTTATTTGACATGTATCACTTTGCTTGAAAATGTTCTTTACATCAATTTTATTTTAGCTTGTCTCACAAACTGCTTTTTCGGAATACATGAATTTACATGTATGGCATTTGGCAGACACTCTTATCCAGAGTGACTTACAATTTGATCATTTTTATACAGGTAGGCCAGGATAGTGTTAGGAGTCTTGCCCAAGAACTCTTATTGGTATAGTGTAGGGTGCTTGCCCTGGTGGGGGATTGAACCCTAGTCTACAGCGTAGAAGGCAGAGGTATTAAACACTACACTACACCAACCACTAAGACACACACTCATATTTTGCCAGTGTAATTAAATTTAGCAAATGGAGGCAGATGATCCGCTGTGGCGACCCCAAAAGGGAGCAGCCGAAAGAAGAAGAAAGAATTAAATATAGCAAATATAAACCCATGCTCATCCAAATTGTGCTCTAAATGAGCTTGTTCTGGGAAAAAAAGGGAAAAAAATAGTAACACTTTGCTTGAAGGGTGTCTACAATACACATTCATAACAACTTACGTGGACATAACATGTCTATGAATGTTTAAAATCGGCATTTAGAAAGCATACATGTTCACATGACATCAATGTCATTTTACTGAGATATATTTTTCAAAATTAAAGACCTCATTTGGTATTTTGAAAAAAAAAAGTATCGTTTTCAGTGCCATTTCTCATTTCTGGACAGCCAAAATAAAAATGACCTGGCTTTTGGACAGAAAGTGCTTTGCAGTGCAAATATCATTAAATCTCAATGTTGATTAAGTGTTAAATCAATCGCTTAAGTGTAAAAGCAAAGGGGGGGCAAAGCCAGGTCAGTTTTATTTTGGCTGCCCAGAGTTGAGGAGTTTCACTGAAAGTAATATTAAAAAAACAAAAAAAAAAACATAATGGGGACTTTTATTTTGAATACTGTCTGAGAAAAATGGCATAGTAGTCCATAATTGTGTCATGTAAAACATGGATACTTTATGAATGTTGATTTAAACATTCGTGAGCATGTTATGGATTGTTTATGTAAGCTGTTATGTAGATGCTCTTCAAGTAAAGTGTTACCAAAATCACAGTATGTCCAACAATAACTGAAGCCTGGTGTATCTTTTATACAGCGATTGAAACTGTAGCGGCTCGCATGCTGACACATTTCACTGCAGCCAATGCGGATTTGCACAAATAGTAACTCTTCTGGCAGCAGAATGAAATGAGTTGGAGGGCAAATTCTAAGAACAGATTGTCATTGAGATGCTTGATAGGGTTAAATACATTATTTAAGTCAAAATCAACACAAACCAACAGATGACCAAAGGGGCAAAATAGTCCCTGCAAAAAAAGAAGAAGAATGTCCTCAAAAACCACAACATATGTCACAAATTGCATCAACAGAGAAGAGTGGTCAATTTCAATGACAGGGCAAGACACTTCTAGAGAGAGTTGCTGAATACCACAAAACTACAGCCTCCATAATGACCACAGTTGAATTGAATCAGCACCTCTGTGACCAAGTCTGAACAAGAACTGTATGATGGGCCATTTACAGAGTTAGAGTGTAGGCAGGTCTTCCATTCAACAAATAGCCAAGGTCAGTGCAGAAGGTCATAGAACCAGGTGGAAATCCTGGGCTATTCCACAGTTGAAAGAGATAGTATGATGAGTTTTTCTCATTAGTGTAATGTAGGACCTCTATCTGTCTATGTATCTGTTTAGCACTGTCTAAAATGTCTCCGTTTTCAGATTTGAAATGTCGGAGTGTCACAAATGATGCTTCTTTTTTGAGGGAATAGGCCTTTACACACAGTGTGAATTCTGCTACATGTCATGGGAAGTGACAGGAGAATGTTTTAACATGGATATGTTGAACTGAAGCCCTGCGATGGACTGGCGACCTGTCCAGGGTGTATCCTGCCTTCCGCCCAAAGACTGCTGGGATAGGCTCCAGCATCCCCCCGCGACCCTGACGGAGAAGCGGCTTAGAAAATGGATGGATGGATGTTGAACTGAAGTCATATAGTAGTCAAGAAGTCTGTTTTGTTTTCAACTGCTGAGCTTAACTCCACTGAGTGGCATGGGGTCAAGCGTCCAAGTGAGGCCAGGGGAGGGTGGGGTGCTCGGAAAGCTGAAGCGTCTAAGCCAGGCATGTAGGAGGTAGCATGAGTAGTAGCCTACGCTGAGTCCAGTAGTATCTCATTTAGTGAAGCACAGATATTCTGTCCTTAGGTTCAACTATCCTCTGGGTCAAATGAGAACATCCTGCACCACTAGGTGATTCATTTAAAAATAACAAGGGCTGGTCGAGTCTCACGCTAGCTCTAGGCCAAAATCAAAGCTAAAAAACTTTAAAGCCAAAACTTATACAGACGTAAAAATGTTTCAAAGACCACTCGAGGCATGGATAGCTGGCTTATCCTGCTAAATCAATGTGATCCATAAAATGCTGCTTTACAGTCTATGCACTTTTTGTTGTAATAACAAAAGCATTTCTTACAGGACGCTCATTGAAGCAAGCAGAGGAATTCTGTTGCCTTTTCAGATGATAAATGTTGAAACCACATTGGTATTCATAAGTAGATGAAATATTATCACAAACTAATTCATGGACATTCATGTATATATCGTAATTCATCTTGTGCAAAGAGAAAAGAAACAGTTTGTATTTCTACATTTTTAATTAATTAATTTGTTTATTTTATTTAATCATCTCCAATTCCACCCGCTACTTGGGACTCCCCCAATCACACGATGCTACCAACGTTAGGAGGGTGAAGGCAGCACAGGCTTCCTCAGAGACCTGTGAAACCAGCCACCGCTTTTTTTCGACCTGCCGCTCACGCAACGTCACTGGACAGCCGAACTCGCTCGGAGGAAAGCGCCAACCGCCAGATCTGTTACATCAGCTAACAGACGCCTGCACTGACCATCATCGCATTAAGTGATGGAGGGAGAAGGGTGGGCCATCCTACCCACCCAGAGAGAGCGAGGCCAATTGTGCTGTAAATTGGATATAAATGCAATTTATTATGCAATATAGTATGTAATCAAATATGTAGTTACACTGTGACTACATTTTAATAGTATAGCAAAACACTAGTAATAACTCAATGCCTAAGGGTTCATAAGGCTACACTTGGCTTGGGTTGCAGTTTCAGTTTAAGACTGCTTTTCATTTGCTGTTCATTCCCAAACACATTCATATTTAATTTAATTTGCAATCCCAATATTTGGAGAAAGATAAAAGAAGCCTTCATTTCAGTGTTGCTTAAACTGTTGATAGTGGATCCGTAGTTACCCAGGAAGCCATCTTGTGGAAGCCATTAGGTCGAACGATTGCTCTGTTTGATTTTATAATGGGCAAGAAATGTGAGGTCATTTTGCTGTGGTGCCAATGTCCTATGGTTCAAACAGTTTTCCTTCACGATGTCTCCACATTACATGATAATAATCCCCCATGCACAATTCAAATGTGGTTCAATGAACAACAGGAGTCAAAGCATTTAATTGGCAGCCACAGTCCGCAGATGTAAGCATCACTGCACCACTATTGGAAGGTTTGGAATGAAGAATATGATGTCTGCTCTTTTTTATCTGCTAAACAAATTAAAGCATCTTCTTGAAGAATGGTCCAACATGCCATTATGCATTATACAACTGGTAGTTCTGGGAATGCGAGTCTTCTAACCGTGCTGTTATTTCTCTGTCATTTTTCACAAACACTATCACTCCACTGAGATGCTGTTGCTAAGCAACGACTTTGACAGCTGTAGGAGACGCTCAAGCCATTTGAGCGTTTTTACTTCTTGCTTGGCCACAAAAAGACAGTGGATACTTTTAAGATCACATTTGACCGACAGCCGATTTGGTCCGACTCTGAAGACGAGACGACACTAAATTCCCCAAACTGTCGTCACCACTGAGCAGCTTTTCAGTCAATAGCTGTGACAGAAGAACAGCTAAACAACCTGGAATCAGCCAGAAATGAACCCAAGACTGTGATAAGGTAAGACACCCTTACCTATCATTAGCCTTCTAAAGGCTCAGTGCAGAGACAATTTTAACAAAGACATTCAAATATAGACTCCTTTGGGAGTGGCAGCGTGCAGGTCACCCAGCTTTTATATCCTTCAGTGGACTGGGGTATCGCTGGGAATCGCTGGTGCAGGGGGATCCAGTTTATCTGAGGAGAAAGAAAATGATTAACGTGTCTTCAGTATATAAATAACAAATAATATTTACTTGTGATGTTAAGATTAAGTTTTAAACAAACCGGTTGTTTATGGTTATAATGTTGAGTGTATATTTGTTGAGGTTTTGAATCCACCCTAGATTATGGGGATGCCCAGGTGGTTTAGTCCACCTTAGTGATTGGGTAGAAAAGGGGCGGTTTTTCTTTTTTCAAGGGGGAAGAGAGGCTGAACAGAGATATCGACGACTATGTCGTGTTGACCGAACGGCAACAAGCTCGAAGGACTGTTATGGATTGAGGTCGAGAGAACCTAGTCTAAATGGTGGTAGCTACCTTGCCACGTTAAAATTTGTCCATCTCCAAGCTAAAGTGAAATTGTTTTTTTTTTTGTTGTTGTTGTTTTTGTTGCAAAAAAAATGTAAATGAAATATTTCATAATATTGCACTACTTATGCACTTGAACAATCACAAATGAATGACTGGACATTCTCCTGCAGAGAACAGAATTCATGGCTCCATTGATTATAACAAGGCTCTGAAACAGGGAAGCATCTCCACATCATTACACTACCACCACCATGTTTTCTCTTGGTTTGATGCTCTTTTTGTGGAACGCTTCATTAGCTTAAAGTCAGATGGACAGGGCCTCTGTCTTCCACAAGGTCCAATTTCCATTAATCAGTTCACAAAACATTACTGAAAAAGTGCGAGACAAGTATTTGTTCTTTTTGGCTAGCAGTGGTTTTCACCTTGCAACTCTCCAGTGGATACCATGACTCTTTGTAATGGTAGAATCATGAATGATGACCTTACCGAAATGTAGTTCCTTAGATGTTCATCTAGGTTTATCCTGGATGAGTCTTAGAGGAACTTTGATAGGCTGGCCACTTCTGGGAAGATTCAACACCGTTTCAAGCTTTTTTCCATTTGGGGATCATAGCTCTGTGGTTTTCTGGAATCCCAGAACCTTAGAAATGCATATGTAACCTTTCTAGATGGATATTTAAAAATATTTTTTCCCATCTCGTTTTCATCCCAGAATTGTTTTTGGCTTTGTTGAGATCTTGTAGCCTACCTCACATTGCTGGATAGGTAATATTTAAGTGATGGTTAGATAAACCTGACCATGTCTAGTCTAACTAACTCAATTTACCAACTAAATTTGGTTAACTAAGGGGGCAAATGCTTTTTCACACCAAGCCAGTTGATATTGAATCACTTCAAAAAAATAAAATAATTTTTCAAACAGTAGTTCATGTTTTCTCAGGTTGTCTTTGTGTTACATTAATTTTTTTATTAAATAGCTGTAAAAGTAGAACAAATACGCATGAATAAAAGACACTTTTTCAAGGCACGGTATATTGTTGGATCTCCATCTTGAGTATGTATTGTTTATGTTACAGAAATACCGTTTACAAAGATGATCCATCTCATGTGCTTCATACTGTTCCCCTCTGCAATACACCTCAAGATATAATCACCGGTAATAGCGAGGTTTGAAGCCGAAGTGGCCAACGATTGTAAATGAACCACCTGTAGTTTCTCAGGGAAATAACATGCAGTGAGCATTTGGAGTGTACACAGAGAATGAAACCATAAATACAGTCTGAAATAGCCCTGGATGGCTAGCGTTGCAGTGGCAGATGCTCCCCATCAGCTGCGAATATTACACCCAGCTGAGGCCAGAGTGTCTACTGAAGATGTGGAAAACATTTTGACAGAACCAGAGGCACAGCAATTTGCAAACATAGTGGGATCATCATTCAGCTTTCAACATAACTTCTCAAGAGAAAGTACATACGATATTTTTATACTCCTGCTGTATGCACTTTTCCCCTCAACAAATCAAAACAGGAAAATGATGATGTGGAGCACATTCCTAACCCTGTCAACACTGACTAGTAATTGAATGTGAAGGTTATTCATTATGTATCTATATATTGTAATTAGTTATGTGATTACATAATGCCAGTAAAATAATCAAGTGACATATAAATCGAGTGGATAGACAAAAGCAGTATGTTTGTGAATATAAAGGTTGGCCATGCGTCTATGAGCCAAAACATTATGACCTATATACCTAATATGCTGTTGGTCATCCATGTACCACCACAGCAGCTCTGTCCGGATGAAGCACGGACTCTACAAGACCTATGAAGATGCCCTGTGGTACGTGGCACCAAGCTGCTATTTGCAGATCTTTTAAGTTGTGACGTCAAGCCACCACGGATCGAACTCGTTTTCACGGCACATTCCAAAGGTGCTAGATCTGCTTGAGATCTGGGGAATCTGGAGGTCGTGAACCATTGCTCATGTTCCTCAAACCATTCCTGAACAATGTGTGCAGTGTGGCAGAGCACATTATCATGCTGAGAGAGGCCACTGGCACCAGGGAACACCATTACCATGAAGGGGTGTATCCAGTCCACAATGATGTTTGGGTAGGTGACACGTCAAATCAGGCCTGAGATGTGACAAAAGTATTGGAGTTGCATAATCTGAGTAAAGAAAGTGTCTGCTAGAAGTCTGGGTTACATTTTGAAATAGCAGCATTCAGAATAGTTATTTTTTTTACATTCTTAAGAAAATACATTTAGAATACTTACTGGCTAAACAAACAAACAAAGAAAAATATACAAGAGAAACACCATAAATGCATGTTTATTAACTTCCTTTAGAATCAATGCACAACGATGTCATTAATCAGATTCTAAAGTGCACTTCAATTAAAAATATGCATTATTGTCTAAGCCACTTATCTTTCTGAGTGTGCTGCAGCCTATCCCAGCTGTCATTGTTAGGAAGGCAGGAAACACCCTGGAGAAGTCTCCAGTGCACTGCAGGGCAGACACAGACACACTTACATCTAGAGGCAATTTAGCAGGTGCAATTGGCCTGATTGCATATGTTTGGACTGTGGGAGGAAACTGGAGCCCCCAGAGGAAACCCACCTAGGCCCTTCTTGCTGTGAGGCAAAAAACAGTACTGTACAAAAAAACAAAATTCCTGCTAAAGCCTGAGTAGAATCATAAATCAATGTGATCAGTTATTAATCTCAGTGTTACTGAGCTCTGCTAAAGCCTGAGTGGACTGATAAATCAATGTGATCAGTTATTAATCTCAGCGTTACTGAGCTCTGCTAAAGCCTGAGTGGACTGATAAATCAATGTGATCAGTTATTAATCTCAGTGTTACTGAGCTCTGCTAAAGCCTGAGTGGACTGATAAATCAATGTGATGATCAGTTATTAATCTCAGTGTTACTGAGCTCTGCTAAAGCCTGAGTGGACTGATAAATCAATGTGATGATCAGTTATTAATCTCAGTGTTACTGAGCTCTGCTAAAGCCTGAGTAGACTGATAAATCAATGTGATGATCAGTTATTAATCTCAGTGTTACTGAGCTCTGCTAAAGCGTGAGTAGACTGATAAATCAATGTGATCAGTTATTAATCTCAGTGTTACTGAGCTCTGCTAAAGCCTGAGTAGACTGATAAATCAATGTGATCAGTTATTAATCTCAGTGTTACTGAGCTCTGCTAAAGCCTGAGTGGACTGATAAATCAATGTGATGATCAGTTATTAATCTCAGTGTTACTGAGCTCTGCTAAAGCCTGAGTAGACTGATAAATCAATGTGATGATCAGTTATTAATCTCAGTGTTACTGAGCTCTGCTAAAGCCTGAGTAGACTGATAAATCAATGTGATGATCAGTTATTAATCTCAGTGTTACTGAGCTCTGCTAAAGCCTGAGTGGACTGATAAATCAATGTGATCAGTTATTAATCTCAGTGTTACTGAGCTCTGCTAAAGCCTGAGTAGACTGATAAATCAATGTGATCAGTTATTAATCTCAGTGTTACTGAGCTCTGCTAAAGTCTGAGTAGACTGATAAATCAATGTGATCGGTTATTAATCTCAGTGTTACTGAGCTCTGCTAAAGCCTGAGTAGACTGATAAATCAATGTGATCAGTTATTAATCTCAGTGTTACTGAGCTCTGCTAAAGCCTGAGTAGACTGATAAATCAATGTGATCGGTTATTAATCTCAGTGTTACTGAGCTCTGCTAAAGCCTGAGTAGACTGATAAATCAATGTGATGATCAGTTATTAATCTCCGTGTTACTGAGCTCTGCTAAAGCCTGAGTAGACTGATAAATCAATGTGATATTAAGTTATTAATCTCAGTGTTACTGAGCTCTGCTAAAGCCTGAGTAGACTGATAAATCAATGTGATGATCAGTTATTAATCTCAGTGTTACTGAGCTCTGCTAAAGCCTGAGTAGACTGATAAATCAATGTGATCGGTTATTAATCTCAGCGTTACTGAGCTCTGCTAAAGCCTGAGTAGACTGATAAATCAATGTGATCGGTTATTAATCTCAGCGTTACTGAGCTCTGCTAAAGCCTGAGTAGACTGATAAATCAATGTGATCAGTTATTAATCTCAGTGTTACTGAGCTCTGCTAAAGCCTGAGTAGACTGATAAATCAATGTGATCGGTTATTAATCTCAGCGTTACTGAGCTCTGCTAAAGCCTGAGTAGACTGATAAATCAATGTGATGATCAGTTATTAATCTCAGTGTTACTGAGCTCTGCTAAAGCCTGAGTAGACTGATAAATCAATGTGATCAGTTATTAATCTCAGTGTTACTGAGCTCTGCTAAAGCCTGAGTAGACTGATAAATCAATGTGATCAGTTATTAATCTCAGTGTTACTGAGCTCTGCTAAAGCCTGAGTAGACTGATAAATCAATGTGATCAGTTATTAATCTCAGTGTTACTGAGCTCTGCTAAAGCCCGAGTAGACTGATAAATCAATGTGATCAGTTATTAATCTCAGTGTTACTGAGCTCTGCTAAAGCCTGAGTAGACTGATAAATCAATGTGATGATCAGTTATTAATCTGTGTTACTGAGCTCTGCTAAAGCCTGAGTAGACTGATAAATCAATGTGATGATCAGTTATTAATCTCAGTGTTACTGAGCTCTGCTAAAGCCTGAGTAGACTGATAAATCAATGTGATCAGTTATTAATCTCAGTGTTACTGAGCTCTGCTAAAGCCTGAGTGGACTGATAAATCAATGTGATGATCATTTATTAATCTCAGTGTTACTGAGCTCTGCTAAAGCCTGAGTAGACTGATAAATCAATGTGATCAGTTATTAATCTCAGTGTTACTGAGCTCTGCTAAAGCCTGAGTAGACTGATAAATCAATGTCGTGATCAGTTATTAATCTCATTGATCAATCTCAGTGTTACTGCACTGTTGTTGTTGCTGTTGTAGTGTGACTAATTTGTCCTACACTGTAAAATATTTCTGCAATCATAGGCTTTGGTCAAGATTGTATGATGCTTTAAATGCATTTTAACCAGCATCTTGTGTTAAATTCTGGGAAATGAAAATAAAACAGTTTATATCCAACAAACGTTTCAGGCATATTGGTCATGCATTGCACTTTGCAGAGATTTGTGATTGCGCTTTGTAACCAGATCTTTGATTTGATTCCTCCACACACAGAATTCCAGTCACATGCTGTCCTGCTCCACTTCCCCTGAATTCTCCTTTCATCAACTGATCGGCAGAAAGGGGTTTTAAATACAGTAAGTAATACAAACCCTGCATTTGGCCAGGTATCAAGAGTTACTGCATTTCAGTCTAATCAAGCCATCTTTCCTGATTTGCCATATGGAGGTACATATTTTCACTTCCATCGACAGTGTGAGACAAAGAGGAGCAGAGTTCTGTTGGACCTGGCTGAAACTGACCTTCTTTGAGGAGTAACAAAAGCCGGAGGTATCGCTACAAGTCATCTGAGACGGGCCTGGTGGTGTCACGTGGGACCCAGGCAGTTTCTGCACTCTCTGGTCACCTGGAACCCAAGATGAGTGTGCATTGATAGTGAGGCCAACACGCCAAGAATGGAAAACATGCAAACATGACATGGCATTACTCAGTGTCAGGGCTCCTGCCCCTACAGGCTATGCTCAGGAGATATGTGATTACAGCATGTACCAAAGGCCTCCCAATCACTCAAGCAACAAAAGACATGTGATGAATATGTCAATTATTCAGTGGCTGGGTGTCCGTGGTGCCTTCATTTTCTGAGGATGACACAGCGGACAGCATTTGTCCAGACTCTAATTGAAGACAGATAATGCAGGCAATTTTCAATGTCCCCTGCTCTCCCTGTAAATGGTACAGGATGAGTCTTTTATGTGTGAGTAATATAAGTACACAAGTAATTCATATTGCATAGCGCTTGTAGTAACCACACCTCATGTCTGAGGAATTCTAACTATAAGCATTTCTAGCGTAGTATTTCTTGTGAAATAGTTGGTAGGGCAGCAGCATTTTCTCCCTTATTGATTTGACAGAATTTATCATTTTGCATCCTTTCTTTCTCATTTTCACCCAGTAATGTTCTCTCACTAAATTGCCCAGCCTTGCACAAACAACTATGGGTCATTCTACAGAAACGTCCACCTTTCTATCTATCCATAAGTGTCACTGGTGTTACTGATGGTCGTCGGTGTTACACATAAGAAAGGTAACACCAGAGACATTTTTAATGAAAAGTGCATTCAACAAAAACGGCTGCTACAGAGCATCAAACCACATGTGGTCAGTCATGGAATATCCACTAAAATGTCATTTAATCCAATTTGTATTTATTTCCCCCGCCATAATTACCTAAGAATAAAAGGTCACACCAGTGACGTCAACTAAAAGCTTCATATGAAATCATGAGCTGAATGAGAAAATCTCTGAGAAGTGGACTCACCGTGTGCTTTTCTTCAGAGATCCTCAGAAAACAGATCAAATGAAGTCGAGTGATGTCATCAGTGTGACTTTTATTTCAAATTAAGAGATTTTTGTTGTAGAGTAACACCAGTGACACGCCTCCTGGGGACAACTTTCATTATATATTTTATAATATTCATTTGGCATTTGTTTTCTTTGTCACTTAATTTACATATTCCATAGTCGTGTATAGATTACTGCAGTTAAAATAGTAGAAACAATTGTTTTTCTTCAAAATATTGCCTCTCGCTTTACACATGACTGTGAGGACCAGCACTTCTGTGGTGCTTGAAATTCTATATAATTGATTTAAAAAACAATATTGCTGAATTGAGGCTCAAGAAGGTGCAATTGTTAAAATAACATTGTTTTATTTTAAAATATAAACAAATTGCAACCCTAACATGTTTTTAAAGGGTACTACATCTGTAAAAGCTAGAGGCACATAAATGTAGAATGACCCCGTGCCAACGAGTGGGAATCAACCCTGGTGATACCCTGCTTCCTGCCAGTTATGTCAGGCATCCAGCAGCTTGCAGAAGAAAGTAACCTCATATGTGCTCCAGAGCACTTGTAGTTTTTCAGAAGTTCCTCCCACCTTGAAGATGCATCACCTAAAGAGGATCTTTAAATGGTAAAATCTCACTTGCTGGACTGCTGTGGCACCACTGTACAAGGCAAGTAGGCATGTTTACAACAAATGTAGCAGTGGATAAATGTTTTATTTAGGCTGGAATGCTCCTTTAACTTTGATGCATGTAAACGAGATTTTGTTGGACCATTTCATTTGGTCCATCCATCATCAAATGTTCACGGAAGCTAAAAAGGAGGCCGGCATTTCCAAATGGTGGAAAAAAAAAAAAAAGGATGACAGTATATTGTACGTCTGTTGATTTTCATTCTATGATGTATAGGCAAAAGGCTGATTGAAAGAAAATGCAAATATTTATTCCACTGCATATGGAACCAGTAACAGATGCAGAAAGCCTTCTCATTATTGAAATATCAAAATTCAGCATTCAATTATCCACGCAGTCAGTCACGCACTGTGTACAAGGTCGCAGCGTTGTGCTGCAAAATCAGTCCGGTTTTGCTGAGTCTTTGTTCAGCAAATCATATAGGCGGCTTATGCTCATGTATCAGTTTATCTGGTGGTTAAAAATAATGAACGTGGGGTCAGTAAGAGTGATTGTGCTTACTCTGTAATATACTCCATTAAAATTGCTACTGACAACACTAGGAAATTGTTTCACTTCTCCAAATGAAATTGTTTGATCCTAAGCCGCGGTTTGGAGTGCTCTAACCTTGGGTGTTATCAACATCAAATGAGACGCCCCGCGCAGGCTTCCTATTTGTTCGATCTATATTAGGGCAACGAAAGCAATTTCTTTACGTTATTGCTGATGACTCGCAGCGCTGCATTCTGATCCGACTCTGGCGCAACAAGACAATGATGAATGCCGGCTATGGGTTGAATGTAAATCAGCAGAGGGGGCCTCTGTCGCATTTCAATGTGCCCAGCATGAGCTGTTTGGGATCACCCACAGAGAGGTGGACTCGCAGCGGCTCCCTCCCAGCCGGAGCGCCACTAGCCCGTGTCGTTTTGCCAGTAATACGCCGAGACATGGGTTTAATATTAGCGGAGGAGCAGTTTTGGCTGCTGCACACACACGCATGGCAGGTTCCTGATGGCTCCAGCGTGACTCAGAGTTCAGGCAGCCCGGTGTCATGTGATGACTGGTATGAGTCATGCAGCTGAGCTGCGTCGGAAGCCTGCAGAGTTAGCCACTGCTTCAGCACTCTGTGGGCTGACTGGCTCACTGCACCGTGTAGCCTAGAGTTTAGCAGAGCAGCCCTTAACACCAGTAGCCTACTTTCTGACTGGTCTCAGCTCAGCGCTTAAAGAAACAGGCAAAACATCTCATTTACACAATTTTCCGCTTCCCCATAATGTAGTCGATCAGCCAAGTCATGTCTTAAGTTCTTTGGTTTTGCACCGGAGCTCTAAGGCTGATAATGGGAATGTAGGCCTGAATACACTGAATTTAACATAAAATGATGCAAATGTTATGGCACATTTCTTTTCAATATGCTAAACTCAGCAAACAAACAAACTGTGCACTCACATATGCAGGAAAAAACCTCACGTTTAAGTTTGATTGTTCTTGAGGTTGTGTAAACTTATTTTTACTCAGCAATTAGAGCAATTTAACCAGGGCTTTCCAAAAAATTTGACATGTGACCGTATGTGACGATTTAGACATTTAGTTTATTAGCTGCTCAGTGTAAAGAATGTATTAACGTATTTTTACTTAGAAGATCGACAAAACGTGTCTTTTGACCGGGTGTCTTTTGACCAGGTGTCTTTTGAGCTCAAACTTTTTCTTATGTCTGTACCTGTACTGGCCACAAACCACATCAAGGTCTTAAGCAATCTCAAAAAGGCCCACAGATGGGCTTTCTGACACTGTACTGTGTACCTCTTGCTTTAAAGTGGACAGAACTGTGCACACAAATTCAGGCAAATCCTAAGTGAAATGTGTGTTTTTGGAGGTCCATCAATCAAACTATGTCCATTGAGTTTTTCCTTTCTTCTGAATGTATTCTAGTGGAAATGTGTGACTTATAACTGGAACTGGATTTTATAGGTGTAAAAGTCAGCCTTTATGAAAGTATATGTGTTTTGGCAGTTGTACAGAAGTTTTTGCCAGTTTTATCTTGGCATGATGTGAATTGTGAATTGATGTGGTTGGGATAGTGTAGTGGTTAACACCTCTGCCTTCTACACTGTAGACTGGGGTTCAATCCCCCACCAGGGTGAACACCCTACACTATACCAATAAGAGTCCTTGGGCAAGACTCCTAACACAGCCTTGGCCTGCCTATGTAAAATGATGAAACTGTAAGTCGCTCTGGATAAGAGTGTCAGCCAAATGCCATAAATGTAAATGTAAATGAATTGTTTTCACAGCAGGGCTCCCCTCCCCTCTTCATTGCTCACTGGCAGCTCAACACAGAGTCACACCATTTCAAATACAATTGCTCTGAATGTATCATAAGAGGGATATTATTTTTGACAGGCTTAAAGTAAGTTTGTGACGGCATGTGGTTTCATCATCGTCATTGACCGCTTAATCCAGATAGGGTCGCGGTAGCAGTTGGGAGAGCATAGATTCCCAGATGACCCTGTCCCTTGCAACTTCCTCCAGCTCATTTCCAGGGACCCCAAGCTTCTCCCAGGCCAACTAGGAGATGTAATCTTTCCAGCGGGTCCTAGGACGACCCTGGGGCCTTATCCCAGTAGGCCGTGCCCGGTACACCCCCACCGGGAGGCATCCAGAGGCATCCGAATCAGATGCCCAAACCACCTCAGCTGGCTCCTCTCCTGTGGCATGTAATGCTAATTGATAGAGTTAAAGCTTATATTACTGGTCACTATAGAAGCAAACTTTAAGCACCAAACATGTCTCAGCTGATTACATTTGGAGTGGAAAACTGCTTTTTTGTCAAGCTATCACCATGCAACTGTGCATTTTGTGTCTGTTGCACAGTTTATGCATGTGTTTTCAAACGCAGGAGTCTTAGAAAACTAAAATGTTATTTACTACAATTCAAAAGCCCTCAGTTATAAACAATGTGCAAGCTCCAGCTGCTAAAAGGGGCATTCCAGCCTAAAACCAGAGTTAGACTCGAGTTACACATTATTTATCGTGTTATACGTTATTCAGGGGAATAGCCTCATTGGCTTGACAGAATTCTTGATTTATGTTTTCAAATTTCCTGTCAATCTTCTCTCACTACAATCCTCAGCCTGCATTATGGAAATACATCACGCAGCAATGTGGAATCCACCAATTCTGAATGCTTCAAGCCACTGAGCTGTAGGCTAATAAATACAAACCCTGAACCAGGTCAGCTTTATTTTTACAGACTACACCTACTCATGTGTTAGCAATGTTCCAACAACTATCACCTTCTATAAAAAACTCCATACATTACATTATATATAATTATAACCATACACGGGGGTTTTCTTAACTATAAAAGCACTTGAATTAGCATTTCTTTGTATTCTCTGTGACCCAAATCAAGCCAATAGGCATTGTCCTGCCTCAGATGTATGACTTTGTTTGATTTTATGCCAAGATATTGACAGTTGGTTAAATATTCCCAAGCTAATGACAATGATACACTGCTTTCACTTAAGGTATCTAGCTGGACGGGGTTAATGAAATTACGGTTGAATGAAAGGTGTGGACATGCTTTATGCTCGGGAGCAGCCATCCAAACCGTAATTTACATTTGATTATTTGAGAGTTTCCTAACTTGCCAATAGGACATATAAAACGGTTTAGGGAGTTTTGGTGCTCAATACTTGGCCATTTTTGTTTAACTTACACCCTTTTATCACACTCAAGTCCCCCATGTCTACACAAACACACACACATAGCACACCCATACATCACGCCGAGATGCAGTAATAGTACTGCTTTCCGGTGACAAGTCGTCCCTTGGGCTGAAGATGCTTGTCCAATCAGCAGTGGTGAAGAGCCCTGTGGAAATACTCCATTTTAGTGCGGTCTTCATTCTCCTCAGATGACTACATGACAGCCTCGGTCCCATAGAATACACCTCTGCCAATCATTCAAAACATAGACTCCATTGAAGCCATCAGTCTATTTTTCGAAGTGTAGATCAGCACCTCTCATCTCAGCATGCAGAGCTACACACGGTCCATTGTAATAGCCCTCTCAAAATCCCGCATCTGTGCATGCGAGCAGACATAGCAAATAAAGAGGGTTATCTGAGAGAGCTTATGCTCCATCACTTGCCTTTTCCCCGAGCAGACTTACCTAAGTGGGATTCATTCACTGTGGTGCTGCTTACTAATGTAACACTGCCGTTTAACCAGCTTCACCTTATCGTAGCTCTGTAGTCAGAGGCGGCGAGCGTACAGTCAAATTAAACACACTACAATACATTGTTTTTTTTTATCTTATATAAAATTTACACGTGTATATTTCTACATTTGTAAGCAACGGTTGCTTTTAAAAAGGGGGGAAAAATGATGAATGGACCAACAGAAATGGGTCCCACTTTGTATTAAGGGTCTCTAATCTAATAATAACTGCATAGTTACACATGAATAACACGTGCAATAACAATGTAACCGCTGATCATTTAGTTGGATTACAGACGTACAGACAATGCTGTTACACATATGTATCTTCAGTTATGCCTCATGTAATTACACAAGTGCATCTTCTACACAGAAACTTTCTGTAATGTTAAAGTTACACTTTAAAATAAGTGGACAGTTTCTGTGTAGTGGTTATGTAGGTACTGCGTAATAAAGGGGCGGTAATGCAACACATTTTATTTAATATAAGGGGAAATCTGCTGTTTCACAATACAGAATGGTTTAAAGTTGAAACTGTTAGCGTCACAGTGTAAGTAATGCTTAATGCAATTTATTACATACTTCCTTTCACTGCTGAAAAAAAAACAGCCTTGCAGTTCCAGTCTGATTATGAATGTTATTACATCCATGTTATTACCCTGGCATAGAAGAATAGACTGTTACACCTATTAAGATACACGTGTAATTACATGAGGCAAAACTGAAGCTGATACACATGTTTAATTACATAAGATGCAGTTCGTTAATTCATCTAACTGTGACCAAATCATTAGTAGTTACATTGCTGTTGCGTGTGTTGTTCACATGTAACTACACCGTTATTAGAGATGTTTAATATAAAGTGGGACCCAGAAATGAAAATAAAATCACATTGCATTAAACTACATTATCTAACCCAGTCATGATTACTTCCAGTCTCCCAGGAAGTTATTTTTGAGATGCATATTTTTATTGACAGTATCAAAATTGTAGCTCCAGCTTAGAAGACGGGGAAAACATTGGCTGTACATGCAATGCTCTTTTATTTTGAACAGGCATTTCAAGAGACAGCTAAATTCCCAAGAAATACAATCTGTTATGGTAGAAATACAGAATGCACCTATATGGTAAGTGGACCTCATAAAATGGACAATGACTGTATAAAAAGTAAGTGTCATTTAGTGCACATAACATGTATGGAGTGGCTGCATGTTCCAACCAGTCACTGTAAATATCGTACGCATATCAAGTACAGTCAACATTTCCAACTCCACAATTATAGCCCTCTGACCCTAAAACAGCTATTTGTTTTAGAACGGCTGTAGTTTTCGTCTTTGCTATTGCTTTTATTAGTTTGCTGCTCATTGGTTTATTCGTATTTCTATATATATGATTCTGTATTTCACCAATGGTCCTACACTTATTGTCCAAAAACCTTTTGGGGGCCACTGTTCATATGATTTTAAATGAAAATATAGATGACAGTTTTTACAAACTTTCTCAGCTTGTTTAATGATCTATAAATGGGAAAAAAAGGTAAAAATATTGTATAATGCTCTCATCACCTCCAGTGATAACTTTTAAGAATGAAACTCCAAGCCAAATAAGGACTGGCTGTAGCTATTTGGGCATCAGCCAAGCACAAACTCAACAATTTCCAAATTGTTACACCAAACCAAACAGCAAAAGATGCTACCAGTTCAGACAGAGGGGATCTATCTTACCATTTGCCTTTGCTTTTATGAGACAACAGGCTCTAAAACCATATCATGAGCCCAGACAGACTTCTCCTTAGCACCAGTCTTTTCCACTAGCCAGCAAGGGCATTGGCTATTACGTTTGATTTCGTTTTGTGATGCTCATCCATTCTTGCCACAATACCTAAATTGTCTGTGTCACCCTGAGCCCATGATTCCTTCTCGGAGCCTGTGTTGTTTACCCTGTAACAGAGTTCGCAAAGAGATGAAAAATGAAGACTCAATGTGAGTTATATAATGTGACAGATGTTATATTTCACACTGGACACCATTTTAAGGTGCAAGTGATTGGTTACGTGAAAGGTCCTACAATGTTGAGTGAAATTTACACACTTACTCATAACCACACAGCAGTGATGAACCATAACTATTAGAGCTAAGCCTTCAGGTTGGACCATATATGTCAAAATGTGGTCAAAAAATGAGAAACACTTGTATAATAAGTTACACACCCCCCCCCCCTGAACATCTGTTGGTCTATCTACATGAATGAAACACATGAATCTGTTAATGAACATGCAATTTATCTTCTAGCATTTTCTTAGTAACTAAGAGAGTTCAGACATTGTTTCCCATTCCTATCAAGTCTGTACATGTAAAATTAGACTCAAAACGTCTTTGTTTGCACAAGCATTTTGCTAAAATCAGTTGTTTGCACTAATGGACCTGTCCTGTTTCTCCCTGTTTCCTTCTCTCTCTCTCTCTCTCTCTCTCTCTCTCTCTCTCTCTCTCTCTCTCTCTCTCTCTCTGAGCCCTTGAGTGAAGTCTGCCCGAGTCACCACATGGGAGCCACCAGAGCTGCTAGAGCTCCAGCTCTGTTGGCTGACCTGCACCGTTTTGACCACCATGGAGCTTCATGCTGTACAAAGCTATGCCAGTCTCACCTGCATGGTCTGACCCTCCTGATGATGATGCAGCCTGAAGTCAAACTACTTGACTTTTCAAACACAAGTCAGGCAACCTTGTACTCTGAGTCGGTGTATCAAAGACTTCCAGAAGACAGATAAATATGCTAGTTTATAATCTTAAATATTCTGCCTTTAGATCTGCCCCTGAAGCCCTAACCAATGGAAGAGCTTGTTTATTTGGCTGCATCTATCTAAGTAGCAGCTAACTAATATATATATATATATATATATATATATATAAATTCACATTGTGCAATATAGATCACAACTGTTACTGTAATGATACTTTCACTATGCACTTTACACTATAATACAACTCAGAGTTAGCCATGTCTAATATGTGCTTTTAGTTCACCTCTTACCACTCAGTGCCTGCTGTCTTGTAAATACAACAAATCTGTATCATATGCCATGTAAACATGGAAATAGATATAATTTTGCTTATTTCTCTTGTACTTATGTCTAGATTTATTTCTATTTTTATGCATCATTTATGTAAGTTTATGTGCAATTATATGTCTTGCTACTGAAACACTGCAATTTCCCTCTAGTATCTCTCTCCCTCTCATATATTATATATATATATATATATATATATATATAATTACACCACACACACACACACACACACACACACACACACACACACATACATACATATTTACAGCTTTTTTGTTGGCTATTTCAAGAATTTAACCCTTTCGTTTTCAAGCAAAGCATCAATAAAAAAATAGTATGAACATGATCCTATTGAATAAAATTAGAGAGATACATTTTTTTATTATTTCTCAGACATCATTAGGCCTCTGGAGTTCTAGAAGGCCTTGAGGGTTCACCACTGCTATAAAGTAGGCCATTGACTACCCATAAGTATCAAACTATGCGCAAATAACACATCGAATGTGCCTTTTGTTTGTCACTAAAACCGAACCAACATTTCTTGGCAGATAAATTTTGCTGGGATCATGAGATATTCAATAAAGTTAATGGGCAGGGAGGTGAACGGGCATATGCTGAAACATCATTGTGAAAATTACTGAGGGAAGTGAAATGAAGCCGGTGGCCCGAGTCAATGAAATGGTTGAACAGAGAAATTGTACCTTGGGGCCATCTTCCGCCATTCTTCCTCCCTTTTAACAGCGCTTTGGATAATGAGATTTGCTATTGAAATATAACACAGGTACATCCGTTTCAAATTCAGCCCACAAATGCAAAATGAATGCAACGGCCTGGCTGTGTTAGTGTTTTTACAGGAAAGCACAACACAGTGAAAATCCCCAGCTCTCAGTCAACCCTGATACCTTGAACCCTCATGTTGTGTATGTGGGCTGTCTTAGTTCCACACTCCCCTCACTACATATCTTCTGAGTTTCAGTAGTTCTGGATAATTCATAATAGCTCTTTTAAGATGCACCCTTGAACTCTAGCCTCCTCATTCCAAACGGCACATATTTCCCAGATAATCTAGCATTGTAGAAGCAGGCAAGTCAGCACACTCACTTCTGTGTGAACTTGGTCTTTGTACGAGTTGATCATTTAATCTTGTCAGAAACAAAAACAAATGTGGCAGCTGGCTTGGTTTCTAAATTATGCAGCATTTATTCCAGAAATGTTTTTGTATGTGTCCCTCTCAAGGTCTCTCTTAAGAAAGATAAAAGGGAGAATAATATGTATATTCACATATTCTACATTGATTTTGAGACTAAATTTAATGTCTAGTGATCCGGACACTTGGAATCAGGGTAGTAAATGATGCTTTCAGTATAATAGACGAATGCATTACAAAAACGGTCATTCAAGTTTTTTCTTTATTTAGTTGAAAGTGTAATTTTATACATATTTATGAGTAACAGTAGATGATGGCAAATTAATTTGGGGATAATATTTTCAGTGGATGCCATTGTCTAGTATTCTGGACATTGGAATTAGACAAGGTTTAAACAAAATCAACATTTATTCTCAGGATAATACATCTAAAAAAAGAGCATTTACTATGTTTTTATGACACTCGGCTAATGAATAAAATGTATGTGTAATTTTACATTTGAATCTACATCATATAGTAATGTTTTCTGATTTTTGTTTTCATCAAAGATTTCAAGAATTATTTCATCCATTTGTTAATTTTAGATACAATAACGTAAATCAGTGTTTTAAAAAAGTTGGTCACACTTTTGTATGAATGCCCTGTTTATAACAACATTTATAACATTATTATTATTGTTAGAATACATTATTAATATAAGGCATCACAACCATGGCTATAGGTATTTATAAACAGGAATTACACATTTTAGCCATGCTTATTATGCATTATGAATTGTTAGCATAATCCATTATAAGTGCTATTCATGAATTATAAGAGCTCATAAGCTGTATTTGTCCGCTCTAAGTAAAGTGAAGCGTACTGGACTAAAGCCTCCTCCAGGGTTAAGAGTGAGGCTTCAAGTTGAAGTATTTACTGAAGGATTTACTGAAACACTAAAACACAATAAAGCTCATTACAGGCTTCAAATGTCAGAGTTTAAACTAGAGCTGCCATCAGTGTTTCACCCAATGTGGGAAAGTCAATGTACACCACTGTTAATGTGCACCACCGTTAGCCTGGCACACACTTAACACTGCATATCCAATAGAACACCAGTAGAAATAGGCATTACTCTAGTGTAGTGTAGTGGCGTTATAGAGTGAAGGGTTCTAGTGCTTGATGTTAGAACCAGTGAGGGAACAAATTACAATGATAGCACCTGACTATCTCACCTCTCCCTCTTCAGGCCTTCAGTCCACAGTGACTTTATGCTCGAACAAAATTTTGGAAATCCCAGGGTGTAAATAAACTTTGTATTTGTTTTTACTTTACTCTTTCCAAGCTGGGACTAACTTTTTGCACTGAAAGTATATCATGTTATTAACACTACTTGTAATGCATTATATTAACAATTCATAATGTACATTAAACATGGTTATAAAGTGTAATTCAGTGTAAATCATTTTTATTAAAATATTTATAACCATGTTTATAATGCCATACGAATGCATTGTAACATGTTATAACTGTTTATAGATGCTTACAACCTTGACATTTATAGAAAGTGTAACAAGTTTTTTGGTCAATAATAATGACGTAAAAGTTTACATCTTAAAGTAATAGTGCAACCGGATTAAATGTAATCTGGACTGACTCTAGAAGCAGTCCAGGATTAAAATGATGGTTTAAATGTGACCTTGATTGTTGAAAAACTAATTTTAAAGTTAAGTGCAACATTACTAATAGATTAACCTTAATTTAATCCAAGCTAAAACTTTTATAGGGCCCAAAGTTTTATTACGCACTTCTATAACCTAAGAATGGCTCAAGCAGTTTGGACTGAAGTCCCCGTAGTTACTGAATAAACCTGGATATGTAATAAGCCTGGCATTAATCCTAGAGTTAAATCTTAATGGTATAACTTACACTTAGAATCCACCCTTCTGTCAGAATTCTCCAGATCTATGATAAATAATTACTACACTTTTATTATAATTACTATGCTTTTATTATAATTACTATGCTTTTGTTAGCTCTGATGAGGTCTGTGACTCATAGTAGTTAATGGGTTAGAGTTGTTGAGACTAGACGTTAACAAGATCTGTCCCAACAGTGGTGATATTACTGAGTGATGCAGTCACAGGAGGACAATGGATTCAGTGAAATGTTCTACTGAGGAAAGTCTTCATTCATTATAGCATTGCATCGTATAGCATTGTGGTATACTGTGCAGTGGTCACAGTGACACTACATGATCCTGTACTTGTTGTTTGCTGCTTTGGCTACTCGTCTCCTTTAAATTCATCAGAAAACCTGTAAATAACCGGACTGCTTTCTCACCATAAGGCGTACTGCTTCCCCATATAATGAGCCTGATGTTAGACAAAGGCGCTGTGAAATGCATCTCCTTACTTATGGCTCGTAAATATAGACAGTTTGCTGGAGGTGCCGTCTTGCTATTTAAAAATATGTCCATGACTGTGGCTGGTGCCAAAGGGGGAGGCAGCCCAGGAGGATAAACTGAGTGCATGCCGTACCAGCCTCCAGGTCTATAATTACAGAACAACAGCGCTCTGTAGTCAAGTAGTTGAGAGGAACAATTTTTTGACCTGTACCACCCTGCAACCCTTAATTACCTCAAGGATAATTATATTCTAGATGACTGCAATTTCATATGCTGTATGCCGTTTGCTTAATGCAACGTGCCTTGTCATAACAGAATCTTTGCAGTGGAAGCACTGTCTGTTCTTATGAGCTCTGTAAATGTGAATCTCAACACGTACATGGGTTTCAGTTTGCTTAGAGCACTTGGTGGTTCTTTTGCCTACACAAATGTCAGAAGTAATGCTTATCCAGATGAACCGAAGGAATCATAAGTCACAGGTCGTAATCGTACTGTTTTTTTTATGCAGAAAAGTTTCAACTGATTCATTTTTGTTTCCATATTGAACTTTTCAGTAGATTTTTGCCTTCAAAGTATCATTCTTGGTCTAATGCTTTCCAGGAATGTGTGTCTGTAATTTTAGGACATTTTACTTTAGCAGAGTCATCATTTTTATTGAGTATTGGAGTAAAATGGAAAATCCCCCATTCAGGATTTTGTTTCCCTGTGATATCTAGGCACACAGCCAATGAGCCCTTTCATTGTATTGGCCTTTAAGAGCTGAACAGACAGGCCATGATTGGAAATGACCAAACATGTTTCGATCTGACCAATTTTCTGAGAAAAACATGATTCTAGGTGTTCTGGAAGTTCTAGATAGATCCCCGACTGTGAATATTAGATGTAATCTAGTGAGGTTCCAATCAGTTGATAGAAATCGAAAAACAGTGGTGGCACTTAACTTTTTCAGTAACTGTAAAAATTTCTGTTTTACAAGCTTTTCATTTTTTTATCTAGGAAGGCCAAAAAGATTCATGTGCTTAGTACTAATAATCTATCAGAAACGCCACAGGTGATTAGCTGAAATTACCATTGACCATTATTTTGTATGACTTATTTGTTTGTCATTGCATGTTCAAAGTATCAAGAACCCATTGATCTATACACAAAGTGGGTTCATAACTGTTTTATAACTTGATGTCTTGCAGCCAGTTTTCACATCGGTGATTCTCAGTCCTCAAAGATGACCGTCCACATCTCAATCCAGAATACATATATAAGAGATCTAAAGGTGACACTTTATTTTGAAATAAACACTCAACAGACTCTCTCTAACACACCATCAATGTCAATGATGTATCAGAACTGAATACATTCAGTAGATTATAAAAAGACTTCAAATTAACTGCGTAAATAAAATTGGTTTATAATTGGTTTATAATCTGCTGAATTCAGTTTTTTTTCTATTTATTTGTATATATTTCCACATTCATAGTTAAACTGAGTGATCACTGAACATGTATAATACGGACCATCTCAACATCCTCAACAAGCTGCTATAGACATGCTGCTCACACTATTCTGTAACTGGAGCTTAAGTGGATTAGGTTTTGGGTTGAGGTTAAAGTTAGGGTTAGGGCCAGAGTTTACATTTACATTAACTTTTATGGCATTATGACACTCTTATCCAGAGCGACTTAGACTTTGATCATTTTGCACAGGTAGGCGAAGGCACTATTAGGAGTCTTGCCCAAGGACTCTTATTGGTATAGTGTAGGGTGTTTACCCAGGTGAGGATTGAACCCCAGTCTACAGCACAGAAGGCAGAGCTGTTACCCACTACACAATGCCAGAATTAGGCTTAGGTTTAGGTTAAGGTTAGGATTAGGGTTAAGATTTAGATTGAGGTCAGGGTTAGGATCACAGCCTACAGAGACAAGGTCAGCGCTCTGTCAGGGTGGTGCCATAACAACAATCTCTGTCTTAACATTAGAAAAACCAAGGAGATGATCGTGGCCTACGGGAAGCTGCAGAGGGGTGGTCACTTTAGCTTGTTCATCAATGGAGCCGAAGTGGAGAGAGTCAGCTGCATGAAGTTCCTGGGTGTGCCCATCACTGATGACCTCAGCTGATCCTTCCACACCAACACTATTGTGAGATCTGCCCGTCAGCGTCTCGTCTTCCTGCGTAGGCTCAGGAAGTTTGGTCTGCCTCCTCAGATCCTCACCAACAGATGCACCACAGAGAGCTTCCTCACAGGCTGCATCACTGTCTTGTAAAGCAGCTGCACCGCCTACGACCGCAAGGCCCTTAAAGGAGGAGTGGCGAGGATGGTGGAATCCATCATAGGCAACAAACTACAAGCCTTACAGGACATGTACCAGTCCCGCTGCCTCAGGAAGATCAAAAAGATCCACTCAGACAGCATCACCCAGCATTCTGCCTGTTCACCATCCTGCCATCAGGCAGGGGATTCCACAGCATCCAGGCTAGAACAAGCCAGCTAATGAACAGTTTCTACCCACAGGCTGTCAGGCTTCTGAACAAGCTGTGAAGCTGAGGGTCCTTCACCAACTACCATTTCACTCAGTCACTCTCTCAGCATCATTATCATATCATATTATCTCTGCTATGGAAAATAACACTTTAGCACTAAGTCACTTTAAAATGTATACTTTCTCTATATTTTGTGTATATTTAATATATTTCAATTTTTTTTTTTTTTTTTATATTTTACTGTTACTTACTTGCTGTAGTGATACCTGAGCCTCACCACAAGCATTTCAATGCATAAAATGTCCTGACATGTTGTGCAAATGAAACGATTAGGGCCAGGGTGTGGGTTAAAATTAGGTTTGGGTTGAGGTTAAGCTTGGGTTTAGAATCAGGCCTAGGGTTAAGGCTAGGTTTTGCTTAATGGAAGCACCACATAGTCTACTCCATGTGACCTCAACAATACATATACCTCATGAAAGTAATGTATCAAGAGTAAATCAAGATATTGATCAATGTATTGAGATGCTTAACTGTGTTGTTGATGTGTTGGTGATGCTCTGTTAAGAGTTTATGAATCATCTATACAGGGCCACACAAAATAAATTACTACTGAGCAAAAATAGGGATCAGTATCTCTTAGAACCAGTTTTTGCTTTAGGGCATCAATAGTGGTTATTTTTTTACTGTAAAGCATATATATGTTCATTTTTTTCAACCAATTAATGCAACTCCAGTCTACTACTTCTGAATGTGTAATTCTCTTTTCAAGCTACAGTATTGCAGGAATATGCAGCACAAACGTCCTCCTCCGCATGTGCTTATAGCATCTACATCTTTTTTTGAGCCAGCACTTAGCCAAGTCCCACCATGCACTAACCACTTGACCTGTTACATGGCTATGTGGACTTTCCTGAATCAGTATGTGCCTCCATTAAGGGAAGGAACTACAAAGGAGTGACCCCTACTGTCCAAGCCCACCCTCTGGGAATGGGGCCAATTATTTTCCCTCTGTTCTCCCACCCATGTATGGTACTGACTGCACCTTTGCTACATAGGTGGGCTCACCTTACCTTTGTAGGCTGTGACTTTATCAGTGAAGCACTCACGTTCCGAATGCACTCAGAATACCCAGCGACACGCTTTTGGATTTTATCCAATAACCTGAACGCCTCTTCTAATAATACCTCAGATAGAGTATAACAAAATAATAACAGGTAAAGTGCAAATTCATAGTCAGTCTAAAATCCACTTCTGGTAGACCCTTCTTTGTTTCCAGTAAATTATAGTGGATTTTGCTCTGACAATAATTGGATAAGCTAGCCTTTGTTCTCAGTAAATGACTTGTTAATAAGATGCATGTTTTGAATGAGACCACAAAATAATATTTCCAATCACTGAAAATGTTAATGATTTGAAAATTCATTATGAACTTGCCAGTATTAGTTTGTGGTAAGCATTAAAAGGATGTCTTACTTGTTCTAAGGCAAGCCAGCCAATTATCTACAATCTGGGGTATACTCTTCAAAATGAAGGTACAAAAAGGGTTTCTTGAAGCGATTTCTTTGAAGAACCATGTTCTGTACCTGTTCAGTAGATGTGATGGCTTAAACCTAATCTTACAGGTTCGACCCACAATGGTGGAGCACGAAAGCATGAGACAAACCATTAAAGTCAAACGTTTTATAAATGCAGTACTATGCAAAAGTCAGAGACCACCCTTAACTTCCTTAATTTCCAGTCAACACATCCATTAAGTACAAGGTTATGGAGATGTTTCTGAATAGATTAGATATAAAACAATCCACTTGTATGAGTAAAAGTGAAAAAAAAATGGAACATCTAAAACCATGCAAGACCTGGTAGACCACCAAAACTGTCACCATGAGATTAACAGTACTCAAAGCTTTACTGTTGGTCAGACAGGAGAAACTTGAGCTGTTTCAGATCTTAAATACACAGGTGTTTCTATCCATCCTTCCACTGTGAGAAGACAAGTCAACACTATGGATCTGAAAGGACATGTAGCTGTCAAGAAGCTGTTACCCGAGAAAAGGAAAGTGACAAAGAAGAACATTTGTAGATCAAACAAAGACACCACCTCCATAAAATGCAATAGGGATCCTCAGGTCTGCATCAGTTGGAGGCTTTTTAAAACACAAACCTCATTCACAAACTGCCAATTATTAAACACATATCGATGCATGCTACATTCATCACTCTCTGCCATATCAGTACACACTGCCAATTAGCCTCTGTGTGTTTTGAATTAACAGTTTTTCGACTGACATGAATATAGTGTCAGCTCTGCTTATTAAGCCTCTTAAGCAGCTTCTTTGGGGGCCCTGACACAAGGGGGCATTCTAACGACTTCATTACTGTGCTATCATATTGTTTTGCGGGTGGTGGAAAATAAAGCTTAGTTGGATCTAAGGTACATCAAGCTATGTAAGGTACACTGCTTGGTGAGACCTCTGGATCAAGATTGCTGAGAAGGTTGTAGGCAGTAATTGAAATGTATTAGATCCCCAAAGAGCATTCCATCACCAGCAATAAACAAATTATCCAGTTATTAATGTATAGAATTTAGACAAATTTGTGATAGTTACTGATATTAATCTTCACACTGAATTCACACTGACCCAAAAGTCTAGAACTGGCCTGCCCTGCCAAGACCAAATAAAAAAGACCTGGCTGACCTGAATGACTTTCATTTCAGGTTTCAGAGGGAAAGATCACACCTCTCAATCACTCCAGGGGAACAACAACATCAGCCCCTATCACACTTCTGGCAACCCCCCTACACTCCTACCTTGACACTCAGGGTGCACTTTAGATTTGTGAAGTGGATTTGAGCAGGGTCTTCCAGAGGCAGAGGACCAAGATGATGTTCCCCCCACCTGTCTTAAGGCCCCTGCTGACCAACAGGCTCCAATTTTCACACAGATAATCAACAGTTCCCTGGAGCTGTGTGAACCCCCCTCCTGCTTCAATTGCTCCACCATCAACCAGGTCCTCGAGAAACTCTCCATCACAAGACTGAATGACTATAGGCCTGTCGCTCTGACGTCTGTGGCCATGAAGTCTTCTGAGTGACTGGTCTTGGCCACCTGAAGGATGTCACAGGACAACTGCTGGACCCCCTGCAGTTTGCTGACCAGGCAAATAGGTCAGTGGATGATGCAGTCAACATGGGACTACAATACATCCTGCTTCACCGTGACCGCCCAGGGACATATGCAAGCACTCTTTTTGTGAACTTCAGCTTGGTCTTCAACATCCTCTCAGAAATCCTCTCGCGTCAGTGGATCACCAGCTTTCTGAAAGGATGGAAACAGCAGGTGCACTTCTGGTGTACAGACAGTCAGCATTGATGGGCCTTAAAGATGTGCAGCCTCCCCACTGCTCTTCTCTTGCTACACCAATGACTACACCTCTAAGTTACATCCGTTGAACTCGAAGTTTGCAGATGACACTATGGTCAATGACTCATTCAGGATGGTGATGAGTCTTCATATCAGCTGGAGGTTGAATGGCTGGTGCTATGGTGCAGTCAGAGCTACTTAGAGCTGAACGCACTCAAGACTGTGGAGATGACTGAACTTCTAAGCCGCTACTCCTTCTGGGTTGCAGGGGTGCTGAAGCCTATCCCAGCTGTCATAGGGTGGAAGGCAGAATACACCCTGGACAGGTCACCAGTCCACCACAGGGCAGATAGACATTCACGCACTCATGCCTGGGGGCAATTTACCATGTCCAATTGGCCTAACTGCATGTCTTTGGAGTGTGGAAGGAAACCGGAGTACCTGGAAGAATCCCACGCAAACACAGGGAGAACATGCAAACTCTACACAGAAAAGACCCTGGTCTCCCGGCCGGGGAATTGAACCCAGGCCCACTACCCACCACACCACCGTGCTGCCCCCACTTATGTATATTGCTTGTGAATTATCTGTGAATTGCATGAACATTGTCTGAATATTGCATATACTTCTAGACGGACACAAATGGCTGGAACCAAATAATTCCTAGTGTGTCTCAACATGCTTGGCGGTCATGAAGTCGTCATAACAGATCCTGTTTAGTAATGTAATAGCATCATATTACTATTGCTGGTAAATGTCATTACGTTTGATTATGACAGCTTGTCACAATTTTTGCTGTGTATGGTATTTAGTAGTCAGTAGTCTGATCGGTCATGAAAACTAAGATTAAATCATAACACTATTATATTACTGAAGAAAATCTGTAGTCACAATTCACAGCATATGACATCTATGACATGTTTATGGCATGGTTATATCAATGTTTTCCAGCAGGGTTGGAGGAAAGTGTTGGAAAATATTTCAACTGGAAAATATTTGTTCAGCGTTGGCTCTCACTTCACCAAGTTTCTATCGGGGAACGGCTGCCGCTTCGTCCTGATATCATTTATCTTATTGTCTTTGGTTCGGGTCAATCGAGCAAAACCTGTTACAGTATCGATGGGCAGAGAGTCAATAACAGCGGTTAAAAGCTCTATTGGCTTACCACTCTCAACATTCTTTTTATTGATTCTGGTATTGTTATTTATTAATATTTTCACCATGTACAATATTTTATTTACTTATATTTTTGCTTAATGTGATCCTATGAGTGTGAAGGTGACAAGAGGGAGGGGGAAAAATGGGGTACTGGATGGGTAAGGGTCTTTATTTTCTGTGTTTGTACTGTGGTTCCTTTTAAATTAAATATAAGCACATTCTGGCGGGCATTAGGGGTTTGCCCGAGTCAACCTTTCCCAAAAATGAGTGGTGCAGATGAATCCTGCTTTCAAACATCTGGTCTACCATGAAGAAAAAACACCAACATGTGCCCTGTCTGCACCAACTGAAAACTGGAAGCTCTCATTTACTCAAACCTTGTGAATTCAGGTTGAAGTGAGCCTCAAGATCGCTGCCAAATTTCCCACTGAGGACATCAGCTGCTCTGAAAACTTTATCTGTGAAAAAAAAAAAAAAAAACAAGTGAAATCCATCAAAATCAGAACCACAGGCCAGACTGCATTTTCCCAGTGCAGGGTTTCTGGGACACAAGTAATCCAGATTAGGGCAGTCTTGTTTAATCAATAATTTATTTGATTAAAATAAATCTGTGATTACAAAAGGTATCTTGATGAATCAGCAGAGATTTGTTGGAAAACTATATTTTAATGTAGGCCTCAGTGTATTTCAAATTTCTTTTTAAAGCATTGTTTGTACAATAAAGTATTTTAGAAATGTCTAAAGGTTATGTATAGTTATTTCTGTTAATTGTTCAGTTTATTCCACTTTTTTTTTTATTTGAAACTTTGTTAATCATTAAACATAGATAACTTGAGTGAAAACCTTAGGTGTGTAGCCCCCTCATAGAATTTAAGTATATATATATATATATATATATATATATATATATATATATATATATATATATATATAATATATATATATTAGTGTAAACTGATATCCTAGCTCTAATAGCCATGGTTTACCACTATAATAAGCATCCATCCATCCATTTTCTAAGCCGCTTCTCCATCAGGGTCGCGGGGGGGTGCTGGAGCCTATCCCAGCAGTCTTCGGGCGGAAGGCAGGATACACCCTGGACAGGTCGCCAGTCCATCACAGGGCAGACAGACAGACACAGACAGTCACTCACACCAAGGGGTAATTTAGCATGTCCAATTGGCCTGACTGCATGTCTTTGGACTGTGGGAGGAAACCGGAGAACCCGGAGGAAACCCACACAGACACGGGGAGAACATGCAAACTTCACACAGAGAGGACCCTGGTCGCCCGGTCGGGGAATCAAACCCAGGCCCTCCTCGCTGTGAGGCGACAGCGCTACCCACCACGCCACGGTGCCGCCTACTATAATAAGCAAAAGTAACCTAATAATAAAGCTGATATAATCCCAGTAGTTTCTCAAGCCATCTATTCTAAGAACATAGCAGTCAAGCATTATGACTCAAGGCTCAAATGACTTTGTTGGTCGTGTGAAAGCCCCATGCTGGCACATGTCTTGGTGCTAAATGTTGTTAAATGGGTTAAGTCCTTTTCAGCTGATGATTTACTGATTATGAGGGATCATGCTGGGTGTGCATTGGTGCATATTCATGTATGGCTAACTATTATGATGCTACCTACAATCACAAAGAAGAATGATGAAAAATGAAAAAAAAAAAAAAAAAATGTACTGAGCTGCAGTAAAAGAAGGTAGTCATCCATTCCTTCCTCAGTATATGCTCTGGAGAGTGCGGGGCATATGGCCTTCAGCCATGAGATTTATATTAGTGTCACTGCTATTATCAACACAGCTGCTAATTAGATTTTCAATGCACACTGAACCACAAATGAAGAATTCACATGGATGAAGGTCTTGGAGAAAAAACAAACGTCTAATGGTTTCATCTCGTGTGGTCCTGCATGCTGTTACAGTATTTCCAGAAGCTAATGACAAGAGGAATGATTACTTTGACATCAACTCATTTCATACAGACTAGCTGTTCAGACCTCTGGGCATCATACTTACCTTCCTCTTCAGAGCTGATGGCTTTCTGCATAAAGACTCCATACACAGAGCCTCTCTCTTCATCTTCCTAATAGCACCTGCAAACGTCTATAATGCTGTAAGTACACCGCAGGCCTGTGTTCTGAGAATCCATTAACATAAACACACATCTGAAGCTCTCCGCGCCAGACAACCCTCTATGATTGGAAATTTCAAGGAAATGAAGGCACTTCATGAACTGTTTGTCATTCGGAAAGTAATTACCAATGTCAGCTGATGTCATCCAGCCGTCCGTCTATCTACACCACAAGTGCAAAATTGAAAATCTGATCCATGAATTCCCCGAGCCCTTTTTCTGTCATCGTAATAACTCCCAATGGCTTATTATGAGCTCAGAAGTGTACAGATTAATCTGCTTTATCTGACAAAAATAGCACATGCTTCACAATATGGTAATATCGTCTGGGAGTTAGCTCTTAGGCTACACAGCAGATCGGGAGGCGTTTGTTATTAGCGGTTGAAAAGATAAGGTCCTAGATTTTTTTTTTCTTGGCTTGTCTGTCATTAGACGTGATGGAACAGCTCTTTTAGGTCAACTCGGTCACTCTGCCATGACATCATCAAGAAGAAACGGGTGCCCAAGGCAACTCTTTGCAATGCATCATCAAATATAAATCTTACTGCAAGATATTATGTAATTCTAGGAATATAGGAAACCGTGAGTGGATGTTCTGCAGCTTTAGATTGGCAGATTAATAGACATGTGACAGTCCCTTACCTGCTGGTCCTGATTGAACTTTTCTTGACACTGAGGCCTAACTGATTTTTTTCCTATAGTACTTCCTATAGTAAATCACACACACACACACACACACACACACACACACACACACACACACACACACACACACACACACACGTTCCTCATTTTAGCACTCATTAAAACTGGAACATACAACTATCTGCTTCCCTGTGCCTAAAATGGACCACCTCTGTGGTATAATTGTCACTTTTAGTTGCAGCATTCTGTTAATACCTTGCATGGGATGTTGCAGGCTGCACTCAGTGGCTGACATACAAACTGGAAATGGCTACAATAATTTAGAATTTCAAATGTCAGTTCAAGATGCCTTCAGAAACTCGATTTCATGACATTATTGGCAGTACCATATGTCTAATTTCCATAACTAATTAACAGAAGTAGAATTATTTTAAAAATAAATGATTCCCAATTGTTTCCTGGATGTACAGTTCTAGAAAAAGTCTTTAGTGTAGAATCTTATCATACTGAGGTTTAACTCCTTAATACGTCTTGGTCCCTCTGGCAGGTAAAAGGTTTTATTACACAGTTCTATAAACTAAGAGTAGCTCCATTAGTTTGCATTAAAATACCTGTATGTACTAGATAATAAGCCTTTGTATGAAATAAACCTAGAATGAAACAAATTAAATTTTAAGCTTTATTTGATATATTTTACACATGTAAACAACTAAATCGGTCAAAAGTGGCTCCAGAAAAGTCTTTAGCTACTGTGGAATCTTAGTATTATACAGAGGTTGAACACAATAAGCCCACTGGTAGGCAAATAGTTTTATTATACACTTCTGTGAAGTAAGAATAGCTCCATCAGTTTACATTTGAAGTCTTTGTAGTTACTGAATAATAAGACTTTGTATGAAATAAACGTTGTATACATTTCACGTCATAGGTCATAAGTAAACATGTGACATCTTGTGAATAATGTGATCACATGACATCACATAAATCATGTCACATTGTTTAACTAACATGTGATTTGACACCATGTAAACAACATGCAATCACAGGTGACATGTAAGTAACACATTATCACACAAATCAAAAATCACATGTGAGATGTGAAAATATGATTACATGTGACTTAATATTATGCAATGACATGACATGAATATGTAAATAATGTCAGATAATATGCCATGCAAAAGGTGTGATAACATATGACATCATATAAATAATGTAATCATGTGACATCCTCCGTTTTATTGGTTCACTTTTAAAAACAAACCAACTACTGTGGGTTAAAGTTGCCCAGGATCCCGTTAAAGATGTGGGAGCTGAAGTTCGCTTCCCAGGCTGGGTAGCGAATTTTCCATTCTACCTTAAAAGGTGCTGCAAGTACATTGTGTAGTATTTAAGGCGAAACACAACATTACATCAGTAAGCTGGCAAATAAGAAGCCAATTTCAGCCTTGTTTAAAAATGAACACCATGCCCACTGTCAAGATAGTCTCTTGGGACGGGCATGAAAAGTGCAGATGACATCTCCTTCACAACCAGGTATGATGCTGTATTTCTGCACATTTTCATTGCTGTTCCTCAGTTGTTTTGTTCTTCACAATATCTGCTGGGCTAAAACGTGGTCTGGTCTATGTAAAATTTGAGTGTGTAAATATCAATAAGTCAAAGACTACCAAGTAGTCCAAGTTTAGGATGGTCCAAGTTTAGGATCCAATCTAAGTTTAGGATTTTGGAATTGGCCCATCTTACCATGCTTTTGAAGGAGGAGTCTCCACTGTTTGAGGATCAGAGCATGTTAGCTCCACATACCAAACTCTCCTTATTCAACAATACCAATGTATAAATGCCAATCTATGACTGAAAAATTAAAAATGAGACATAATAGCACAGTTAGATACGTGGTAATATATCGCTGTTGTCGGAAGAAAACCCCGTATCTCCGTTTTTGACGTTTTTCAGTTTTTGACATGACTTGAAAATACATGTTACCCTTTACATTATATGTAAATTTCATGATGAATAGACTGAAGTAAATGACCTAAAACTATTTGGAAAAAAAAAAATCTGGTTTCATTAAAACTAAAGCATGTTTTTTTTTCCTTCTCCTGTAAATGTTCCATTTTGGAGATACAACAGCGATATAATGTCCACATTTCCAAATTAAGATGCAAGTTTCTTGTTTCCAGGTTGTGTCCCATGGTTCAGTTTATTCCCAATTTCTATATGTGTTTTGGTCTCACTTTATTTGGATAGTCCACTTTAGTCCACTGTAGACAGTGTAAACAATTTAAAACATCTTTAGACAGACAACCTGTTAAGACTCTAAGCAGTGGTGGGGTTAGGGTTAGGACTTGGATCATTATTAGGACTTAGGACCAAGGTGAGGGTTGGGTTTAGGTTTGGACTGAGGTCAAGGGTTAGGATAAGAGCAGGTTTAGAGGTGGACCATTATGGTCAATTTAGTAGATACTGTGTTTAGTTGAATGTAACTTGAAATTAAGTATCTACAAAGCATCTAAAGTGGACTAATCAAATAAAGTGTTACCGCCGTTTGCATTTTGATTCCTGGATTAGCTCCAGTAAGCTTTCGCAGTGAATGCGTACGCCTTCAGTTTGTTACAACACAATTTCAACAGGAAAAAATGCTTCTTAAATGTTTTGTTTACTATTTAAGTGGTAGCTCTCCCTGGCACAAAAAAGGCTCTCTAAACAAATTAGACAAAAAAAAAAAAAAACGACAACAGTCTTTTTCATAAGCTGTTATCACTTCTGTGGGACATGGCTTATGATAATTGATGAGTGATAATTCAGTACAAGGACAGGGATATTAGAACCAGCAGCTCTATGACATTTAATCTGTTCCTTTGGTGCACCACTCAGGCATCTGAACCTGTGAGCAAAGGCATTCACCACCTTTGTATCTGGAGGTGATTAGAAAGTTTCTTTATTGGATTTTCTTTTTAATGAGATGAAACTACAGTTGCCATCATAGACAAGAAAGTAAACATTGCAGCCAGAATTGAAGTAGCATTTCAATTTTAATGTAATGACACATTTAAGGAAAGTATGGAGTAAGTTATATGGTGATGACTTTGTAAACCTGTAGTAGGAATCATTGCTTTTGCGTATAGTTGTTTCCCTGGGAATGAACTTTTGAAGAGCTATTTTTTAAACAAGTGCTGGGGATAATTTCAGTGAGTGACTCAGTTTACTGTTATATAACCTCATAATTCTTTCCGAACAAAACATGCCCTCCTCTTTTTATTAGCCTCAATATTGACAAAGCTCTCAAAGCTCATTAAAACTAATCCATGACCCAACAGCTACCATAAGGTCAGCTGATGTTTATGCTGAAATTTGAGGACTGTGGGGATTATTCTGCTTGAAAATAGTGCAGAGACCATCAAAACAGTACTTACCAATCAGTAAACTGCATGGATATATCACATAGCAATGTGGTTAAACACCCAACATGATGGTATGTTATTATCATTCACAATAACACAATTCTGGGTGCCATTCAGCAATCAAGTCATTGCTTTTTTATATGCGTAATCCATTCAACTGTAAAGGATGAATGAAATATTTGACAGGATTGCCTCTGACAATACACCATTTACCCAGGCTATGCTTGCTCATGTTTTGTGTGGAAGGCAGCATTAAAAATCAAAAAGGTCAGTGGTGATCTGATGTATTTAGCCAAGCTGATACCAACGGATTCAGTAAACACTGAAAGCCACTGAGCTTACTGGTCACATCTATATTTCATATAGTTTATGAGTTGAGCCATATGGTGACATGGGCTGGAGTTATTACCCCCTAGTGAAACTCCAATCTGTGTCAGTGATTATGTGTAAATCAGCTTACCCTGCAAGATCATATCAGTGATATCCAATGACTTACACCACAGTGATTTGAATAGATTCCGAATAGAAACATGAAAAGAGAAAGTTTGTTTGACAAAGCAAAAATTAAAGACCACACACTGTTGAGTGCTTTTAATAACTAGATTGCTTTTATATGACGTTGCTTGGCGGCTGTTACATAGTTGCTAAGGTGTTGGTAGGCCGCTGCTGTAGTATTGCAGTTTGTTGTTAATGCATTGCTACAGACTGTCGCTATGGTATCCCAGGTGGTTGCTACGTTGTTCTAGACAATTACTTGTTATGGTATACCAGGCTCTTGCTAAGGTGTTGTTAGGCCCTTGCTATGCTATCCCAAGTGGTTGCTATGCTGTATTGATATTTTATTCCAGATGGATGTT
The DNA here is from genome assembly GCF_015220715.1 of Pygocentrus nattereri. NCBI lineage: Eukaryota > Metazoa > Chordata > Actinopteri > Characiformes > Serrasalmidae > Pygocentrus > Pygocentrus nattereri. The sequence goes on along the minus strand of NC_051218.1, from coordinate 42,227,687 downwards.
TTGACTGTGCTTGGCTGTTGCTATACCATCCTAGGTGGTTGCTAAGGTATTGCCAGCATAGCTTTCATTAGAGGAGTGTCCACAGAGTGTATATTGAGAGTTTTGGAATAAGGGGTAGAGGTTACTGTATTATATAAGTGGAATGATACTGTACAAACACAAGTCACGTAACAAGAGCAGAAGGAGCCTACCGGTGTACTGCACTGCAAAGTTTCAAAATCATACAATATTTTTTACATTAAATTATTATTATTTATTACTATTTTTATATTTACTTAATTAAAAAGTGTGGAAAAGTAAAACAAATTAATCTGTGTCCATTGCATTGACTAAAGAACATTGGAGAGAAAACAACCATTATTCAACCATATTATATATATATATATATATAAAAATTGTATATTTCAAAATGTATTTATTTACCTATGATTTAGATTACAAAGTGCACGTTTACTGATAGTGACCCATTTAACATTAGCAGCCCGTGATTACAGTATTGTAAATATTCATTTTGATATCTCTGCAAGACTTTGGGCATTTTGGAAGCAATGCCCTACACGTCAATGGTCTGCGAGTTGAGATCCAAACCCAGGCGACGCAACCAAGCCCCAGAAGAATTGACATAATTATGCATTATTAACATCCGCATGCAATAATAATCAGTCTCCGCTTCCAAAGCAATGCCGAGGAATGCTTTGATGGCATGAAAGCATGATGTTCTTCTGACTGGAGCCAGCAGGAGGCAGGTGCCCATCTGGCATACATGCCCTGGCCACTTAGTTGGATGGAGTGAGGGACGACACCGGCTACGTTCCAATTCCAACCCAATAGCCTTCCTCTCTCATCCCCTTCTCTTCATAAACTCCGATCTGAAACTAAGACAGCTGACATCTTGAAAGCTGATCCAGTATAATCCATTTTGATGGAAAAACAACCCTGTAAGCTGATCTCGCCTCATGTACCAAATCCCTTGATTGCAGATTTTGAAATCTGATGATTGAATGGGGGGAGGGGTTCAGTATGTGCTCCATCATCAAATTGAGGCACAACATATGTTAGGCTACAAATGGTTACTTATAACGGCGTGTCTTGGGACGTGTTTGTGGGTTAACAGGAGTGCAAGAGGTCTGATAAATTAACCAATTTCTCTTAGAATGGTGTAAATGAAGACCTGAGACAAATGGTAATAGAATGTAAATTCTTACTGATAAGAACAAAACTGGAATAAACCTTTGTTTGTGTCTTAAGTTATCCAATTTTCAGCAACAGGAAAAAAAAAAAAAAAAAAAAAAAAAAAATACATATATATATATTCATGTTTTAAATGACATGCTGACACATTTTAGGATGCGTAATGTGGACATGGATGTGTTTAAGCTAAACTGGAGGTACAATTTAATGAGTTAAAGATATGAAGCCAAAGTTTTGCCAAATGTTGAATAAAATTCACCTAAAAAAATGACAAAAATAAAAAATATTGAGCAAATATTGAGCGTATATTTGTTTACAGGTCTAGTAGAGCGCTGCACTGTAAATGCCAATTTCCTGGATCCTAAATTTCTTGCAGTAGTTGCATAATCCCCATGGCATCCATATTCTAAAAATGCCTTAAATATTGCTTTTCAGATTTTACCTAAGGCTACATCAGAATCTGAGCAGCTCATGCATGGAATTAACGGTGGAAATGGTATACTGTATCTGAGAAATGTCAGGGGCCACTTGCTTTCCAAGACAAACACATCCGGAGCCGAATTACTCACCCATTGTTTATGGCACATTTTCCACATCCTACTTAAAACCTCCTCACCATCAAAACTGATGTCGGTTTATAGCACACAGTGTGCAAACCATACTGTTGTCTTTTGCCTGCCTCAGAGAGAAAGTCATACCTTCCTATGCTTAAGCTGTGAAGTGCGGGACATCAACATTCACTGTAATGGAGGGAGGAATATTACCTGGTATGCTTGATTAAGACACTCTCAATCAAGAATGATTCATACTGTAGCTCCTAGACTCTTTGCCATCAAGCTCGATCCCTCATATCAGGAAAGTGAGTTCATGTCAGCTTCTGTGAGCATCCTTTCCATTTTTTTTATTTCTTCGAAGGCCAAGTAAGGAAATGTTCCTTGATATCACCACCTGTTCAGAAACGAAGAAAATTTCCCCTTGAGGTCTGCTAATGACTTTGTTTGGTTATGTGGACCAAAAACAGCCATAATTCATTTCTACAAGGCTGCTTTCCAACCTCTTTGTTGCTTAGAATTGCACAAGCTGTTTTTGTTACTGTACCTTTAGAGATGCACTCTGGGGGCAAATCCTTGAGCAATGCACAACTTTTCAATGGACGAGGGGGTGCAGCCTTGCAGAGTGCAACGTGAAGTGATATTTTAATATTCATAAATCATGAGGCGAATGGTGTCATAGAACGCGGAGAAATGGCTACTGTGTGGAGCCCTAGCAACAGTATTGTGTATTAAAATGATCTTAAAAATCATGAAGCTCTACCAGTTGTGTATGTAGGTCATTATATAGCAATGGTTAATGCAGAAACCTTGCAATGGTCACGATTGGCCCCTCCCAGTCCTGTCTATGTGCTTTAGTTTTCATCGAGTTCTTCCCGGTCCTGCCCCCTTGTTTCTCGACTCCACTCTTGATTATTCTCACCTGTATTGTCCACTTGTGTATTGTTATCCTTCGTTGTTTCCCTGCATTTAAGCCCTGCGTTTTCCCCTGCGAGTTTGCTGGTCTTTGTATTGCTTGGTGTTCGTTCTTCCAGCCTCCGTTGTTTGTTTATCCTTGTGTTCATTTTTGTCATGTCTGTTCCCCGTTCAATCCGTGTTGGCTCCCTGACCATGGACCGTCTTGACCCTGAAAATGGATTTGCCCCCCATAAATCTCGCTTCCCTATGCGTGTGTCCAACTTCTCATTGATCCCACATGTTACAGTAATCGTACTCGTCCACTTGCACTTTTTCCTCACTGCATTCTGATACTGATGCTGTATAATGTGACAAAAACATATCATTTTCAGAGTGCAGCATACATCTATGCCAACTAGAATGTTTGTTTTCTGAAACTCACTATCAAGCTATCTAGCTACCTTAGGAAAAGTTTGCCTTTAATCGTATGCAAATCTGATGAAGACCATGTGATGTGATGGCCACAGTCATTTGCATAAAGATGAAACCAGCACATGCACTGGCTGATGCATCTCAGTCAAGATGAACAGGATCCAGAGAGGCAAAGTTGCAACGGGACAATTGTAATTGGCTTCATAAGTAGCCTTTCATAGCAACTGTATCCTAATTTGTAGCATATTTAGCACCAAATCTGTTAAAAAACAGACAAAGTTCATTAAAAAGGCAGTAAAGTATGTGTTCATTCTTAACAGTTTTACTAGGACACCTTCTGTAAGGGTCTAAACGTAAAACCCGTTTCAGAATATCACCGAGGCAAACTGTTAGTCTAGTAGCTGTTGGCTGAGGACCGAATATAGACCAGTTAAACAGAGGCTGGTAAAACCAAGAAATGTTCAACTGGCAATTCTTCACTCAGTTGCATTTTATACAAATAGCTTTCACTAAACTTTTAGCAGAAGAGTGCAGCACGACCAGTTACGATGGAAATGTCACACTTCCCATCACCATGCCACTAATGTGTCATTGCACATGTGATGTGCAGCCACTGTAGATAATGCCTCTTGACATAACTGCCATCTTTGATGTCATGACAGCTAAGCAGAGCAGACTTCTTCAGTAACATGTGATCAAACACATACGTTACAGCGGTGACGGAGGTTGGGCATGTCAAGAGGGTTCAGTCCAGGTCACTGCAGGGTTGTTTTCGGGGGTGGGGGGTGTTAATTAACCTGTAGAATGTGCTATTTTTACTTCTTGTTCAATGTGAGGTTCTACACCCTACACAACTTGCAGGAATTCAGTACATTGATTGTGCCTTATAAACAAAATAAATGCCAAAAGAAAAATGAGTGAAACCTCTGCAGGTTTTGCTTGGTCCTCGCCACATTTCCCCTCTCTCCACATCAACCATCTCTTCTACACATCTATTCCAAAAAGTCCTGCTGACAGACACACACACACACACACACACACACACACACACACACACACACACACACACACACACATTAAAATGCTAGTCATTCAGTAGGTAGTAAACACCACAGTTGCCCAAAATCAAACTGCACGCATTTATAAAAAAGGTCACACTAAAACAAACCGTTTCATCGTGGTCATTTTGTAAGTGTCCCAACAGACATTCCAGAGATCTACAGCTACAAAATATTTTATTTATTTATTTTTTTTTACATTAGGATCTGACCAGGCTGTTTTTCTTGTTAGTCACATAAATGTAGAGACACCACCTTCTAAAAAAATAAATAAAAAAAATAAAAAGTAAACTAAAGAAAACGAAAGCACTTTACTCACCCAAATTAATATTTTCATAACAGTTATTGATCAGAATGATGGCCCCTAATACCGGCCATCATCGGTCACTTGAAGTTTTCCGTAACTTACCTTTCTACTTTAAACCAGCATATGGTGTTTACAATGAGATTAAGCTTGTTCTTTGTGGGCACCTTTCCTGTGTACAACAGTTTCCAATAAAGTTGGGAAAAATGTGCAAATGTGATTAAAACCAAATGTAATAAAACGCATATCATGTAAAGCCTATATTCAATGGATAATAGGATAAAAGACATGTTAGATGTTGAAAACTGAACATATGTTTTCAAAAAAAGCAATATCTGCCCATTTTGAATTTGATAACAGCAGAGTGTTCCAAAAAAGTTGGGACAGGGGCATGATTACCACAGTGCTGCATCTCTTCTTTTGAAATTGTTTGGGAACTGAGGAAACCAGTTGGTTTGGAAGTGAAATGTTTTCGTTCTTGATTGATACTGGATTTCAGCTGCTCAGTGGTTTGGGGTCCCCATTATCTGCACAGCAATCAGGCCAGTTCAGTACCTGGACTCTTACTATGAAGCCACGCTGTTAGAACATATGCAGAATTGGCTTCATGTATTACATCAAGATATTTCTCTGAATCATTTATGTACTGTAGATGATTAAAGCCCCAAGTTTTGATATTTTACATTGAGAAACTTTGTTTTTGAATAATTTCAGTGGCGATCCCCTCTTTATTTTTGAAAGATTGAGCCTGTCTGGGATATTATTCTATAAAGGCATCATTTTACTGACCTGTTGCCAATTAACCATCGACTTTCCCCCCCCCCCCAATACTACAAACTTTAGAAAGTCAAAATCCCATCCCAGCTTTTGTGAAACGTGCTATTTGCATCAAGTTCAAAATGTAGGTTTTGTGAAAATAAATACAATGTTTCAACATTTGACATGATTGCTTTATACCATTTTTAATTAGAGTTTAAATGATTTGCACATTGCATTCTGTTTTTGTTTATTTGCTCAGCGTCTAAATAACAGGAATTATTAAGACATAACACTTCACTTCGGGTGAAGAGAGCTTACTTGTAAGACTTTACACTGAAATTAAAAAGAGAAAAGGAGAAATACACAACACTGCTGTGTCTGTTCCAACACACCATAGTGTTACTGCAGCGCTGAGAATGATCCACCACCCAAATGGTACCTGCTCTGTGAGGGTCCATGGGGTCCTGACCACTGAAGAACAGGGTAAAAGGGGGTAACAAAGTATCAGAGAAACAGATGGACTACAGTCTGTAACTGTAGAACTACAAAGTGCAGCTATACAGTAAGTGGAGCTGATAAAATGAACAATGAGCGCAGAAACAAAGAGGTGGTCAATGTTATGCCTGATCGGTGTATATTACAGTGAAGGAAGTGGTTTGTGTGGTCTTGTCAAGCATGAAATAGAAGTCTACAGATGGGGTCTCCGTCACCACTACATCAAAATGAAGAATAAAAATAAAAAGCACTCAGCAGAAACCATTGGCTACCGAAAATATGAACTTCCGCCACTTAAGAAAGCATTTTATCATAAATCCAGAAAATAATGGTTCAGTCTGCTTGCGGTATGAAAAAGCAGCAATCAGCCGTGTTTGTTTTTCTCACACTGAAATGTGGGTGTAAAGCCTATGGGGGCCAAAAAAAGACCACCCAGTTGAGACTAATTTTTGTACCACTAGGCAGACCCTGTCATTGTCCAGCAGGTTTAAGGTCCAGGTAATGGGAAAAGATTAGCTGCCTCCATGCGATTAAAAGGCTCTGCTAATGCCAAAGCTCTGGCCATTATTTTCAACTATGCAAACAAGTGGAATCAATTAGTTACAGACTCATTGTCACTGCAGTAAATTGCTGCGGGAAACAATTATATGCATCTTTTTAGTGTTGATTGCATTTTCTTTTTTCTTTGGTAGGATCAAGGAGCGTCTAGGTAGCAATGCTTGTTCTTCCAATACACATTGGTTGTACTCATCTTGCATGGAGGTTATGTGAGGGTAGGCAACATGCATCTACTTACATTACACCCAGAGAATGAATGCAGTTTGATACTGTGGCAATACACAGCCATGCCCAGACATACTGATTCATGATCCCAGACATTTATTCTGCCCTCATATTTGAGGGATAGTTGGAAGTTTGTGTTAAATATAGAACTCGACGAGGAGAACTATGAACATGTAGTTCCATATGCCACTCCACACAGGTCTTGATTGATTTGGGAAAGCTAGAGTAAAGCACATCCATCTGGCCCTACCAGAAAATACACTGATCAGGCATAACATGATGACCACCTCCTTGTTTCTATGTTCATTGTCCATCTTATCAGCTCCACTTACTGTATATCTGCACTTTGTAGTTCTACAGTTACAGACTGTAGTCCATCTGTTTCTCTGATAGTCTGTTACCCTGTTCTTCAGTGGTCAGGACCCCCATGGACCTTCACAGAGCAGGTACTATGTGGGTGGTGGATCACTCTCAACACTGCAATAAAACTGACATGGTGGTGGTGGTGTTGTGCTGGTCTGAGTGAATCAGACGGCAGTGCTTCTGCCTTTTTTTGGTACACAATTTATATTTATTGTGCAACAAATATCAGGACAAAAAAAATATTTATAAAATAAAATCTCAATATAAAATTAATGCACAGGCCACATTTTTTCAATGTTAAAATCAGCACATAAAGGACCGTCACATTGCAATGTACAGAAGGTACAGTAGGTTCTTTGTGAAGAATGTGCTCTTTTCACAAATGTTTGCATATGATATCATCTGAAAATTTCAATTATTTAGTTTTGTCTGGAATTTGAGCAAATGATGGGTGGTCTTTGCTTTCTACATAGTACTGCATAGTCTTCTGCTACATACACTCAAAAAAAATCCACCCTACTATTAAAACGTGTCTAATTTATTAAAGCACCAAAGAAAACAACTTTTTTCCTACTTGTAGGGACACTTATGGTGGATGATTGCAACATGATGTGCTACAAGAAAAACATATGGTAGTATATGGACATTACCTTAACATTTGGTTGTTACAGGTCTCACCTGAATATTCAGGACATTATTACAGCTGATGACTGGTGTTGCTGGAGCCTATCCCAGCAGTCATTGGGCAGGATAAACCCTGGACAGGTTGCCACTCACTCGCACCCCTAGGGGCAATCTAGCATGTCTAATTGGCCTGACTGCATGTCTAGACCATGGGAGGACTTGCTAGAATTATAGCATTAAAGTTAGCTTGGTGCCAACACGGCACTGCAAATCCCAAAGAGACAATTTCATAGCTAACTAAATTCAGAATTCTAGCAGTGGATGCCTACAAAGAGCAAGGACTAACCCAGTGGAAGAATCTACATTTAAATTTAATATAGATTGTTTCACTTTGTTAGTATGTTAAACTAACTGCCCCACCCGTGTAGGGTTAGTAGATTAGCACTTTTTTTCCTGCCCCTTATTTTCAAACTCGGATGCTTCACCCACAGAAGTACAGCGTATCTGACGTGTTGTATTCTCATTGGCTATCTCCACATCCATATGTACAAGCTTCTGTGTATAAGATTTAAACTTTGATGTTTTGTAAAACAGTTACCTGCTTTGACAGGTCTTCTGAAGCAACGTGTAGCCTCATGTGTTGGTCCTGTTGTCTGGGGATTGAGCTTTCTCCCCACCATTCCTATGTAGGTAGTGATGTGGTTGGACTTTATTAGGAACACAATACTTGCCCAGAGTAGGGCCATCATTTGCCGTCATGACCTCACTTCATTGGTGGCAAGACCACTGAACTCGTCATGTTCATGAAACCAGTTTGAGATTTTTGTTTTGTTACGTGGTGCATTATAATGCTGGAAATAGCCATTAGAAGATGGTAAGTTATGGCCATGAAGGAATGTGCATGGTCAGCAATGATGCTCAGATTTGGCATTCAAGGGATGATACCAGGCCCAAAGTGTGCAGAGAAACCACACCATTACACCACCTCCACCAGCCTGGACTGTTGATACAAGTTGAGTCCATGGATTATGCCTTTGGTGCCAAATTCAGATGCCATCATCTGAATACCTCAGCATATATTGAGATTCATCAGACCAGACTGTTTCTCCAGTCTTGGACTGTACAGTTCTGGTGAGGCTGTTCCCACTGCAGCCTCAACTTTGAACCGGATGTGCCCTTCTGCTGTCGCCCATTCACCTTTGAAGCATGCATTCCGAGATGGTTTCCGTTTACACCAATTGTACACACTAATTATCTGGGTTACTGTATTGTTCCTCAGTGTGAACCAGTCAGGCCATTCTCCACTGACCCCTCTCATCAAGGCCTGTCTGCCTACAGAACTGCCACGCTTCTGGTTGATGTGAAGAGTACTTGAATCTCCTGGCTTGTATCTGCATCATTTTATGCAGTGCACCGTTTGCCTAGGTCGGTAAATCACATGAATGAATAGGTGCTTTATAGGTATTCCTGCTAAAGTGCTTGGTGAGTGTTTGCTGTCAACTGCCTTTTAAAAAAAAAAAAAAAAAAAAAAAAAAAAAAAACACAGGCTGTTTACACACACACTGGCTTCTAAAGTCACATTTTTACATATATCTGCTTATATTCCAAGATGCCTCAGAAGTCACTGAGAAGACAGACATCACATGGCGGTTTGTCAAACAATTGTGATTGGTTTAATTTTTCCATTTCTATGGATGTGGCCATTGTGATACTACAATGTTTAGGTATTTTGCAGTCAGACATGCAGATACAATTTGAGGGTAAAATAGACAGTGATTGTAAATGTCCGTATTCTGATAAATAGCACGACACACTAGCATAGGCTCATTGAAATTAACTGCATTTCAGCAGCCAAGTAAGCTAATAGCAGTTTTGTGAAAGAGTATGGCTTCAAAATAAGTTCAACATGTTCAGAAATGGTTATAAATGAGAGGGCATGTCAAGGATCTTAGAATTTGTTAAAAAAAAAAAAAAAAAAAAATTATTTGTAAACCATTACATTCTCAGACCAAACCATTTGTTTTGCAACTTATGTTGAGTTCATCCAAAAATAAATGGAAAGATGATGGAAGACCAGCAGTGTTCTTGTTGACCATGTGTGCTGGACACCCACTGGCACAGATTTGTAGTATTAGGGAAGAGCTGGACTACCTAAATATATTATCCCCAAAGCTCAGCTGGTGGTCCACAAAAAGAGGATGTATTGCATGCTTTGGCACCCCTGTAGAACCAGGCCTTTGTTTAAGTCTACAGCCCATCATGCCACAGCCAAGGCAACTTCATTTGGTTCTTAAGCGGGCAATGGCTGAATTAACCAGCTGAGCACAGTCACTTAACTATGACCGTTAAAAAGGGTTGCAAGAGGGGAAGAACCGAAATATTTGGGTTGACTAGACAAATGCATGGTAAGAAGTTTTGGCAGCAATTAATTGTATTCATACCTTTTTATTGAATTCTAAATGATTTGTTGCAAACTCTCTTCCACACTCTTCTGCTCTGCCCCTCCTAAGAATCACAGAGGACCACAGCTACAAGTAAACACAATCCAAGCTGAAGACCGAATCATCACATGCCAGTTCTCCAGGAAAATGCCAGATTGGCCTGCTTTACTGGATTTAGTGGGGAAGAAATCTCTTACTGAGTGAAATAGACTGAAAGAAAGTGAAAGCAAGGAAAGGGATAGAACAAGACAGAGCGGAAAATAAAAACCTCAAGCTCCTCCATAGCTGTGTGATGATTCATTAAGCTGCATTGCTTCCAAGGACTTCTTGTTAATAACGCTGCTATATTTGTCTAGAACGAGCCTGAGAGCCGCAGCCCTACGGACGAGTTCTATTGATTAATTGCAGAAGAAGAGTTGAAAGGAGCGTTCCAGCGATGATTGCAAATTCTCATTTCACTGAATCAGTGATGGTTAATCTACTGCCATGAAAGCAAGAAGCTGACAGAATTGATATGTTCAAAAGTTTGGACACTTGCTCATCCATTTCCTTGAAACCAAGGTTATTATTAAGGAACCCCAAGATTTACAGTACAAGTGGGGAAAATACAAGTTAGATTAATTACCTGGCAATTTGCAGTATTTTAAAGTGCATGAATGCAGTAAGGCATAAGCACAAAAAGATCACGTTTGATATTATTAGCCTTGTGTGATATGAATAGCCTTTGTGCCCATTTGGTAAAAATCACAACTGACACTTCTTAACACCAAAGTAGGTTTTGCAATGGTGAGAATATTAATAAAATCTGACAAACTTTTCCTAGGTAGTTTTTGTAACGTGCCAACAAAAGTCAGACACTCGCGGTTTGAAAACACAGGTTTTACTATCAGAGCCAAGGTCCAGAATTGTGGTCAAAAAACAGGCGTGGGTCAGATCTAAGAAGCACAGCAGAATGACAATGGTACGATGCTAACAAACACAAAGGGGCAGGCAAAAGATGTAGTCGGAGAAACAAGCAAAAAGGGTCAAAACACGAAATCAGAAAAGCCCAGCAAAACAGTCCAAAAGGCAGAATCTAAATAACAAAGCCATGGTTTAAAAAATAAAAACTCAGTTCACATCAGAAACAATACCTCACAACTACCCTAGAGTAGGGTCCTCTAGGCTAAAGCCCAGGCTTATAAACCTAACTAATAAGGTCAGAGGGCTGATAGGAGTGTGAAGGGAGATCAGTCATGTGATCTCCCAGAGGATTCTGGGAGATTGAGTCCATGTCGTTCATCACCCGATGGATGTGTGACAGTTCTCAGAACAGAAGAACATCTGAACATAATGTAGCGCATTTCAGAGATGTTATGGGAAATCATTCTAAACCTATGGAACAATCTTTGGATTTACACCATACATAATGAAGTCTGAGTTATACAAACAGATGAACACTTCCTGGAGGGCCAGAAGACTTCCCCTGCCTTAAGGCGCTGTAGCACATCAGCTATATTTTCATGAAAGTCATACATTTTTGATTAGTCATTGCTTTCAACTGGCAAATATTTGAATCTGGCCTCTCATTTAAGCATTTCCCTTCCCATTGAACTGGCTCTTATATTCAAGTTCTTGCAGTCTACTGTGCCAAAATGAAATTACAGAAGCTGCAACCAAAGTTTTCCTGGCTTGAATCCCTTGGAACACAAACAGAAAAATTTGATCAAACAACTTCAGGTTCTACTATTCCTTCTTCATTGCAACAAATGACAGAAAAATGAAATGTAAAAATGACCACTTATGAAGCCTTTAGTCCTAAGCAGAACCATTAATTGATGAGGAAATTCATGATAACTACATGAATGGCATTTTACTGACCCACACTACTTTATCAGACAAAAAGGTGCAATTATGTTTTCATAGTTCTATTTTTATAATTTATTAAATGATTGCCTTTCAGATATCAAAAGCACCCTTGGGGCAGGCATGGCTAAAGAATGCCTGCAGGTTCAGATCAGTGTAGGTCAGTAATGTTTGCTGTTTGACATTTCGAAATAAAAAGAGAAATAAGAAGCAATGGGTTTTGATCTTATGGGAGACAGGTCAATTGGTTGCCATCACTCCAGTGAAAAGGGCAGCCATCAAAGTGGACTTTGATGCTTTCTTAAAATGTCATTGCAGTGTGTGCTTAGATGATGAGATAATAATATGCAGTAACCCTTTTTTTTTTTTGAAGTGACTGACATTGATGGGCTTTGAATGAGATGCTTCAGGACAAGATTCAATTGGCCAACTAGCAACAGATTCTGTTCAAGCAAAGAAAAGGGCATTTTAGGTCAAGGTCAGGTATGGGAATTCCACAAAGCTAAGTGTTTCATAGTTGTTAGAGGCAAAACTACAATGTGTTGTGACTTCCAGGCCGCTATGCTTGGCAGTTCGTTATCCCTAGCAGATGTGAAGTAGAAGTCAGCAGATGACTTTTGCAGCATTTTTTGGAATTTTTGGAAGCAACAATGGAAAAAACACACCTCAATGGAAGGGAAATAAAATGGCGGGAAAATGGCAAACAAAGGAGACGCTGAAAGCAGCATGCACAAACAAAGGCTGAAATAAAAGACAACGAGAAAAAACAAATTCTCTATAATTATGAGAGGAAGATCAGCTTTATATTTCACCTGTTTGCTCTTTGTGGAGCAAAAACTATTTTTACGGCTTGGAGCCATTTTCTTGCTCAATCCTTCACTTCGGTTTTTAAGCAGGTTTAAGGTTTTTTGGTGCAATTGCACTCTTTTGTTTTTCCAGCGCTAGATCATTTTCTTTTCTCAGTTAATACCACCTGGGCTAACTACCATACCAGTCACCCCTCTACAAAGGTGTGACAAAGAGCTGCTCTTTACCACAGCCTTAAGTATAGGAGTCCACAGGTGAGCCAGGTTGTGCCTAATCAGCCCAAGGGCTTCTGGGAATTGGAGTTCCCTGAATTTATGGTACCTCTTGCCGTTGCCCTCTGCTGGCTTGCCGTTGCCCTCTGTGGACTGCACCACAACCTTCATACTTATGTTTGTGCATCAAGTCTTTGCTCAGTTTTTAGTAAACATTATTCATTTTTCAAACTATCCTTTCACTAAATTTGGTCACACCATAAAAACTTCAGTCATACCTTAGTTAACAACACCTTTCCATTAGCTGAATAGCTGTAGGCTGAACTTGAAGTGTGTTCAACAGACACATCACTTCAGATATAAACAAACAAATATACACAGTTGTCCTGTAAAATAGTTCCTTCAATTTCCTAAACCTGAGCTGGAATATAATCCTGTTCTGACTTCATCCAGGGTTGTAAATGGCTGTCAACTTTCTTCAGAATGGGCTAATGTCATAGTATAGGCTAAAAAATATGATATTTACATTCACGGCATTTGGCTGATGCTCTTATCCAGAGCGACTTACGATTTGATTATTTTACACAGGTAGACGAAGGTGGTGTTAGGAATCTTGCCCAAGGACTCTTATTGGTATAGTGTAGGGTGCTTGCCCACGTGGGGGATTGAACCCCAGCCTACAGTGGAGAAGGCAGAGGTGTTACCCACTACACTAACCAACCAACCATAAACGAAAAAATAAACGTACTTTACTCTGCTTTGAGCTTTTGCTCAGCTGTAGCCGCTTTTCTCCAATTTCCAGCAAACTGTTCCACAGAAGTAGAATAGTTTCTTGTAAAATGTCTCTCAATGTTCAATTATTTCATTTTTTTATTTTTATTTTTACAAGGCTCAAGTCACTTCTCATTCATCAACTTTTCACAGTTCCACCTGAAATGGTGCAACATTTACGTCCTGGGGCCTCAGGCACCATTTAAGGCGGGAAAATTTAAACATGAAGCTTTTGAATGTGACACTTCAGTTTTACGACTTTTTAGTGTTTCACAGTTTCTCGTTGCAGATTAAATGTATCAGAAAACCAGCTGGAGGGCTTACCAATGAAAATAAATCCATTAGTCTCCAAATTATCGATGTTCATTTTAAATATTTCTCTTTGCCTTTTCATTAGCTACTAGCTAGGCGAGATTACTGTCTGTGTTGCTATAGTGACCAGTAAACTGTCTTCAGGGTTACAGAGCAGTTCTACATTAACTCCAGCATTTAAGATGCTTTATTGTTAAAACTGTGTTGGAATAATCAGCAAAGCTTTATTTTCCTGCAAATTAGGATTATTCATTTTTTACTAAAAGTCTAATTCTGCTGTGGAGCTGCAACAGGGCAGTAAAAGAGCTGCATGTTGATGACCCCTGGTTTAGACCATTAAAGTTTAGATCTGAGTTGTAGACGAATCATTCGTCACTCTTCTTTTTCAGTGAAGTCTTCAAAAGCTAATTCGTTTTAACAAATCTCTCTATACCAAATGGTCAACTTTCGGCAATAATTTTAATAAAATGTATGCAGTTTGGTCGCTGATATACCACAATGGGGACACTAGTTTGGACTGATTCTCAGTGCACTGGAGCTTCATATTTGGAGTTAAAATCAGAGTATGGATAAGAACACATAGCCTTTTGGGATTTTAGCTTATTTACTTTATTCGAAAAGTCAGAGAATATAACATAGTGCCTTCTCTGTACTATCTATGGAGGTTCTGCTGGTTTAGGGGAAGGTGATTATACTTACAACACACTAAGCTCAATGTAAAATCCAGTTTGTGCACTGCAATCTGCTTTGATTTAGTAATGTAATTGAAATTAGGAAACATATATATATATATATATATATATATATATATATATATATACCTAGCCTATAACCTATAACTAGCCTATGTTCAAACAGCTGGAGCATCCAACTTGTTTTAACTAACAAGGTACCACTTTTGGGCTGTGGCTATAATAGATTATCCATTCATTCTGCCTACCTATTGACATACTGACTACACTAACCAAAGGAAGCCTGACTTCAGGCTAAACCTAATAAACTGTTGAATCATATAGTGCTTAAGTGCATTCTTATCATGCACCCCTTAAAGCCTTGCCCCAAGCTATCCTTGAAGGCATGAAGAATCTCAACAGAATCTCAGCGAAATCTACACCTCAATAAAACATATATTTGATCATGCGGTGAAAGCTGGATTGCAACCCTGATAAAACAATCAAAGAGATATTTTTCTTTTTTTAATTTCTGTGCATTGAAGAGACACTCCAGACCCGACAGCAATGTCGCTGAGATTAATACGATGTCTTTTAGTATTAATATGTCACAGGTTTCAATTGGGTATAAAGGCCTCATGTAGTGTTTCTCTAATTAATTCCCACAGAGCAGAAACACAGTTTTATGGATAGCATAGTGCTGCCCCATTAGTTTGTTGATCCACTCACCCCAATGAAATCTACACACACACGGTTGTGTTCTAGAGCACAATTATCAAAACTGCCTGGCATTTACTTTTGTCACGTGCCTTATCGTCAGGTGAAAGGTGCATATTCCTCCATGGATAATCTAATTCAGATCATATCTTGACAGAATTTCATTTCCTGTGCCAAGTTAAAGGAATCCAGCCTCCAACAGTTAGACAAATTAAGAAAATTTCACGCAGTAGTAAGCCTTGCCTTCTGAAAGGCACATGGATAAATAAGCTTACTTTATGCGAACAAGTGTATTACCAAAATTGGAAAGTAAGTGTATTTTGGCACCCTAGAGCATGCTCTATGACTCATACACTACAAAAAAGTGATTTTATCATATTTGTAGAAATGGAATGACTTGTTTGCTTGATTGTAATTAGAAAGGTCCTCCATTACCAAAAACTAATTGCTAAAGTTACTATGACTGCAGAGTCTTACACTGAAGAATTGCTCGAATATCTACATTAAGGGCCCACAACATCATCAGGGACAGTACACACCTCCTACCTTCAGGCAGATGCTACAGGAGTGTCAAATCCAGGACTACAAGACTGACGACAGGCCATCAGGCTTGTGAATGCCTCACTCACTGCCTCTTCCCGCTCCCTTACATACACCGTACTGTTGCTGTCAGAACACTACTGTTTACATCTGTTACTTGCAACATGCACTTTATGAACCGCTGCGCTACATACTTGCACATGCGCGCATGTAACTTTCATTTTCGTTCAACTTTACACATAAAACTGTAAATTTAACTTTTATTTTACTATTGCTTTTAGTGTTACTCTGATAATTTCTATTTTTTATTCTATTTTTCTATTTTTTTTAAGATGAAGGTAAGATTCTGCCTGTTCTGCTCCGCACATGACAATAAAACTCTTGAGTCTGGAATCTTGAATTAACAATATTTTAAATGTGTTTTTATGTTTTATACCGCATTCTGTGCTGTGGATACTAGTAAAATGTTTACTGTACATGCAGAGTATACTGTATTGAACATCCTGTAAGGCTACTGCAATATTATTGTAACAAAATTGTAATAATAAGTTAAAGCTATTAAAACAGTAGTCTATTAATTTTACTGTAGAATAGAATATAATTCACAACCATCTGTCACTGTGTTTGCACACTGTGAAATTAGACCTCTGCATTTATCCCATCCATGCAGTGAAACACCCACATACATGCACGCTAGTGAACACACACACTAGGGGGCAGTGAGCACACTTGCCCGGAGCAGTGGGCAGCCCTATCCACGGCGCCCGGGGAGCAGTTCGGGGTTAGGTGCCATTTCAGTCATGGATTGTCAGCCAAGGGGATCGAACCAGCAACCTTCTGTTCACAGGGCTGGTTCCCTAACCTCCAGCCCTGTAAATACACCAAGCAGAACAGGATCAGCATCTTTATTGCTATTTAATGAAATTTATATTTAAGTTGTTAGATTATGTCTCTATGGGATTCACAGTGTTATGTTAGCACCAAGCTCACTATGGTGTGCATTCTGACATTTATATTATATAGATAGAATCGATGTTTGTGTATTTTAAAATCAAGACTGAAACAATGTAAGAAAAAGCAATTTAACAACAACTAAAGAAACATTATTTCATGTTCATATATATATATATATATATATATATATATATATATATATATATATATATATATATATATATATAGAGAGAGAGAGAGAGAGAGAGAGCGAGAAACTGATGTCTAAATACAGCACAATTACTGTATACAAACATTATAATATGAGTCTTGTAAATATAAATATATAACCTATTAATACAATTATATAATCTATTAAGTTACTTTTTGTGATCTGTGACTATTTAAGTATTTAAATCTCATTCAAGTCCTAATATTTCCATGTGTATATATACATATAAATATTACAGTATGAGGTATGAGTGGTGTAAAATGTATAGGATAAAATGATAGGAACTATTAAGTTGCTGTAAAGTAACAGAATTTTTTTTTACAGTTTGAAAAGCCCCTAAGAGACAAAACATCGAGGACATGTGGACAAGATCCTTCAAAACATCTGAAATTTCATGGCTAACACAGCCTGTACATTCCCTAAACACTGCCTGGCCTGATGTCAGTCAGCGGGCTGGCATGAAAGGGCATGTTTGCTCTCTGGATCTCAGGAGAGAAAGCTACTTGCTCTCAACCCCCCAAATTTGGATTCTTATCTCCATTCAGACCCCAGCACTCTGCAGCGGGGGATTTTAACTGGGGAATTTAATTAAATGTCTGGGTCAATTGCATCATGCGCTGAATACTGTCCGAAGGGCAGCTGATTCTAATGAATGCGGATTTGCCTCGTACGCACCTGCCCTTACTCATCATTTCCCTTCATGCTGGAGAGACAGAGATGCTTTGGATGGAGTCAGGATCAAGGACATACTTTCTGTCCTATTCAGTTATATTGGTGGTTTAATTTGTGTCGGTTTTGTAAGACTTTGCTTTTGATAGTTATGGCACAATTTAACCGCACCTGTCAGAAGACAGCCGTGAGTGACCTTTAATTCGAGGTCTTTACTATGACATTGGAAGAGGCTATAATATTCTAAAAGGTGGGAAAACCAATCAACATCTGGGTGCACAAGCTGAGGTCAGTGGTTTTGACTCATACGAGCGAGACAGGCAGGAGCGGGCGCTAATGTATAACTTATTTTTTGGCTTAAATTAGTGTGAAAATATTTGAAAAGTGTCATTTTTTTCCTTTGAGGGAAGCACCAAGGAGAGCGCTGGAAGCCTAGTGAATAGCTTATGAAGCAGTGTAGAATTTTCATGACATGAAATATATTCACCGCTGTAATCCTTTTTACCATACAGTCCACGATTCTTGTGCTTTTCAGGCATACTCGTCAGGTCCCTGTAAATGCTTAAGATCCGTGAGATGACTGCAGCTTGGAGTCTCTATTCCAAGCCTTTAGAAAAAGGCATGTTGTGATGGAACCCTTGGCTAATTGAATTGGAATATTGTGGCTGTTACCGTAAAGCTTTCTATCCAGTGAGCGTGCGAGCAGAATGGCCTCCTAGTTCAAACCTTCCCGGCATCTGGCCAAAACCATAATCAATACCGCTGTAAATAAGACGCAGGCCGAAGCAGCATGCAAGGTGCCTCCACACTGCAGCCCTGTCAAAAGAATGCAATGAAAACGTTGCAGTCCTCATAGATCACCTGTACAGATTTGCTCTATCCTTCAAACCTTTGGACTCACCCGTCACATTAATCGTCTGTGTTATTTTATATACGATGCATAATATCCAGTGTAGATTGAAATATTATGAGCTAGACACCAAAAGGGTATATTAGATGTTTGATTAAATATCCCAAGTATTTGATAAACCACAAAACATTATGAGCAGTTGTATGTATTTATGGGGGGGGAGGGGGTGGGGTGCATGGGTGGCATCGGGAATCTGACTGATTAACATTTGTTAATCCTAGTTGGGTATTTGTTAATCCTGGTTTAGTTTAAGCTCTTAAAATCCCAGGCTTATTACATACTAAGGCTTATGATCCAGTAACTACAGGAGCTTCAGTACAACATGGTCTGCAAAGCGGAAATCTTCCGTGATGCTGTGTTTTCATGAATAAAATGATGGGGACGTATGTTTTAGTACTTATAGTGACACTAAAGGACTACAGTCACTGAGACCAGACAAAGCCCTGCAATTTAGCTCACTAACTTAAATGTAGTTTTGGTGTTTAGCTAAAAGGTATATTTAAGAACAGGGCATTTCAATGAAGCAGGTCCAGAAAATAAAATAAAATAAATAAATAAATTAAATATTACTTATTACAAGCCATTTTATGTATATACATTCTCAGAAAAAAAATACTGAACTGTTACTGAGGTGGCATCCCTGTTGACATTGGGGTGGTACCCAAAAGCATGTTTTCAGTACCTTTAGTTAGGCAACCTAATTGTTCCATATTCCACTGCAAGTTGCATTCACTCCGTACACCTTGTCTTGATTCCAGACTTATTTTTATTGCTCTGTTTTAAAACGTTAGGTTGTGAAGAGATACAAGTACATTTACACTGGGTGGGGGGGCAAAGAAACAAACAAAGTTGGACCTAAAGGCTATTGAAGATACATTTACATTAATTTTACCTTGATAAATAAAAACGTACTGCAAAGTACCTATTTGTATTTTTTTTCTATTAAATGATATAAAAGACTACTTTTAAAGCAAATTGTACACAAAGTGATATTGCATATCCTCTCATGTCCCACAGGAACATTGGTCTGGACACATCTCTGGTTATTGGACTATTAGTGATACAGTTTTTTTTCATCTTCAATGCTAAACAACTTTTTTCACACATAGTTTAGGATCATCACAGCTCTGTGAATCACTCTGGCTCTTGGGAATGAAGCCACCGACGGACCAATTTTGGTTCCTTGAAGAGCCTTCCAGCGAATGGTTCTTTAAAACCCGTTTGTTGTGAATAAGATGTATGATTGTAAAGTATCTTTTTAAAGTTTAAAGACCCTCCACGTCATCAGTTAGATATGGAACCACACGTCCATGCCAAGAGCCGTTTACAACCCCTTGATTTTGAGACCGTAGCAAACAATCCGGGGCCTTGAGGAAGCTGATCTTGCAGTGGTGGGCTGCCACTCAGCTGGGGAATGGAGTGCCTGGGTTAGCTGGATGTCGCTCAGGGCAGAATGATGGGTGAAACCTCTCATAAAAAAGAAGCTGCTCCATGTATAAATAATCCACTTGCCATGTTTTATACCTGCAGATAAAATTGTTTTGACAGAGGATTTATGCCTGTGCCTCATGGTCTGCCTGTGTGTTTGCAGATCGAGGAGGTGAGGCAGAATACAAATAAAAATAAATAGAAATGATTTGAGCACACTTCAAAGGGCTAGTAAAAACACTAATAAAACACAGTAGTTGCTACTGGGCTTAGCCATTAATTAGAAGCACCATTAAGTCATGGTGAAATTCTCACTAACTCATGCCTATTAGGCTGTAAATACACCATTAAATACATACAAGATATTATCCACAGTGGGACGTCTTTGCTGGGGAGGCCTAAACTCCCAGCTTCATGTGTGTGGACTGGTTATATTCCAAAGTAGACAGTGCAGGGGGAAAATATGTCAATTAAAATACCACAATATATGTTATTTTCCAATTACTAGGTTCATAAAGGGCATCTAAAAAGACATGCCCAGAGGAATTGTCTTTAATTTAAGCAATATATTGCACAGCCCACTTCCGTGCCCTCTCCTGATGTATATCTAAAAACTACTGAAGCACTATTGCAATGCCTTTACTGCAGATTCATTAACCTTTATTTATTGTTTTCACAATATGAGCATTGGCAATTAAAAAAGAACCAGAGACTCATAACCCTGTTTTTTTCCCTGAAAACATGCAGTGTCAGTCTTCAATATCTCAATTAGCTTCATTAAACTAGGTTCTTTGAGTCAACATCACTGTCCAGAAAGCACAACCATGAATTATATGTTCTCCTTGCTTTGATGGACCTCTTCCATAATGGAAAGCATTCTATTGAATGTATATAGATTCCATACGTACACACAAACTGCTCATATCTCAAAACTATGGGCCATTATGTGTAAAGGTGTCACATACAATATGTATTCTACCTCACTGTGCATGGAATATGAATATATGAGGAATTCTGCACATGTCCACTGACTTACATGAAATATTCATGAAAGCACAGTTATACTTTGTTGCTCTGGGTAAGTTAGAGGACTTACACCATTCTCATTCACAACGTTTAAACTCAGATAGCTGGTGGCGTTATGACTTTATGAGCATCATACCAAAAATCTACTTCTTCAATAACCTCTTATAATCTGGCCTTAGTATTTAGTCGTTGCTGCTGTACCTGCTATGACTTACTCAGTAATTACTATGGAATGTATATGTAATGTGCAAGACCAATGTTTTTAAAATGATTTCCTATATGTTATCTACTTTTCAGGAGATATTTCTGAATAAATTAAGAGATAAGACACTCCACTTGCAAAAGGTATTTAAGAGCCAAAGGAAAATATGTGAAAAAGTATTAAAAGATACAAACAGTAGGACTTCTACTAACTCCGCAAGTCGTGGTGGACCACCAAAACTGTCCGCATCAGATAAATGCTAAAGTTTTTATCTTTGAGAGAGAGGAGAAAATGAATCTCTACTTTTGCTGAACAATATGAAAAGTCTGAAAAATCCACAGGTGTGGATCATTCTGTCCATCCTTCCACTGTGAAAAGATCATTCAACACTATGGGTCTGGAGGAATGTGTAGCTCTCAAGAAGCTGTTAGTGAAAAAAATTAAATAGACAAAAATAGAAGAAAAATCAAGCAAAGAAGCTGTTTGTGTTTATGGAACAATAGACGCAGAGTTCAGACATGCAAACAAAGACTTCAACAGGCAACACCAGTTCTCACATCCGTCTATCAATGGAGTGAGGAGGCCATCTTCACACTTCACGCTTTGAATGCACAGACTGGAAGATGTTCTGTGATGCAGCTGGCATAGACATCAATGAATACACTGACTCCATCACAAGCTACATCATTAAATGCACTGAAGGTATTGTACCAAAAATCAACGTCAGATCATATCCCAACCAGAAATCCTGGATGAATGCTGAGATTCAAGCCAAACTAAGAGCTCTGGCTGCTGCCTACAACTCTGGTGACCCGGCTAGCTACAAGAAGGCCAGATATGACCTTCAGAGGACTATCAGGCTGGCCAAAAGGAGCTACTGGGACAGAGTGGAATCTTGGCTCTGATCTCAGACGTATGTGGAGTGGCCTGCGCACCATCACTGACTACAAAGTAGGTGTGGTCTGTGATAGGGGCTCTTCCTCCTCACATGCAGATGAACTTAACGCTCATTATGCTGTTTCAGGCAGCTAACACCTCACCTGCTGAGAAACTCCCAGTAGATGAGGTGAGCCATTCCCCTGTCTGAGGTGCTGAGATCCTTCAGGGCAGTTAACCTACACAAGGCACCTGGTCCGTGTACTTAAAGTCTGTGCCAACCATCCGGCTGAGGTTTTCTCTGACATCTTTAACCTCTCTTTAAGACTGTCAGTGATTCCCATGTGCTTTAAGGAAACTGCAGTTATTCTAGTCCCCAAGAAATCATCTGTCACCTGCCTGAATGACTACGGCCCTGTTGCACTGACATCTACAGTTATGACGAGCTTCGAGCAGCTGGAATAAGCTCACATCTGCTCAACGCTTCCAGCCACCATGGACCCTCACCAATTTGCATACTGCTCCAGATCCACAGACGACGCCACTGCACTAACGATACACACTGCTCTCACACACTTGGACAGAAAGAACACAGAACACATATGTACGAATGCTGTTCATAGATTACAGCTCAGCATTCAACACAATCATCCCTGGCAAACTTGTTCCTAAGCTCACAGACTTGGGTTTGAACTATCATCTCTGCAGCTGGATACTGGACTTTCTGATGAGCAGACCCCAGGTGGTCAAAGTTGGGAACAGCTTCTCCTCCACACTGACTCTGAGCACCGGGGTTCCCCAGGGATGTGTGCTCAGCCCCCTCCTGTATCCCCTGTATTCACATGACTGCATAGCCAAACACACCTCTAACATCATCTTCAAGTTTGCTGATGACACCACCATCCTAGGCCTCATCACTGACGGAGATGAAATAGCCTACAGAGACAAGGTCAGTGTGGTGCCATGACAGTCATCTCTGTCTCAAAAACAGCAAAACCAAGGAGACGATCGTGGACTACGGGAAGCTGCAGAGGGTTGGTCACTATCCCTTGTTCATCAATGGAGCCTAAGTGGAGAAAGTCAGCTGCATGAAGTTCCTGGGTGTGCCCCTCACTGATGACCTCACCTGATCCCTCCACACCAACACTATTGTGAGATCTGCCCGTCAGTGTCTCTTCTTCCTGCGTAGGCTCAGGAAGTTTGGTCTGCCTCCTCAGATCCTCACCAACAGATGCACCACAGAGAGGTGGTGTCTGTCTTGTAAAGCAGCTGCAACGCCTACGACCGCAAGGCCCTTAGGGGAATGGAGAGGATGGCAGAAGCCATCATAGGCAACAAACTACCAGCCTTACAGGATGTATACAAGTCCTGCTGCCTCAGGAAGATCAAAAAGATCCGGTCAGAAAGCATCACCCACCACATGGCCTGTTCACCATCCTGCCATCAGGCAGGAGATTCCACAGCATCCAGGCTAGAACAAGCCAGCTAATGAACAGTTTCTACCCACAGGCTGTCAGGCTTCTGAACAAGCTGTGAAGCTGAGGGTCCTTCACCAACTACCATTTCACTCAGTCACTCTGTCAGCATCATTATCATATCATATCATCTCTGATATAGACAATAACACCTCAGCACTAAGTCACTTTAAAATGTATATTTTCTCTATATTTTGTGTATATTTAATATATTTTTATTTGTTTTTTTATGTCACTTTTACTTATTTACTTTCTGTCAAGTGATTATCTGAGCCTCACCACAAACATTTCAATGCAAAAATGTCCTGACATGTTGTGCAAATGACAAATAAACCGGAAACTAGAACATCATGGAATGTGTTTTGGGATTACTTAGACGTGAGAAGCAGAAAATGCAACCAACTTCGATGACTGGACTTGGAAGGTGAAGAAAAATATCGCTGCAGATTTAATTGAAAAACAGAAAGCAAGACTCATGAAAAGAATTGCTGTAAAAGCTGTAATAATAGCAAATGTGGACACAATAAATACTGATAATGTGATATTATATTAAGCTTTTGAGGCTAGTGTGTAATGTTCAGGCATGACATTATGACCACCTCCTTGTTTCTCTTGTTTTGTGGTGGTGTGTTAGTGTGTGTTGTGCTGGTCTGAGTGGATCAGACACAGCAGTGCTGCTGGAGTTTTTAAACACTGTGTCCACTCACCGTCCACTCAATTAGACACTCCCATATTGTCAGTCCACCTGGTACACGTAAAGTCAGAGACAATAGCTCATCTGCTGTTGCACAGTTTGTGTTGGTCATCCTCTAGTCCTATTATTCTCAGTCCAGCAGCGACACTGAGGTGTGTTTAAAAACTCCAGCAGCACTGCTTTGTCTGATCCACTCAGACCAGCACAACACACACTAACACACCACCACTTCAGCATTACTGCAGTGCTGACAATGATCCACCACCCAAATAGTACCTGCTCTGTGGGTCTATGGGGGTCCTGACCACTGAAGAACAGGGTAACAGAGTATCAGAGAAGCAGATGGACTACAGTCTGTAACTGTAGAACTACAAAGTGCAGCTATACGGTAAGTGGAGCTGATAAGATGGACAATGAGAGTAGAAACAAGAAGGTGCTCATAATGTTATTCCTGACCGGTATGTAACTGGAATAAATGAAGGGTGGTCTCTGACTTTTGCCCAGTACTAAATGTAATTAAGAGTACAAGGGAGGGAAATTTGAATTCTGCTGGGTGCAGAAACTCTTTGGAATCCTCCAGTAAGTCCTCCAGCTCTCGATCTGATTTACTGCACCTACGGAGCTCCTACACACTTCCCAAATTGAATCATAATGGGATGACAAAGTGTACCTCGGGATCTCTTCCAGTCCACATTACGTGACAGCTCCGTGATGTGCTATATATCACGTCGATGATCACCAACTCCGTGGCTTGCTCCACCAATGAAGAAATGAATATTAATGAAAAATGACTCCCAGCTCTTCCCCACTAGTTTCATGGGTCCAATTCAATGATGAGTCAAATTGAATGGCTTGCGTGAGCTGATTTGATTTGGAGATCAAACTAAAGGTGGTGCCATAGAAAACCAGGCAGCTCAAATTACAACAGAGCCCACGCACATGCTCTTATCCTGGACTGACGCACTGATATGTCAAGTACACAGGCGAGTGATGTGGCCAAGCGCATGAAAACAAAAGCCTGAAAGATCAACCGGACGAGCAATCAAGGACATACTGCACTCTAGAAGATGAGGATCAAAGGTTCTGCAGAGAAACAAGCTCTCCGCAATGACAATACAAAGAGTACCATGCAAGGATCTAACACTGTTCTGTGTGATGTTTTATTCACTCCTATAGTACAAAGAAAGACACACACATTCAGCAAAAGGGTTGGTAATACTATTTTTTGAAGGCTATCTACATAGGGACGTCATAACAAATGCATAAGCCTTTAGTAGCATTTGAAAAATGCTCAATACTCAGTTATTTTTGAGCGTCTTATTTCGGTTTTCCCAACATGACTCGATGTATTTTATAAGGAAATAACTTTATATCGACACAAGGGCCCTCAAGCTAAAATGACTGACGTTTGTTTAATTTATAAGGCTGTTATGAAGAACTTACAAGGCCTAATTAAGGAGGCCATATACGCTATCAATTCACTGATACAATAATGCAGGAAGTTATGCTTAGACATCAATACAAATGTTTAAGGGCATCAAAAATGGTATTTATATGTTACATTACTTGGAAAATATGCTTTATAGCAGTGTTATAAGGCCTAGTTGCAATATCATAAATGAGGAGTATGAAGGATAACCTAAAGCTTCATAATACGATGGGTACCTTCAAACTATAATGATGTAAGAGGTTATGCATGGAAATTATTACAAACATGAGGGCTTTAAAAAGGTTCACTGAACTAGTGTATATATATATATATATATATATATATATATATATATATATATATATATATATATTATAACTGGACCTTTGCTTTATAAGCTCCAGTACTTAGTGGTATGAATATACCCTCAAACTATAATGATGTGGAAAGTTAAACATAGAAATCATCACAAATGTCAAGGCATCAAAAATGTTCATTGGACTGATATAAGGAATTATAACAAGACCTTTGCTTTTCAAGTTCCAGTACTTGGAAATGATGCATCATAACAGTGTTATGAATAGAACAAAGATCTAGTTTTAATATATCAGTGGTCTGAAGCATATCCTCAAATTATAAAGATGGGGGAAGTTATGCATAGAAAGGCAAGGGCATCCAAAATGTTTATTTAACTAATATAGGAAATCATAACTAGACCTTTGCGCTATAAGTTCCATAATTTGTTATTGATGCTTTATAGCAGTGTTATAAATGGAGCAAAAAATAGTTATCATATTCATCACAAAAGTGAGGGCATTAAAATATTTAACTAATTCATGGATTTATAACTAGACCTTTGCTCTATAAGTTCCATATCTTGGGATTGTTTCTTCACAGCAGTGTTATAACTGGAACAAAGGTCTAGTTATAATGTTATATATCATCATTATGAAGCGTGCCTTCAAACACACACACACACACACACACACACACACACACACACACACACACACACAAACAACATTTCCATACATAGTACTTGTAAGCTTGAGGGCATTAAAACATTTTATAGAACTGACATATGGCCTCAAAACTAGACCTTGCCTAATAATTTCTGTTACCTAAGTATAATACTTCATAACAGTGTTATAGACATCCATCACTTTAGTTTAATTGAGCCAACAGTGGCCCTCATGTCAAAACAATGCCTTTTACATAATAAAACATCCGTCATCTTGTGTTGCTTTTCATGTTAAATAAATTACTTTGGTAACACTATTTGAAGGCTACCTGCATAAGAACCTTATAACACATGGATAAGCACAGGAATGTGTACTTATAAAGCAATAGTTGTATTCTAATGAACAGCTTATGTCACTAATCACAAGACATAGGAAGTTTTATGAAGTGAATGTAGTAAGCCTAGCATTTTGTGCTGTTAACATAAGAGTGATAAACATTTATTTCTATTTGTAACACCTTAAAACTGACTTTTTATACTTATATATACAACTGATATAATATTTTATCTAGGCCTCTCCGTAGTCCTGTATAAGCTCCATCATTTGAGAAGAGTGTTATAAATGAAGCTCTGCATCACTTCAGTTTAAGGTCCCTTATGTCATTGACTTCAAAACAAACATCTTATGTCATCTTGCGATTCATAACTTGTTCACAAATACCCAAGTATTCCTTTATAAATACATTATTCAATGCTTATTCCTATGTAATGAAGTCCTAATGTAGTCGCCTTTACATGAAGTGTTACTGTTACTTTTGAAATGCATGTTCAATGTTTATTGATGTGTTACAAAGTTCCTATGTAGGCAGCTTTCAAAGAAGATGTTATGACTATGGCCTAATATTATAATAACAAAAAAAAATGATAATGGATGCAATATAGAATAGAATAGAAAAGAAAAGAATCAAATAAAATAACTGAACATTATAACCTTGCAGTGGCAACTGTATCCCTCAAAGCCAACAATGGGCACTTAGCACCACCGGTCAAGCTGGATATAATGTTACGCAGCTAAAATAGTATCAGGATGTGACTCATACACATGAAAACTGAAACTGATTTGATGGATCACTATTGAGCATTTGGCCAGTGGTTCTGCTGGCAGAGTCTTACTCATGAAGGAGGATGTTTCTCTCTGCATCACAATGTTGCTGAAATGCAGATCAATAGTTTCCCATAACCTTGATGCATAAAGAGGAAAGAAAAACACACTTTTTTTCCCAAAAGCAAGACTGTAAACTTTTTTATTATTATTATTATTTCTCTGTTTTGAATCCTCCCCACGTCCTTTGTTTATTTCGACATTTGCGGTAGGGACGGAAAGCAACATGCCTTTCCTCCTGCCTTTTTAAAGCTAATGCGATTGTCCCTGCAGCTATTTTTGCACTAAAATTAGTGGTATGCAAGACAGCAAACAAGTTGAGGAGGGGAAGAAGGAGCACGCATGCATTATGCATTAAATCTTCTTCCACTGACTAATGGCGGCCTGCGTGACTCACAGGACAAGACCACCATGGGGAGAGACGAAGGAAAAGTTATCAGCGGTGACGCAAGTTCGCTGATAACAAGCAAATGAGATATTTATAAAACCAAATGTTGAGAAATGCAACTTGAGAGAGAGAGAAGCACACGAGAGAGCGAGAACAAGAGAAAGGATAACGAATGCGGAAAGAGAGAAGAGAAGGCGCGGGTGGAAAATCGGTGGCATGGAGTTAGATTTATTGTCTGACGAGCCACTATGGACTCATTGCGTTGCAGAGGTTTGATGATTTCATTGTTATGATGATTTAGTGGAGTGGTGGGTTGCAGTATTATTTCAGGTACTCCTTCATAATCAGTGTGTTTCATAGGCGCAACCAGAAGAAGTTCACTTTTTGTTTCTTTAACTTTTGCTTGCTTTGTTTCTAAGTTCTAGCCATGTTTTAGGATAGTCTTTATTACAGCCTGCCATTGCATCTTCCTAATGCAACTGGAGAGAGATCATCTCAGGTCCCGTCCACACTTATCTGGATTTTTTTTTTCACCTCCCATCCATACCGAAATGGCATTTTTGGTAACACTTTATTTGGACGATCCACTGTAGATGCTTTGAAAATGCTCAGTATACTTCACATAAGATTCAACGAAATATCTATTAACTTCGACTTGAGTGTTATTTGGAGGATGCTTTGTAAATGCTCAGTCTGTCTTTAAGTATAATTCAACTAAATATATATTTCATGTAACAGAACTTCAAGTATCTATCCCCAACCCTAAACCTAACCCTGACCTTAACCTCAAGGCAAAACCTACACCTACTCCTAACCTTAAACCTAACCATGTTGTTGATAATCAACTGAATATCACCAGAAAGTTTCTTAGCGATTGAGGTATCTGTAGAGCATCTAGGGTCATCCCAATAAAGTGTGACTGCATTTTCATTCACTGAAAACAGAGTTTTTTGAACACACACACACATCGAAACCTTGTCTGTAGGTGTTTTCCTGAGGTGGCAGAAGTCCACAAGTTCCTTATTCAAGTAGCACTAAAAGTACTGTGATTAAAAGAAGTGTAGATTCAGTTGTTTTATTAACATAAAAGTATGAAAGCACATGTTTCTAGATGTAATTTAAACAAACTGTTTATTAAAAAGCATTTCTAATACAACTTTTGAAACAGGGTTTCTTTCACTGAGTGTTAATGAATTTTTTGCATCCAAAACATTAAGCATAAAACATTATTTATGCAAGACCTTCATGCATCATCTGCAAAATCATTCAAATAACAGATTTTAAACACATTTTAAACAAATGGGAATTTTCTCCCATGTATTTGCGTCTTCCAGAATATTTGCTGCCTTTGGATTCCATGACAACGCATCTGCTGCTTGTCTTTATGTCCGTTTCCCACTTTCTCAGTAGCTGTGGAAGCAGCTGATCCCAGGTGACCTGTTGAAATGGGTAGATATAGACTCACTGAGCAATTTATCAGGAACAGTATATTAATACTGGTTACAGCCTCCCTTTGCTCTCAAAACAGCTTTTCAATTCTTCATGGCATGGATACCAAAACATATTGGATACGTTCCTTTGAGATTCTTGACCATGTTGATATGATTGCAACAGACATTTCCTGCCCATTTTTTAGGTGCTGCGAATCTCCCATTCTATTCTACCACATCCCAAAGGTGCTCTATTGGATTCAGATCCAGACACTGGGAAGGCCACTGAAGAAAACTGATCAAGTTCATGAAACCAGTTGTTTTGCTTATGCTTTGTGTCATGATGCATTATCATGACGGAAGTAGCAATTAGAAGTAAATTCTGGGCATCACATGATGCACAATACCGAAATAGGCTTTGGCATTCAAACGATAATTGATTGGTATTAATGGGGCCAAAGTGTACTGGGAAAACATTCCTCACACCATTACACCACCTCCACCAGCCTGGACACAAGGCAGTTTGGATTAGTGGATTTTTGCTGATTTTTGGTGCCAATTTCTTACCCTACCAACCCTATGACATCGGGCCTTCAGCTGTCTAGTTCTGGTGAGCCCACTGCAGGTTCAGGCTTCTGTTCTTGGTTGACAATGTGACGATGTGGTCTTCTTCTGTTGTATCCCATCTACACCAAGGTTCCACATGCATTCTGCGATGGTGTTCAGATGGTTGTACAGAATGGTCATCTGAGTTACTGGAGCTTTTCTGTCATCTAAAACCAGGCTGGCTATTCTCCGTTGACCTCTCAACAAGGTGTTTCCATCTGCAGAACTGCAGCTCTCCGGGTGCTTTTTTTTCCCTTTATTGCATTATTTTGAGTAAACTAGAAATTGTTGTGCATGAAAATCCCAGATTTGGATGAATGAATCATCCCCAGTGGCGGAAACAAATACTGCAGCTTTCTTGGCTTCACATCAAGTAGAATTTTGATTTGCTAACAGTTTGATGCTTGGTGGGATGTCTGTATAAGTTGCCTTATTAAAGGTAATAGGTAAATTAAAATGTAACCAACTTGGTTTGGAATTGTAGTGAGAAGACAGAATTATAGACAGTACAGAACCGTTTAGATACATAACATTTAGCAATTGAGCATGATATTTGTTCTGTAAAGCTGCTGTGACAATAAATAAATAAACTTTGACTTGACTAATGAAGTATGTAAACTTTATGACCAACCCCTGCAGTTTTCATTTATTAAGTTTGCAGAACTGTGTGAAATACGACTGACAGCTGGGTTATTTCTGTGTGCTCGGCAGTGTTGGGCTTATTTTAGAGTTCTAATCATGTTTATAATTGAATCTGGCTTTACTTTGGCATGAAACCCTGGTGCAGAGGCATCATAATGTACAGTGCTTAGTTTTCGTAAATTAAGTGTCACCTCGAGTGCAACTATTAAAAGCATGTCAATAATTTGAAATATATATGACATGATGATCATCAAATGATGTAAAAATGAAGAAAACTTGGCTTCTCTGTGTGATCAAGACTGTGTGGACATTTTAGAGACGGTGGTGGAAACAAACACACAACAGCAAGCAGAAGAGTTTATTTCACTTTTTTAAGCTTTTATTTTCCAGAAAAAATCAGATACCAAAATTTGTGTGGAATATAAAATTAAGGAAATCTGACAGCCCAAGTAGATACCATCACGTTGTTAGACAATACTTTCATTAGCTTTCAACTTAAGAAGAATATTGGGAGTCACAGTACTCTTCTTAAGTTGAATGACATCCAATTTATGGGTTAGTAGCAGTGGTGGACAGTAACTGAGTAACTGAGTAAATGTAATTGGTTTCTGTACTTTAGTATTTTTTGGTGTATCTGTACTGAAGTTTCTCCGTTCTGAGTAACTTTTTCCTTTCACTCCACTACATTTCAGAGTCTAATATCCGACTTTTTCCTCCTACATTTTGAGAAATCTGTCGTTCCTTTTGGTTTCTGTGTGTATAAAAACGTAACACGTCAAAACGAAAGAAGCGCAAAGCCAGAGCACCAATCAGGGCCCAGTGGTCACTTTGTTTAGAGCTGGTTTTGACCTGTTGGTCATACCGACCCAGTGCAGCACGCGGTTCAACGTCAGCGCAGCAGCGTAAAACTTTGGGAGAGTCTGTTCAACATAAATGATGAACTAACCTAACTTTGTGTAAATAGAGCACAATATAGAAATATGTCCACATATGCAGTCGAGACTGACGCGGCTTTTTTCTGAATTTCTACAAACACCATTTCATTTTATAGTAAATGAGTTTGGGCTGGTTTATGTTTATGAACAGACGCCTACAGATCAACATAGTAAAGGAGCTCATCTGTGATCCTGAGTTTAAAGCCAGTTTTTATTCAACTTAAACTTGGAACTAAGTTGTAAATAAATCTGAAACTGAAACTTTGCTTGTGTGTAAAAAGTGATTTCAGAGCCACTCGGTTCTCCCTGATGGAAACTGTTTACCTTCAGTGTTTTGTGCTTCTGATCATTTTAATAGACGTCAGCGTCACTAATTAATGACGTTCTATTAAAAGACTGGTTTACCAAGAGAGACGCTGGAGGACTTTCACCTGAAATGAGTTCATGAAGCAAAATGATAATCATAATGAGAGCCAGAATTACTCTTTCAGTACTTTTACTTTATACTTAAGTACATTTGAAGGTAAATACTTTAGTACTTTTACTCAAGTGGAGGTCTAAAGGGAGGAACTTCTACTTTTACTGGAGTGATATTTTACCTTGCGGGTCTCAACTTTAACTCAAGTACATGATTTGTGTACTTCCTCTACGACTGGTTAGTACTGGTCATTACTAGGCTGGCCTGCTATTTTTGTCACTGGTTTTGCATTCTCAATTTTTAAAAAATGTTTTTACAAAATATCAGGATATGTGTGGATGAGGCCTTGTGTGCAGCATGGAGAGTGATGTAATAATGCAACCAATTTCAAGCAAACCAATAAATAACTATTTAGACCATAGACGTTACTGTTATTGTCAGCATGTAGAGGTAATGAAACAGTGTTTTTTTTTTTTTTTCCCAGCTCTTGATCAGTAGCAAATAACTTGCCCACACCACCCACTCAAAACCTCAACATTCACTCTCCTATCTGTAGATCATGGCATCACTAAATACAATATACTGACAGAACTGACAAGCTTATAGATCCACGTGACCACTAGATCAGGCTAAATCAAGGAAAGCAAACTGGTTTCATCCAACTGTTCAGAGTGGTCCAGTGGCCTGACCTAATTAGCCTGCCTAAGTCAAAACTGACCTTACTTACAAACAAATATGCTTCACTTCACATATTTGCTATTTAAAATAAACGCTCTCACTTCCTCAATTCCCAGCAGAGCCACTGCTCTATAAAGCCTGCATAGACATAGTGTGAAGCAGTGAGTAGCGATGCTGCCTCACAGCAAGAAGAGCCTGGGGTTGTATCCCTGGCCGGGTGACCATGGTCCAGTCTGTGTGGAGTTGGCATGTTCTCTTCATGTCTGCATGTGTTTCCTCCAGGTACTCCAGTTTCCACCTACAGGAAACATGCAGTCAGGCCAAATGGACACACTAAATAGCTTCTAGGTGAGTGTGTGTGTGTGTGTGTGTGTGTGTGTGTGTGTGTGTGTGTGATTATATATGTCTGCTTGTCTGCCCTACAACGGACTAGCGACTTGTCCAGGGTTTTCCTGCCTTTTGCCCAATATCTGCTGGGGCAGGGTCTAGCACCCAGAAGAATAAGTGGCTTAGATAGCGTGTGTATGCTTATCTTGTGTGTTGAATTACTTTTTTTCCCCTGAAAAATCATAATGAAATATAATTATACCTCGCTTCCCAGCTTTGTGGTATATTCTGAAGCAGCCAGTAGGCTTTCCTGACCATTCTGAAATGTTACAAACATGAAAGCAAATGGAATTTTAATAAAATATCATGGCTATTATTAATTACAGGGCAGATTCACTCAAAAGAGGCCGTGAATATTCCATCATATCCCCTGTTAGGATGAAGCAAACTGAACCTCAAAAAGCCGCTACATACCTTGACGTGTGTGTAATCGACTGCATTACATGCGATGCTGGAAGTGGTCTTCGTTTTCTGCTAGACCCCTGAAAGGGGTACGGGGGGTATGCAGCCTGAGGTTGCAAATGGAGGTGAACCGTCATGACGGATGACCAGCACCTACCTCAACGCTCCGACGCCGGGGCATCCCGGCTTGTTTGAAGCTCCATATACCAAGGAGCACATTGCCTCCTGTTTCATTCAGATTGATTCATCCTAAAGAGCTATTACAGAATATCCGGGGCCTCTCTCGAGTGAATCTCCCTGTGTAAACACAAAAGCTAAAAGAATAGCAGAGTTGGTAACACTTTCTGTGAATGTCACATTTGTAAGCATCTATAAACACATTTATAACATGTTATAATGCATTCATAAGGCATTATAAACATTTTTATTACGCTTTATAGCCATGTTTATTATACATTATGAATTGTTAAAATAATGCATTATAAGTAGTGTTAATCACATGTTATACTGTCAGCGCCAAAGAAGTCAGTCCCAGCTTGGAGAGCTTAAAGACAGAGTTTATTACTGCCCTGGGATTTCCAGTATTATATTTCTCACCGTTGTTGCTGTTTGGGCTCTTATAGACTTCAGTCCTGAATATTCAGATGCTCCAATCAAACTGTTCAGCCTAGACTTATTGCTACACTGTGCTTTTCTTAACCAGCACTTTACTTTAAATGTTGCATAACATCACAGCAAACCAAGTACCCATCCGCCCCTCCCCTGAACTCCCTCTGACATCACACTGAGCGTGAGGTTACTGTGGATTGAAGGCCTGGAGAGGGAGAGGTGAGATAACAAAGTGCTGTCATTGTAATTTGTTCCCTCACTGGTTCTAATGTCAAACACTAGAACCCTTCACTCTGTAACACTACACTACATCACAGTACAGTAAGCCTGATTTCTGCTGGCGTTCTATTGGATATGCAGTGTTAAGTGAGTGCCAGGCTAACGGTGGTGCACATTAACAGTGGTGTACATTGACTTTCCCACATTGGGTGAAACACTGATGGCAGCTCTGGTTTAAACTCTGACATTTGAAGCCTGTAATGAGATTTATTGTGTTTTAGTGTTTCAGTAAATCCTTCAGTAAATACTTCAACTTGAAGCCTCACTCTTAACACTGGAGGAGGCTTTAGTACAGTACGCTTCACTTTACTTAGAGCCGGGCAAATACAGCTTATGAGCTCTTATAATTTATTATGAACAGTACTTATAATGCATTATGTTAACAATTCATAATGCATAATAAGCATGGCTATAACATGTAATGAATTTGAATAAATATTTATAGCCATGGTTATGATGCCTTATGAATGCATTACAACATGTTATGAATGTCTTTATAGATGCTTACAAACATGATATTCATGGAAAGTGTTACCCCAGGTAACTAGAAGTGTCCATATTTAACTGTGATTTGAATGTAATGGAATGTCATTGCTGTGCATGTCTTGAACATCCTTTACATTTTTGCCATGTTTCTGACATTGACATGAATAAAAAAGGTGTAGACTCAAAAACAATGTGTTCTTTGTGTATTATATATGAATAATATGCTAGTGTTAAGTGTGTGATTACATAACCATATTTGAAAAGTACAGTAAAATAACATAACCCAATTTCTAACAGTGAAAGTACAGCAAGAATAAAAGCTTGTGGACTATTACATAACTTATCCCATCTTGGTATTACGCTGAACACTGTTTTTATATCTTTTAAATCTCTCCCAGATCAATAAACATCACTTGCAGGAGAGCGACTGCAAAGACCAACGTGGCCAACATAGAACATATGAAGCAGCTGCATTCTTTTGAACCTCCGACCTTGAAGCAACAGAGCGCCATCATTTGCTCCTCGGAGAAAACTGGCATGCACAGACACTCTCGACAGCTGCTTCTTTCACAGTGACGAGAGGGAGGGACGGCGTTGCTTTTACTTTCTCTTTTTCAATTTTTTTTTTGTTTCATAATAGACATTCACTGTAGCTTATGCCACTATTAAAGAACACAGTGTGTTTAACCTTATTCCTATTTTGCTTAACATATAGTATCATCTGTGGTATGTTCAGAGACTTTTGGCAATATTCCCTTGAACCTCCCAGAGCAAATGGATATGGGCACGTCCAGATTCATCATAGTAACATGCATGTGGTAATGGAGATACATTGGATACAGATCACTACACTGTTAGAAATAAAGGTACCATGCAGGTACATGATTCGGTCATCAAGGTACAGTGTAAATGTTCTCTCAAAGTTCCAGCAGTGGTTTTAATATCCAATTGTGTACCTTAAATAAGTGTTTCCCAGTGGAAAAGTAGATATTTGTATCTTTTTATAAACTATAATTTTTTAAAAACAGAACCATTTAATAAAAAGCCTGGCGATCAGACGTGGTGTGTGGAGTCAATACAGCATAGAAAATATCATTTCAGTGGATTATGGTACAATTATGTCCCATGAGTAAAGGTACTGAGATATAGCCCTGAGGGTACCAACACAGTGACAAAAAGGTTACTGCCCCAGTGAGAGTGTCGTACCTTTTCCTAAGAGAGTAAGGGCTTATTTTTAAAATGTTCCATTCGTTTACAAACAAAAGGTGACTGGAGGTCGCTTACTTAACCCTAAAGGATCCGGGCAAAGCAGTAGATCACTTCTAGCCTTCATAACATCAGAAAGGTTTAAGAAACAAACACAATCCACATATCAGGACATTCAGCAGACCCACCTCTAACTAGCAAGCATGACATCATCGAGCTGTGACATCAGCATTGGTGAGTAATTCAGCTCAGAAAATCACCTAAAATCCTGGTATTATTGCTCTGCTGTTTGGCCTTCATATTCCAGCAAAGGGTTAAAAAAAGCTACATGATTCATGCATCAGATCACTCATCAGACTCTGACCTCACCATCCAGAGTGATTTCACCCACCTGTGACCATCCATCGGTCAGAGATCCAGCTCCAAAATCACCCAAACCCACTCACTACTGTTATATTACATCTGGTTTTATCCTTCATATTATAAACAAAAGGACTTCAGTTTACATTGATATTGAGTATTAAAAAGATCCAATATTAATAATGTCTGTCTTGCTGTGTATCAGAGTTTTAGCACTGAGCATGAACCCAAGAGGCACGAAAAATCAATTAAAAAAGCATGTCCGTCTTATGCTAATTTGATATGATTACTTTTACTCATAATAACCAATAGAATGAGTCACCATCATGATTGCACTTAGTCAGCTCGCAGACACTGCTGGCTAAGAATTATTCCAAAGATAACTTCAACAGCACTTGTTTTCAAGATCTCTATGATTATAAAAATGTAGCAGGCGCTTGGTAAATTTGTGATCAGAAATGACCTGAATTTATAAAGATATCAAATGTTTGTTACCACTTACAGGTCAAACTATGGCATATCTGAGTAGCCCAGGGTCTCCTGAAAATAACAATATAAATACTTTATAATTGTAATTGTTATTGACGTAAAACAATTTTACGTTTCTAATAATTAATAAAAAATTAAAATCTGTAGTTTTGTGAGATTAAAATAAATAAATAAATACATAATATTAAAAATATCTAGCCAAGTCCTGTGAGCACTGATGAAGAATAAGAGGAAGATCAACACAAACTGTGCAGCAATGAAACAGCTGTTGTCTCTGACTTTACATTTGCGAGGTGAACCAACACGATAGGAGTGTCTAATCAATTTGGACAGTCAGTGGACACAACACACACTAACATGCCACCACCAAGTCAGTGTCACTACAGTGACACTACACTAATGAAATTCTGCAGTCCATGATTTTGGGAAATCCACATATGCTGCCATCCAGACGACGTCTTTTTCAAGGAAGGCCTTGATTATTACAGCAAGACAATGTCAATCTGCATTCTGCACTTATTACAACAGCATTGCTCTGTATTAAAAAAGTCCGGGTGCTAAACTTGCCTGCAGTCCAGACCTGTCAGCTTGATAATAATTGGCAAATTATAAAATGAAAAACATAAGAAAGGAGACCCCAAACAGTTGAGCAGCTGAAACAAACAACAAAGAATGAGAAAGCATTTCACTTTCAAAACTACAGCAGTGTCTCCTCAGTTCCCAAACACTTACGGAGCCTTGTTAAAAGAAGAGGTGTCAAAATACAGAGGTAAACACTTCCAACTTTTTTGGAATGTCTTGTTGGCATCACATTCAAAACGGGCATCTATTTTTCAAAAATCAATACAATTTCTTAGTTTCAACATTGGATATGTTGTCTTTGTACTAATTTCAGGGAAATATACAGTTTTAATGATTTGCACATCATTGAATTTTGGTTTTAGTGTCCCAACTTTATATATATATATATATATATATATATATATATATATATATATATATAAAGGGTAGCGGGGGGGTGCTGGAGCCTATCCCAGCAGTCATCGGGCGAAAGGCAGGATACACCCTGGACAGGTCGCCAGTCCATCGCAGGGCAGACAGACAGTCACTCACACCCAGGGGCAATTTAGCATGTCCAATTGGCCTGACTGCATGTCTTTGGACTGTGGGAGGAAACCGGAGAACCCGGAGGAAACCCACACAGACACGGGGAGAACATGCAAACTCCACACAGAGAGGACTCGAACCCAGGCCCTCCTCACTGTGAGGCGACAGCGCTTCCCACCATGCCACCATATATATATATAATCATATAATTAAACAACAAGAAAAAGATTTTTACTTTTAAAAAATGCTCCTTCCACCTTCGACACATCATCAAAGGGGGTTTTCCTAGTCTTGAAAATAAAAAATCTTGCACTACTGCAGTACTACTGTACGATGCCAGAGATGGTTTAATTTTTCATTTTGGCCAGAGTGTCTCTTGAAAGGAGAAGAGAGGATTAAAAATAGATTGGATGATGGCCCGGCGCCCCATTCTGCAGTCCATGATCTCAGCTCTGGGTCACTTCAGCGCAGGAGCATGGCTCTGGTTTGTGGGAGATGCACTGTACCCTCCCGCCACATTCATCTGCTTTATGTTACTCTAATGGAGCATAAGGTCCAAGAGAAAAGAATTCATCTAGTAATGATTGCTACCAAATTATGATGTGTGCTAGCAGTACATTTGGCAGATGACTCAGTTGAAGGGACACGTCATAAAATACACCAGAGATGTATATTTAAAGAGCTGTTTATGGGCATGTGTTTAAATAAAAAGCATGTATATTACAATAAAAACAAATAATATGAATACGTCTTTTATTAACATGTAATAATAATACTTCAGTGTTTCAGTATTACCATTTACAAACCTTGGGCCAACCCAGTATTATGTGTAGTTGTTGTCCAACGTCTGGTTTGGTAGGTAGTAGTTCATAAAATTAAACCTGGTGTGCTGGTGGTGGAATTTAGCAAACCATGCAATGGCTGGGGTAAAAAAAATATTAACATCATAATGTTTTGTTAACTTCTTTGTATTTATTTTCATATATTTAAATAATACATAATTGTTTTACAAGCAAAAAAAAAAAGTGCTCACTGCTTTAAATAATATACGGACAAAAGTATTGATAAAACTATACATTACACCTACTGCAGCTTTTATGACATCCTATTCTAAATCCATAGGCATTAATATGGAGTTGATCCCCCCTTCGCAGCTAAAACAGCTTCCACTCTTCTGGAAGCTTTTAACAAGACTTTGGATAGTGTCTGTGGGAATTTTTCCCAGAAGAGCATTTGTGAGATCAGAAGAGAGGCCTGACTTGCAAACCCTTTTCTAGCTCATCCCAAAGGTGTTGGATGAAGTTAAGGTCAGGGCTCTGTGATGGCTAGTCAAGTTCTTCCACACAAAATTCACCCAGCAATGTATTTATGGACCTTGCTTTGTGCACTGGGGCTCAGTCATGTTGGAGCTAAGGGTGCTAAACCAACCCCTGAAAAACAACCCCACAGCATTATCCCTCCTCTACCAAACGTTACACAGTGCAGTCAGGCAGGTAATGTTCTCCTGGCATTCACCAAACCCAGATTCATCCCTACTCTGAATTTGCGTGGTCTTCTGCTTCATGTCTGAGCTGTTGCTGGTCCTGTGTGGTTGCATTTCACAATAGTAGCACTTACAGTTGGCAGGGGCAGATCTAGCAGGACAGATATTTCACAAACTGACTTGTGGTAGAGGTGACAACCTATGACAGTGTTTGTCTATGAAGACTGTAAGGCTATGTGCTTCATTTTACCCATCTGTCAGCAATGGGTGTGGCTGAAACATCTGAAGGTGTATCCCAATACTTTTGTCCATGTAGTGTATATACACAAGTGTAGAAAAAGGACAGAAAAAGTCTTAGACAGTCATACAAATGTTACAAGCTATTTTCCTCAGAACTAAATTTGTTTTTGCCTGTATAAACTACAACTATAATAAATACTAAATGCAAATAAACATATGAAAAAGAATCCAGAACAAGGGTTTCTCTGTGTGCTTCAGTCTTTACATGGATTTGTTCAATTTCATCAGCAGCAACTAGATGTGATTTAATTTAGGATTGATGAGCAGAATCAGATATTGGATGTTAACTGTACATTCTGCACTGCCTCGAGAACAGGTTTGGAAGTTGTACATATATATATATATATATATATATATATATATATATATATATATATATATATATATATATATATATATATAGCAATGCGGGTGAGAGCGGTGAGAGCTGAGGATTTGTAAAAGATTTTTGGATGAATATGAAGCACTGTGGGCCTTTGTGTGGGCTGTATTTTATATAACCTCTTAAACCCACAGATTACAGTGGAGAGGTCTATCAGATTGTTCTCTGCCTTTGCCAAATCATGCTAAAGCTTCTCAGTGAATGTTTATGCACATTTAAAGGGCCCATATTGCGGAAAACCTCACTGTTAAAGTTTTTAAACATTATTTCATCTTCCTGTCTATAAAGTTCATATATGGAATACTACCTGACGCATTATATGTCTGATGCTCACAAGGAAGTAATACCAGGCTTCATTTTCTTCACTACCACTATACAGAGTGCTGAGAGAGAGAGAGAGAGAGAGAGAGAGAGAGAGAGAGAGAGAGAGAGAGAGAGAGAGAGAGAAGCATCATGGCAAGGCTAGAACGGCACTTTATCTACTTTAACGAATAAAATGACTTCAGATTAAGACTAATGGACATTTAATTGTAAGGTCAGTGGCATTAACCAGAAAACAGAGCACAGAACTGGACATCTGGCAGTCCTACATTGTTAGAAATATAGGTACTGTGCAGGTTGTTGTTTACATATATTTTTACCTTTTCATAACCTAATGTTTTAAAACAGAGCAATAAAATCTGACCCTGGAGACGAGGCGGGGTGTGTGGACTCAGTACAACATAGAAAATATAATTTCAGTGGATTATGGTTCAGTTATGTTCCCTGACGGAAGGTACTGAGATGTACCCTTGAGGGTACCACCCCAGTGACAAGGGGGGGACTGCCCCAGTGACAGTTTAGTACCTGTATTTCTGAGAGTGTAGTTAGACCAAGGTGGGTGTTATGCAGACACAACTGTACACATTTAGACGTAGAAACTTTTGTTCTAGTTTTAACATAGTAAATAGATATGCTAGCCCTACTAAACTAGCTAGATTAGCTAGCTATCACTAACAAACTAGGCTACTGCGTGAGTGTTTTTACTCCAGGTGGTAGATAAAAAGCTGATAGTGTCTTACATCATCAGATGTTTACTTTCAAACATTCTTGACAGCCTTGAAGGTTTGAAAAGTGGAGCTCAATTTGCTGCACGGAAGGAATATTAAAGATTCAGACTGTATACGGACTACATTTCCCATGAGTATCGTGTCTGCAGGTACGTAATGTAACATAGATTTAAATCCAAATCCAAAGATCCTTCATAGTTATTTAAAAACAACTACACTGTTAGAAATAAAGGCACCATGCAGGTACATGATTCGTTCATCAAGGTGCAAGCAATATAAACGTTCCCTTAAAGGTACAGCAGTGGTTTTAAGGACCAATTGTGTACCTTAAATAAGTTTTCCCAGTGGAAAAGTAGATATTTGTATCTTTTTGTAACACGGAGCGATGAGGCGGAGGCATGTGTGGAGGTAAGCGACTTTTATTAAGGGCAAATCCAGGGTCGTGGTCAAAACAGTCCAGGTACATATAGCCAACACGGACAGATCGGGGGACAGACATGACAAAAACCAGAATCAACACAACAAAGGGAGACCGAGACATCAAACAAAGACCGGCAAACACAGCGCTTAAGTATACAGGGAAAACGAGGGACAATCAGGGGCGGAGTTACAAAACAAGGGGCAGGACTACAGATACCAAAACAAACGCACATGGACTAAACCAAAACACGAACACATGGACAGGGCTGGGAGGGGCCAATCGTGACACTTTTTATAAACTAATGTTTTAAAACAGAACCATTTAATAAAAAGCCTGGAGGCGAGGCGGGGTGTGTGGAGTCAGTACATCTTAGAAAATATCATTTCAGTGGATTATGGTTCAGTTATGTTCCCTGACTAAAGGTACTGGGATGTACCCCTGAGGATACCACCCCAGTGACAAGAAAGGTACCGCCCCAGTGATAGTGTTGTACCTTTTTTTCTGAGAGTGTATGGTCAAATTTAACAACCAATCACAGCACATTGCTAAAAAGTATCGATAGTGAATTATTCGCATGCTTTATTGTGCACAATGCATGAAAAGTACAATTACGAGGCACTGAGATCCTTGATGTTGTGGGGCAGGGCGAAAGCTATCATCGTTTTATTTCTACAGTTAAGGTGGACCACTAACTGCTGTGATCTTGTAAATGAGGTAATCATGTATAGTAGGATTCTGCAACAGGTAGCTACCACAAGTAGGAAGCTACATCTAGCTACTAGGTGGTGCAGATTTTTAAAAATCAACAGTTATGTGATGGTGAAAGTCAAGTTGACATCGGTTCATTGCTGATGTTGTCATAAATAAAACCGCAGGTAGAGGGAATGCTTTGCAATGAGCGACTTTAAAAAGTCTGACCTTAAAATTCAGTCACGAAGCCAAATTTCACATGTCAGGAGAGATTGAAACGCCCTTTCCAACTATCCCCTGGATCACATTGTTACCTTTCAGGGAACTGAAGATACAGCTCCCAGAATCTCACATATTTGTAACTGACTTAGGATCACGTTGGGCAGACTTCTCACACACACGGTGGAGCTCCAGAGAGCTAGAGAAATTTAGAGCAGCATGACCCAATGAAAATAAGAGTAACTGACTTATACTTTATGGTATTATACACCGTTATAAATAAAAGTTCTGTGCAGGTACATTTTTCATTTAGCAAGGTATCAACAATGTAAATGTACCCTCAAAGGTGCAACAGTGGTCTTAAGGTCCAATTGGGTACCTTACATAAGTTTTTCCCAGTGGAAAAGGACGTACTGTTTCAGTTTTCAGGTTTTAAAACAGAACAATAAAATAAAAGCCTGGAGGCAAGACGGGGTATATAGTCAGTAAAGCTTAGAAAATATAATTTCAATAGATTATGATTCAGTTATGTTCCCTGACTAAAGGTACTGAGATGTACCCTTGATGGGTACCACCCCAGTGACAAGAGTGGTCCTTCCCCAGTGACAGTTTCATAAATTGTTTTCTGAGAGTTATTATGTTTTAGCATCATAATCATGTAATTAGTGACTAGTTGACATCAAGCTTTAAGCTGCATTACAGAGCAGCAAAGCCAACTAGCCTGTGCAACCCTTATTAGTTATGCTACAAACAACAGTGTAATAAATCTTCATTAGAAGCACTATACTTGGGGCAGTCATGGGCTGGAGGTTAGGGATCCAGCCTTGTGACTGGAAGGTCGCCGGTTCAATCCCCAGAGCCGACAGCACATGACTGAGGTGTCCTTGAGCAAGACACCTAACCCCCAACTGCTCCCCGGGTGCTGTGGATTGGGCTGCCCACCGCTCCAGGCAAGTGTGCTCACTGCCCCCTAGTGTGTGTGTTCACTAGTGTGTATGTGGTGTTTCACTTCACGGATGGGTTAAATGCGGAGGTGAAATTTCCCCATTGTGGGACATTGTTGTGAGTTTTATCTGGGACTGGCATGTGCATATTTCTACCTCTGATTGGTAATTTGGCAGATCTGATGTCATCTGTGCCAAGTTTAGTCCTGCCCAACTCAAAAGGTGTCTGATGGTGAAATACTGTAATTTCAAATCTCAAGAGAAAAGACCAACATCATTGTTCCTCTACCAGCGTATAGCAAAACATAAACATAACAGGAAAAAAAAAAAACATGAAAAATGGGTAAACAGGGTTTTAAATGATATTTATTACAGTGTATGTGTCTGTAGTGTGTACTGTGTCAGCGTGGAAGAGAAAGCATTGCTGCCTTGCTTTCCTTCTGTCAGGCTGGACTGAGGCTTTGCAACTCTGAGGTTACAAACTTGTATGTGTATGTATTAGAATACCACGTGTGATTGACTTCCCTTTCTTTAGGTCTCAGAGACTGCCCTAAGGTCAACTGTGTTTGGCCAAGTTATTGGAAGTATTTACCCAAGCATGGTCCAGTTCCAGTTGTTGAATTGTTAATTAAATTGATTAGCCTCTAAATCCAAGGAGACCTCTCACTTATTGTGCTAATTAGTCCTTCATTGAACTCCGAATTAATGGGGCATCATCTCTTCAAATCGCTTCGCTTGCTTGTTTGTGCAAGGCA
Source organism: Pygocentrus nattereri (assembly GCF_015220715.1). Lineage (NCBI taxonomy): Eukaryota > Metazoa > Chordata > Actinopteri > Characiformes > Serrasalmidae > Pygocentrus > Pygocentrus nattereri. The sequence continues at coordinate 42,183,252 of NC_051218.1, read as the reverse complement.
GAGCACTGGAATACTTCACAGTCTAAATTAAGCACAATTCTGGCATTTCCTTTGATCTGCTCCTTCATTTGCGATGCCTGTCATCGAGAAAATAGGGATAATTTTAGCAGAAAGGTCAACAACGGCTTGTAGAAGGGAAGAGATCTCGTTCTTTTTTTTTTTTAGAGTTAATAGTTCTGGCACCCACAAGGTGCTGGCTGTGTTATATCATCAGGGAAAATTGAACAGGTGCTGTTAGTTGTGTGACGCATTGCCATCTCTTGGAAAATAAGAGATAAGAGGGTAAATTTTTATTGCATTCCCATGCTGTGACAGCAGGCATCCTGGATTTCATCACATAGTCATAATTGTGGGTTTGTAAAGAGAATGTAATGACCCACGTAATCGCTGGAACACATCACATGCCTGTGATGATTCAATGATTTTAACGGGTTCTAGTGAGAAACCATGGAGCTTATCACAGAGCACCACAGCCTAAAAACCACAATTAAGATCCTATTTACAGTATGTCAAAGCACATGCACATTATGAATAATGGTGGTAAATGGTTCTTGGCTTAGACGTACAGTACTGCAAAAGTGATTCTTTTATTTCCAACGTAACCGGCCATCTAAAGTTTTTATTTATTATTTTTTTTTCTGGGCAAAACACGGCAGAAAACATGCTGAGCAACTTATTAAACATGACTTCTCATTTATTGCCATTTACATTTATGGCATTTGGCTGACGCTTTTACCCAGAGCGACTAGGTAGGCAAAGGTAGTGTTAGGAGTCTTGCCCAAGGACTCTTATTGGTATAGTGTAGAGTGCTTACCCAGGCATGGATTGAGCCCCAGTCTACAGCGTAGAAGGTAGAAGTGTCACCCACTACCCTTTATTACAGCTTTCATACTTTTTGGGATATTTGTTTTCAGTTTTTCAAAGAGATATGCAGGCATAATTTTCCACAGCTTTGAAGTTAGTTGCATTTTCTACTTCTCATGATCCAAGCAATCCCAAACCGTTATGGGCTGGAAGTTAGGGAACCAGCCCTGTGACCGGAAGGTCACTGGTTTGATCCTGACAGTACATGACTGAGGTGTCCTTGAGCAAGACACCTAACCTCCAACTGCTCACTGTGGATAGGGCTAGTGTGTGTTTCACTTCACGGATGGGTTAAATGTGGAGGTGAAATTTCCCTGTTGTGGGACTAATAAGGGTCTCTTAAACACATTCAATAGCCTCTTTTCCTCTGCACTATCACCCTCACTTATAGCCATATGTTAATAATAACTTACCCTCTTGTGTCGCCTTTGAGAAACCAGAATTGTCTCATCATCTGAAGTCTGATGCAGTTTTTCTCCAACTCTCCTGTTTATTTTCTGCAGCCTTGTCTGATCAAAATTTCAGAGACCCCTCACATCAAGGCGTCACTATGACAAGCAGAGCAGAGTCGAGTTGAGCCATACCATGTGGTGGAAATGTGTCAAATGGTGTTGAAGTCTGGACTTGTGAGACCACCGGCAGCTTTTTTGTTTAGTTAGCAAGCTTATTTATTTTATTTATTTATCTATATTCTTCACTCAGTAATGATGTCTTGACAGCTACACATCATTTCAGACCCACAGCATATTATGATTGTTAAGAATCATTTCATAATTATTTTCTGAACTCCACATTTGGACTTTTTTTCTTTTGAACACCCCCAGTCAATCACATCTTTGTGATTTTCCAATTGAAAATTAGTTAATACATCTTCTACAAAGAGCCATTTAAATGGATTTTTTCAGCAAATTTTAGTGCACAATTTCAATTTATTTGTTAAATGTAACATTTAAAAAATAAATAAAATGACATAAAATGTTATGTTTGTTTTCTATTTTCTTTCTTCAGTAAGGATTTCTTCACAGCTCTTCTCAGACTGATAGCATTGCATTGACTTCTCACAGTGGAAAGATGGACAGTAGGTCTGCGCTCCTGTGGATTCCTGCAGGACCCATAGTACCTGCCACAATATCTTGCAGTGCGGGACTAATTTGTCCCGTGTTTTTGTGCATGGAAGCGGCCGGGGAACCAGTCCACTGCAGGAGGGAGCAGGTCAAAACTTATATTAAAAATTTAATTCTGCAAATTGATCAATAGCCTAACTAAAGTAGAAAAATTTCTATATCATACAAATATGCACAATATAAAAGCATTACAGCAAAACAATTATAATAGTCATTCTAAAAGCTGTGAAGCAACCAGTCACAGGAACAACATACCAATTCTCATAGCTTAGATGGCAGATACTTCAGTCAAACTTTCACATCTGCCCAGTAAAACACCAAAAATGACCCCTCTGTGGTTTAATTTCCGCTTTGTGTTTACTGGGAATAAATGGCGTGTGGTGAAGTTACTTCACAGTGAGCCTGATGGTCATCACTGCTGTGTTATTTCAGCAGAGAGTAATGTATTTGTATATAGATTATGTCAGATAATGGATGTCAGTTCACCTTGACGGAACTGTACAGGCAGAAGTAGGTCAAAATGTTTTGGTTGTGGGCAGAAGCGAGACAAATGACTCCGATTTTCTGTGTGAGCATCCTCTGAGCAGGATGAAATATTTCGGAAGTGGGTGGGAGCGGGACTTTTCTTTGACTTTACGTTCCTTATGCAGATAAATGATCTAAATGAATAACTCGCGTAATTATTTTGACTAAAAATGTAATAAATGAAGGGTCATCTCTGACTCGTGTACATTTCTGTATCATTATAAGAAAACACAATCATGTGGGTGTTCTTTAGGCTTTAAAGGTTTGCAAAAAAAAGTTCTTTAAAGAACCATCTGTTAAAAGGGTTCTATAGGAAATTAAAAGTGGTTCTCCTATGGCATCGCTTGTGTTTTATTTCAGTCCTGCTAGACCATGTATTCGTTTCAAAGGAGCCATGTTAACACTGATGAAACACAGATAAGTTAAGTGATACTTTTTTAATCCCACAAACGGGGAAATTCCACATCCGCATTTAACTCATCCATGAAGTGAAACACCACATACACACTAGTGAAGACACACACACTAGGGGGCAGCGAGCACGCTTGCCTATCCATGGCAGGGAGCAATGATGAGGTTTTGCCAATTGGGCAAGACTCCTAACACTACCTTTGCCTACCTGTGTAAAATTAATAAAATTGTAAGTTGCTCTGGATAAGAGTGTCTGCAAAATTATGAAATATATATATATATATATATATATATATATGTATATGGCCCTGTAAATTTCGGTCCATTTGTGTGGACTTTGTGGTGAAAGCCCATGGATATATATGCTCTCTCTCTCTAAGATGGGTTTACATTTCTCACTGGACTAAGCTCCTTGTGGAGATCTTTATCTGCTGTTAGGAGACGTGTGAGGAAACTGGCCGATCCGCGGTATTACGGCAATTAATTTCGCTATGGTAATTTGAGCAGCACCTGCACACACAAGGATTTAGGCAAACAAAACATTGTAATGGTACATCCAATTAGGAGTTGCTCCTGCTCTCACTTTGAAGTAAATTTAAAGGACGGAGACGACTTTAATTAAGCAAAAGACTGCAGTTTAGAGTTGAGATAAATAGATGTTCATTAAAGATCTAAAGGTAGCAATAGATTATTTAGAACTAAGAAATACATTCCGAGCGCAGATCAAAGGAATCTCCAGTGTTACGTGGGCTTGGTTGAGTGGGCTGATGGGAGACTAAGAAGGCCTCGGGCGCTGCTGATAGCTGATGGTGTCTTGTTTCGTCAGCTTAATGCCAAAGACCGGCTTCGTTCATGAGGTCAGCTGTGAGCTTTGAACACTCCAGTGTCCATTGACACCGCAGATGGTATTAAGCAGGACATTTGGTTAGATGCACCTGGGCGCATATAGACATGTTTTGCATCCTGTAGTCAGTCAAGAGAGGGATGGTGGCTTGATTTGCCCACTGAACAGGTGTTCCATTAAAGACTTGGACAGGGCTCTTCCTCAGAAGATGCTGAAGCGGGCTTGTGATAGTCACGACCGTGCACATATCATCCGAGATTTACCCGACTAATGGTGTAACAGTGGCTCTAGGGCAGCCAAAAGTAAGATTCCATTAATGGTAAAAGTAAATCAAGTCAGAAAATTCTAAATGCAATGCTTTGCCCCGTCCTTACTTTAGGAGCCATGCCACGAGCCCATTTTACCTTTATAAAGATCAATCATGAGGCACTCCAGAGGTAAGACATGTCCAGTGCAGCTCTTTTTACAGCTTCTGAGATGTCCTTGCATCCAGCTATCCCTACACACTCAAAAATATTTAAGCCCACAAGTTTAGTTTTGAACATTCATCATGTTTAATGAAGCTGAATGAATTAAATCACATTTAAATTAGCAGTGCTTTTATGCAGGATTTATGCAATTCTTTACAAATACATAAATATTATGTAAACTCACAAACATTTACTGTATTAAACAGTATTTGCATTTGAGTCTCATTACAAACACACATACACTTTAGAGTCTAATGTGAAAGAAATAAACATAATGTTATAGATTTCAGCTGTGCTACTCACTCCCAGCTGAACTGCTAATTAAAGCAGATGTTTATGTGCACAACCTTCCTATTGAGGTGCAGCTCTCATGATAACCATCATGCCAGTTAGCAGCTAATGCTATCAGTCACTTCATGCCATGCTAACATGTCGAGGTCACCTACAGTTACAGAAACCATGAACTGCTGATTTGAATATTAATGTAATACATCTTTATGTACTGGTTCACAATAAATCACCGCCACTGTTTATTTAATCTAACTTTTGTACCCATTAACATGACAGCAGACCTAGCAAGGATGCTAGTGAGCTAGTTCACTGGTGTTTGTCTAGAGCATCTCTCAAAATAAGCAAAATGAAAAATTCATATTTGGTCAAAAACATTAAAAACACAAATTAATTTAATGCACGGTGGCGTGGTGGGTAGCGTTGTCGGCCCTGGGTTCGATTCCCCAGCCAGGTGACCGGGGTTCTCTCTGTGTGGAGTTTGCATGTTCTCCCCGTGTCTGCGTGGGTTTCCTCCGGGTTCTCCGGTTTCCTCCCACAGTCCAAAGACATGCAGTCAGGCCAATTGGACATGCTACACTCCCCCTGGGTGTGAGTGACTGTCTGTGTCTGTCTGTCTGCCCTGCGATGGACTGGCGACCTGTCCAGGGTGTATCCTGCCTTCCACTGGATGACCGCTGGGATAGGCTCCAGCACCCCCCCGGAGACCCTGAGGGAGAAGTGGCTTAGAAAATGGATGGATGGAATTTAATGTGCATCACTATTGCATTGCAGTTGCGCTGAATAACAAAGGATGTCAGGAGCCATTTCATGTTCACCATGCCAGCTGAAGCAATGTCCAGGTTGATGATACGTTTCCTGTTACTGTTGCTCATGAACTGCCTACTAATAAGATTTAGTGTAACAATTCAATGAAATCAGTTTTGCATTTATCCAAATCGGGTTGCTTCTAATTAATATAAATGAGAAAAGTATATTTTTATGACGTTTTATGTAAAATAATTGATTAATGTTTATGTTTTTTTTTTTTTTTCAGTGCAGAAAGTAATGTAACATTATGTAGTTCATCAGCAAAGCAGGGGGTGCACATTTTATGCAATGACAGTGAACGTAGAGTCACCTATGCTTTGGATTGAGAAGCAACGTCTTAACTATGTTGGGGAAATACACTTCTCCTAATAGCTGGGATAGGAAAGAGCAGTTGCTCAAAAGGTCAATATTTCTCTAGCACTTATCCTGGCTGGTGAGCTTCTACGCCCTCCTTCAGATGCCATTTGAAAAGCTTTTCTTTTCACTCAATGCCCAAAGGAGACCCCCCGCAGAGAGTGTGGAGAAACTCTGCAAACTCAAATTGAAGGGCCAAAAATACCATAGAGAACTCATGTTTAATTGCTTGGTATTATTGCAATATGCCCATTCTCTCTGGGTCTCGGTCTCCCTCAACTGTCTCTGCGGGCAGAAAAGGGCTTAATTGAATTCCAGAAAAAGGCAAGCCCCTCTCCTCTTTCTTGTCCTGGGGAATCCAGAATGGAGCTCTTGGTAGCGTTTAGCAACGGGGAGCTGTCCTTGGTGCTAAAAAAAGGTTGGCCACGTGTCAAAGACTCGCAGCCTTGCAGCAGTGCTTGACTAATGAAAATCTTAGTGACGGTTCTTTATTGTGTTGGGCCAAATTTCTTTGCCTCAGAGCACACCTCTAAAATCTCTTAATCCTGCACAAAAGAGGTTGAATCCACACTCTTTTGGGCAAACACAGAAAGCAAACGCTGTCTGGAGCACTTTGAGTCTTCATTTGTAATAAACAATGGCGTCTGAATGCGAAGCTGCGTCCGGCACCCTGATTATCGCCTATTCTATTTTGCCGGGTTAATTAGCAACCATCAGCTATGCATAATCTTCCAGAACAGGCCATAGGATTTGTTTTGTTCAGCTAAATCACATTAACCTTTCAGGTCAGCCAATGAGTATTATTTGTAAATTGTTCGCTCGATCAGGATTATTGCCTAGGATCTTTTATTTATTCCTCACAAAAAGCTTTGCCCCATGAAAATAGTATGTTGAAGCACCATGGATTATTTGAGACCCCATCTTTCAGTTCTTTAATGGCCTGTGCGTGATGCAGGGTCAAATCTAATTAATCACCCACTGATATAAAGGGCACCAAAATGCTATACTACAAATACTTTCAGCCAGGCACTCTGGCCATTGTATTAAATAGGGATGCACAATTTAGGGATCAGTCATGCAAAGTCTTTCAATCTTTTTTCTTCTTAGATATGGGTTGTTTTTTTATATGTAAGACATTCATCAACTATCTATTTGATGTGAGTGGAAAATTGAAGGTATCTATGAGGCTTTTACAGCTTAAGATTTTTAGTGGCACTCTTTATAGCCAGATCAGCAGCAGGACTTATGTTGATACTTGAATAAAAAGGACAGAGGTTAAGGGCTTGTTTAACTGATTTCTTTAGCCCCGTAGGCTATAAATTTCACTTTAACCCAGGGTGCTTAACTGTGACTGTAGCACTGCAGAGGATTATAATTGAGAAATTTGAAGATTTTAATTTTTTTCCTAATGTAGATGAGACCATTAATTTCCCATGTGATTACTTGCTACTGTTCTGCATTATTCACTTCAATTTTCTGAAAAAGAAATGGTTTAACTGTACATTCGCTTGAATCTTGATATCACCATTAAAAAAAAAAAACAGTACCACTTCTTACAGATCAGTAAACGGATGAAAATATACTAATATTAAGGAAACAAGTTGTACTTCTAAAACAAAAAGTACATGCAAATTTTTAGGTTTTTACTAGAAGTTGGTAAGAAAATGAATCCAACTCCACTTTGCATGCACATGCATCATTTATGTATAGATGCCACAGATTACTGGAATACTGTGAAGCTGCTTTGTGAGAACATCTGTTGTAAAAAGCGCTATACAAATAAATTTGATTTGATTTGATTACAGTTGCAGTTTCCGTTGTTCAGATGTGTAAATAATCTAAATGGTCAGTGTAATCTGCAGTGTCCACATGCCTGCCTGATGCGTGTTCAATGGGAAATGGATTCTCCACAACACTGGCAAAGGCTAGCAGAAGAGAATAAACCACATTGGCTTACAAGGTAGAGTAATATTACAGGGTTTTACAACCCCAATTCCAAAAAAGTTGGGGACGCTGTGCAAAATGTAAATAAATGTAAGGATTTGCAAATTTCATAGACCCATATTTCATTCACAATAGAACATAGAACACATATCCGATGTTGAACGTGAGACATTTTACCAGTGCATGAAAAACATTAACTCATTTAGAGCTTGATGGCAGCAATGCATCTCAAAAAAGTTGGGACAGGGCCGTGTCTACCATTGTGTAGCATCCCTTCTCCTTTTAACAGCAGTCTGTAAACATCTGGGAAGTGAGGGGACCAATTGCTAGAGTTTTAAGAGAGGAATGTCCCATTCTTGTCTGATGTAGGATTATAGCTGCTTAACAGTCGTGGATCTTCTTTGCCAGGTTTTTCATTTCATGGTGTGCCAAATGTTTTCGGTTGATGAAAAGTCTGGACTGCAGGCAGGTCATTTCAGCACCCAGAGTCTTCTTCCGCGAAGCCATGCGGTTGAGCTGGATGCAGTGTGTGGTTTAGCATCATCTTGCTGAAATATGCAAGGCTTTCCCTGAAATATACGTTGCCTGAATGTGAGGATACGTATTGATAAAGCCTTTCCAGATGTGTAAGCTGCCCACACCTTAGGCACTAATGCAGCTCCAAACCATCAGCGATGCAGGCTTTTGAGCTTTTCTTTTTCTGCTGAGATGAACTTATTTCTTTGTAAGTTAGGCTGAACCAAGACCGAAGTTATATGACTTTGGACATCTAAAAAAAACTACAGAACTCTTTGAAACATGGATGGCACAACACTGACAATGTACACTCTGCTGTTGGATTTTTATTGTTTTCCCTTTAGCCATGAGACTGTCTTGCATCATTTTATCTATTTATTTGATCTATTCTAACTCTTACCAACCAGTAAAATCCAACATTTACTCTGGTCTGGGTTCTTACTGGTCACTCTCTTTTTCTCTACCTCTAACATCTTCTTCAGCTGCCTGTGTCATCATGTCCATGATGGGAATACCAAGCTACTTCTTATAGCTAGCTGAAAAACCACAGCTGTTGGTGTGTGATGTGGTGCCATAAAGCATTACACAGGTTTGTGCTGGCTCCTCCAAAGTTACATAGTGCTATAGCAGGCATTCTGGGCCTTGATTGGCAACGATAGAGACACTATCCTCCCTATTATAAATCAGTGTATCATCAGAATGAACACAAAAGGAACATGAGACGTTCTTTTCCATTCTTTATTGTGTGTAGTCTCAATACATTTCCTTCATGTATTCCTGGGAAACAACCCTTGTAGGTGGGCCTACATGTAAAAGCTATTATCCACAGTAGAAATGACATTTTCACTTGATGTGATGTGGAACGTTTGCTTTTTATGGCTCTGATACACTTACATTTCACTATACATACATCCTGTAACTATGTCTATACATCATGATGTGCCTGAAACAAACTAGAAACAATGAATTTGTATTTTACAGCACTAATTCCACATTAGAACTACTTCATTGCTTTTGGTAAAATAACTCTAATATTGTAAAACTATAAGAAAGAACTGGAGTAATAAGTTGATTAAGCAAAAATAAAGCTGTAACAGCTGGACATCTCATCTCTAGATACTTAATAATAATAATAATAATAAAAAAATAATAATAATAAAAAGTTTGTAATTACCAATGTAACTACTAACTGATTAGTTATTAACAACAAAAAAAATGATGTACATTTTAGGTTAGTATAACTGGTTAGCATTATTTTTCCATTTTATTAATAGCTTGTTACTGTTAAATGTATTCATTTATTATTTAGTAACAATTATGAAATTGGTGTGTCATTTTTAGGTTACAACAGCTCGATACCATAAAATGACCATATCATTACTCATTATTTACCGTGGGACTTTAAAAATACAATAAAATACATTAACCGTTGTGATATATAGGTTATATGACACAGATTGTCACCAGCCATGAACAGTCATATAACATATTGAGCACGTGGGGAATGATATGATCATGAATAATCATGTTAGCAGAGATATCTTGGATTGAAAAATATTGCATGGGGAAAAGCTAAAAAGAAGGTGACTTAATATTTCCCCATGCAAGACTGTCCTGCTTGCCCTGCTATATGTAGAGAAATGTCTCATTGGATTGCTTCCATGATATGAACAAGCCAAGCTGAGAGCCATTTAGATAAGAAAGTGGCCATGAATGCAGCCTCTAAATGTGTAGATACTAGAACGCTTGAATCAATATGGTTCCCAGGTTTCCACAGCCATATCTCTGTCTTCCTTATTCACTGAGAATTTGAGGTAAACATGCACAGAAGAGAGAAAGGAAAAAAACCCTTCTGAGAAACTTTAAAGTGGTAACTTCATATAAAGCGCGCAACAACCTTGCAAACTCTTTCAATATCGCCACGATTTCCATGCACATCTTTCAAGTGGCATATTTAGTGAATCAGCTTTTGACATGGGGAGGCTTGTTTGACTCCACAGAATGATGTGTGTTACATCCCAAGGTCAAAGGATTTGCAGCTGCTAATGAAAACGACTTTTCAGACGGATGAAACGGAATTAAAGCGCAATAATTCATATAATTCAATTTTACAGAGCCCAGCTGGTGACATCCTGTGTAAATAAAAAGAATGTGTGGCCACAACGTAGTAAGGCGTGGGGACGAGATAATTAAGTTATGGCCATGAATTAGTAAAGCAGGGGAATGAGATCCTAATGTATGGCCGTGATCTCGTTCCCACGCCTTACTAAATCGTGGCCACGACTTAATCATCTCATTCCCACGTCTTAGTAAGTCGTGGTCACGCATCAGGATCTCGTTCCCACATGTTAATAAGGCGTGGCCACGCATTATTTTTATTTATACAGGATGTCATCAGCAGGGCTCTGTAAATTTTATAGCTTACAGAGAACGTTATTCCCAAGAAATGAAGCCATGCACCTCCTGCTTCTTCTGGCTGAGGGTTTTTTTTTTTTTTTAGCCATGTTGCGTCAGTGAACGTTTCACATTCACAAACCATTAATTAACACTGTCATTTTCCAGAAAGTGTGTTATCGGAACACAGCGAATGAGTTAAAAATAGGAAAACATAACATAAATGTGGCTTAAACTTCATTTAATTCACAGCACATTGCAGCTACACTTTAAAGAGACAGTGTAATCATGTTTCAGCGGAAGGCAACTATTAAAATCTTCTAAAGAAGCATAAAATGCTGCCCAAACACAAAGATCCGGACCCCAATCTCCAGGGTACAAGGCCATTCAAGTTAGAAAGAAGAGAAAAACGATTCTCTACCATTTCTTTCTTTCTCTGATTCCAGAAAAAGTATGTCACAAGTAAAATCTTACTTATTTTCTCAAAATATTGGCTCACATACACAAAAAGTTGCTCTAAATGTAACGTGTTCTAATGTGTGCATGGATCTTGTAAGTCTGGATAAGAGCGTCTGCTAAATGCTGTAAATGTAAATGTAAATGATTTCAACATCAATCAAATTTGTTGAATTTACTTGATTCATTCAAAGGCTTGATTTACATGCCGTTTATATATATATATATATATATACAGGAGAAGGAGAAAAACATACTTTACCTTTAATGTTCACTGGAACCTGAATTTTTTTCTAGTAATTTTGAGCAGCATGTTCCAAAAATAGTGATATACTGTAAACACACACACACACACACACACACACACACACACACACACACACACACACACACACACACACACACACACTATATTGCCAAAAGTATTCGCTTGTCTGCCTTCACACACATATGAACTTGAGTGACATCCCATTCTTAATCCATAGGGTTTAATATGATGTCAGCTCACCCTTTGCAGCTATAACAGCTTCAACTCTTCTGGGAAGGCTTTCCACAAGGGTTAGGAGTGTGTTTATGGGAATCTTTGACCGTTCTTCCAGGAGCGCATTTGTGAGGTCAGACACTGATGTTGGACAAGAAGGCCACATATATATATATATATATATATATATATATATATGTGTGTGTGTGTGTAAAACCAAAACTTAACCAAAAGCCTTTTATCTGAGACCCTTATTGCCGATTGATTAAGACAGATCAGACAGATGCTTCACAGGAGGGGTTTCCATTCCTGTCGTGATCTGTGATAGTTCAGACTTACTGAAGGGAAATCTCCAAAGTTGGAAAGTATAGAGCCACAGGGGGTGCTTATGAGCTTGCAGAACTCAAGCCCTCTTTTCATCTGCCTGGTCATCCCCAAGCACACTCTAAAAATAAAGGTGCTAAAAAGACTGCTTTGGAGTGATGCCATAGAAGATCCCCTTTTTTCCTTTCACTGGATGATTCCTTGAAGATCTCATTCAAAACGACTTAACTGAAAGGTTCTTCAGAGAACCGAAATCAGTTTTTCTATGTCATCACTGTAAAAACCCTTTTGTTTGAGTATTTATGGGGTAAAACATATTCACACCTCATTCACGCAGACTGATGCTAAATATGACATGAAGTAACTGGGAGAAAAACAAAGAGAAACCTGGAAATAAAGGAGACACTGCGTGAAGCTTGATGGAGAAGACGGGGCGTCTCCATCATGTAGTTTTTCAGTAGCGGGGAGCAATCGTGAGTGCAGTGGTGCTGCTGCTACAGCTGAGACGCATCTCTCCTTGGCAAAGATAAATGAATCTGATTTAGGCTTGCTGACCCTCTCAGGAGGAAATGGAGCTGCTGTATGAGTTTAGGGGAGCTCCTCAGTGCAATGGATTCTAATTAACGATTAGATCTGAAGGGACAAGGGCTTGGAGAACCTACGAAATACTACACTGTGGACATCAGCCGCAAACACAAAGCTGAGGAATGTTGGGTGATGTCAGCGTCTGCATTTTTCTTCACACTAGCAATTATTTCTTTCAAGGATGCCCAGTTTCTGAAAATATATATTTTTTACTTTTGCTTTTTTTGTGAAATGAGCGGCCAAAATGAGCTTCCTCCGCGGGGTCGCCGGGCTCTCCCTTAGAGACAGGGTGAGAAGATCAGCGATTAGTAGAGTCGCTGCTCCTCCACGTTGAGAGAAGCCAGATGAGGTGGTTCGGGCAAGGATGGCCTCTGGAAGCCTCCCTAGGGAGGTGTTCCAGACATGTCCGATGGGGAGGAGACCCCGGGGAAGACCCAGGACACGTTGGTGGGATTATATCTCTCGACTGTCTTGGGAACGCTTCAGTATCCCTCCGGAAGAGCTGGAGAAGGTGGCGGGGGAGAGGCAGGCCTGGGCCTCTTTGCTTAGGCTGCTGCCCCCACGACCTGGACCCGGATAAGCGGTTGAGGATGGAGGGATGGATGGATGGATGGATGCTTTTTTTTGTTTTCATCATTTGTCTTATTGTGTATTTCATCCGCAATGGACAAAAAGTCTTACATGACAAGAAGGGATACATTCTAAGAATTTCTGTTGTTTCTACAAAAATGTACTGCGTTCCAGCCAGTATGATGCTTTAGTTTGGTTTGTTTATTTATTTATTTATTTATTTATTTATTTATATTTTTTCTCAACATCTTGTCCTGAATCCTTGGAAGTCATTTATAGTACATGTACACTGTACTGTTTCAAACACCTTTTTGTATCGCTACTGTCACCAATGTCTTGAGAGAAGTGGAAGAAACGGACTTGATCTCCCAGAATCCCCTGGGAGATCGCATGACTACACACACACGGACTACCTCACCCAGAATACAACGGGTGATCAGCTGACGTCAAGTCTCCACACACGCTCTTAGCGTTCTGATCACCGGACCCCTGATGTGTTACACCTGCTTGCTTTGACCATGTGACTGCCTCAGTAAGCTTATAAGCCCCGGGTTTAGCCCTAGACGGTTGCGAGGCATTGTTTCATTGTGCCAACTACTGAACGTCCATTCTATTGTCCTGATTTTGTGTATGACCTGTCTATTCGTTCCTTTCGACTCTGTTTTTGGATTTGCCCTTTGGTTCGACTGCCCTGGATATTCGCTCTGTGCCTTGACCTTTTTGCCTGTTTTTCCCGACAATGACTTTGGATTCTGACTTTAACATTAAAACTTGTTTATTTTTCTTCATCCGCGAGCGTCTGGGTTCTGTGAAACCGTGACAGCTACGGTATTATTACCGTAAAAATATTATAATAATAAATCCAAAAAACGTACAGTATCATCATCTTTAGTCTAGAACTAGGCATAAGAATTCTTTTCTGAAGCAGCAAAGGATCATCGTCTTCACAGCAATTTCATTTTAATTAAAGTAAGTTTATGTTTTTACAATTGTTAATTGCTGATTTACAGCGATGTCTGTGAACCGGAGTGAACGCAGCGAGTTTATACTTTTACCCATCTAATTAGCTAATACTAGCTAGCTATCTAATACTATGCTAGCTTACGTAACACGACCTGTGTCAACATGGAATTCCCACTGATCATCACCGCTGTGAAAACACCAATTCTGGATAGCTATGGGATTCAGTTTCTGTGGGATTTGCAATGTCATATTAGCACTCAGCTAAAGTGCCGTACATTCATTTTTCCACGAGGAGTTTATTACTGTACAGTTCTAGCTCACATGCTGACTTTTGAAGCTCGTTAGACATGCACATAAAATCTTTACTTAGTATATTGCAGTTTTTAAGTGAATCCATAAGTGAATACTTCCATTTGAATCTTATTAGAGGTGCCTGAAATACTAAAAATGCTGTTTAATTCTTATTTCCTAATATGCGTATGTATTAAATTCTGAGCAGAAAATATTGTTGATTACAATAATATGCTGATGTCAATATGCAGTCTTGTACAAATATTTTTACGGCATTTAAAAATGCAGTAAATATTTATGAATTACAGTCTTAAGATAGCTACTGGATTAGTATTAAGCTATTCATTTACTGTTAGTAAATTACTGTAAATGTGCTGGATATTTTTTTATAATTTTTGAATTGAATAATGGAAGAAAGGAATGGAGGATGGCAGTGTGGTAAGATCACTTCACCTACTAAAATGACCTCATATATGTATATTTTACTCTTTTTAATTGTATTTTCCTTAGCTTTTTTTAAATATAACTGTAAAAAGTACAAAACAAGGCTAATCAGATGGTTACACAACAACAGGTAATGCAGAAACCTCTGTCAGTAGCTTTTGTACTTGTTCATCACGACCAAGAGAATGCTATTTTTTGTTGGCATTCTAAAGGGAATTCTAGTGTTATGTTAGCACCAAACCAATGTGGGATATACACTCACTCGCCATTTTATTAAGTACACATGTTCAGTTGCATGTTGACACAAGTAGCTAATCAGCCAATCACACGGCTGCAACTCTGTGCATTTAGGCCTGTAGAGGTGGTCAAGACAACTTGCTGAAGTGCAGACCGAGCATCAGAACGGGGAAGAAAGGGGATTTAAGGGGCTTTGAACGTGGCGTGGTTGTTGGTGCCAGACGGGCTGGTCTGAGTATTTCAGAAACTGCTGATCTACTGGAATTTTCACACACAACCATCTCTAGGGTTCACAGAGAACGGTCCGAAAAAGAGGAAATATCCAGTGAGCGGTCAGTTGTGTGGATGAAAATGCCTTGTTGATGTGAGAGGTCAGAGGAGAATGGGCAGACTGGTTCCAGATGATAGAAAGGCAGCAGGAACTCAAATAACCAACCAGAATCTCTGAGGAACGTTTCCAACACCTTGTTGAAAGTCTGCCATGAAGAATGAAGGCAGTTCTGAAGGCAAAAGGGGGTCCAACCTTTTACTACTGTACCTAATAAAGTGGTCGGTGAGTGTAGTTGCTTTTCTTAGCAGGTCTCTAAGACACAGACGTTTGAAGCATCTAAAAGACATTAAAATAACGTACTCCACGTTTTGTATGTTGCAGTGTGGATGTTGACTAATTCAGTAAAAAATGTTATTCAAAGTTTGTGTCTGAATATTATTGGAGCCTGTTGGCTGAAAATACTCAAGTGAGGACAGAATTCGATCATGTTTAGCCCACAGAAAGTCTATTAACATCAACAAAAAGTCATTCATTAAGACAAAAGTATAATTTTAATGATATGCAATATGTGTTAGTGACCACTCTCTACACTATACTGTCCACCAGAGGCATCTGTAAGTGAAACAACAGCTGTGACAGTGAAAGTAAGAAGGATAAGTGGTTTTACAAGGTTATTCAAAGAAAGGTTTGCTCAGTGTGATGGTGAATCGACCAACAAATCTAAACAGTCTGTTTTCTGTAGAAGGAAAATACGTCAATACGGCAGAGATTCACATCATTACTTGGGTGACATACAATATAAGATAAAAAGTGAAATCTTAGCAAATTGCTAATTATCTTTATATATTCTCATTCCAATCTCCTGATGAGGCCTATTACAGATGCTGCCTATTTGTAAGATGTATTCACTTGCCTAGATATCTTTTGTTTCAGTGTACATGGTAAAAACGGTCCAAATACTGTAGAATTTAATGGTCAATTTCCATTTTTTTGAAAAATGCTTAAATGCATGTAATTAAATGGTTGATTTACCGTATTTTAACACTGCTGCTGTCAATTTACAGAAATATAAATTAAAATATTTATTTTAAAGGTATTTGTTTTAATGCTTGTTGCTGTTATTATTGTCACTGACAATACACACTTTTTCTGTTAATTAATGGGTTTTGTCTGGCACCCCTGCTCTCAGGCTTTCTACCATTTTTCATAGATTATTATTGTTTTATTTTGATTTTTTTTTTACAGCGTAGGCTCATGTGCTTGGCATTGACCTTGCCTGTCAAATAAAAAAAAAAAAATCAATGAATACATTTAAACAATATGTAGAAACTTTCATGTTTTGGAGTACACTTTGAAAATCTGAAAACATGAAGCTTCCATCCCAAAGTCTGATTAAACTTTTGAGCGTAGTTCTAATTGAGAAATAAAGAATTCAATTTTGAATCTGAAAGGTTAGATTAGTAAGTGTACTGCGATTGACTGATAGCTCCTTAATAATGGCCTCTGGCAGAAAAATCAAATATGATAAGGTTATGCAAATAGATTTAAGGCTGATTGAGATTTCATCCAATTAATGAGGCCCCAGGGGAGGTCGAGCCATGCATATTCAAAGAAGGAAGAGGTTATGCCTTTTTTTTTTTCTTATTTCATGGGCGCCAAACTCTTGCCTCGGCCGTCCTTGCCTGAACTTTGGAGAAGCTGTGCAAGCGGGGGTGACTAACCTCTGAGCCCTCTGCTTACCGTTTCTTTCTCTGTCTGTTTCCCTAAAGCGTAGCGGCAGATGGTTCATCCTGAAAAAATCCGCTTTGTATACTTTCTAACAGCAAACATGGTCTATTAATAATGCTTCGATGCTTTTAGTAAACTGGGCCTCCTATGTTCCACGGAGGAAAAAAATTAGTGGGCAACTGTGAAATCAGGAATGTTGTGGTTTGGCCTTCCTCCTTTTGGGATTTCTCTATAAATGCAGCATATACAGACTCCGTTTTACCCCTCATCCTATTATCTCAACTGTCCATAGGCTCTAAATGTCTGTGATCTTGTCACTATTGACTATACCTTCCTTTTCTTTTCCTTCCCTTTTTTTAACCCTCGTCATAACGTCACCAGCTTGGGTGAAGAACTGATCAAAGCACAACAAGAGGAATAGCTTTTGATGAACCTTTTGATGTGCATGCTACAGACTCTGCTGTCTCACTACGAGCTCACACAGGAGATGGATGTGACTGAAAGTGCAGTGTTATTTTATGTGAACTTTTTCAGTTTATTATTAGAAGTGCTTATGTGATGCAATGCAACGCATGAAAAACGGAAAGGAATGATTTATTTTAAAGAGAAAAAGGTAATAGAGATAATAGCAACCTGTTGTCGAGTCTGAGTAACTTCTCACAAGGGTGGGTGATTGGCATGGTTTCCCTCGAGTGTCTCTACTCTTTCCTGTTTCTTCCCCAGTCTGGTCTGTCACCTGTCCCTAGCCATCTGTCGTTTTTGTTCCTGTCTCCTCCCTGTCCTGCCTCCTGGTTATCTGTCTCACCTGTATGTTGTCTGTAGTCCCATCCTTGTATTGTTGCTGGTATTTATACTCCTAGTTTATATTCATCTTGCAGGATTTATAGATTATCTTCCTTTATCTTTAGTTCTGTGTTTTACTCTTGTTTCTCCTCCTTGCTCCTTTTGCTTCCTTTGTTTCACCATTGACAACCCTGGTCGACTTGCCTTAGCTAATCAGATTCTGGACTCTGTACAAACTAATGTCAATGATATTAACTCACACTTCCTTCCAGCCTCATTGCCTACTACGTCATAGTGACGTGGCAAAAATATAATATCACAATACTGAAGGATCTGCTGGCCTCCTGGTTCTGGTCCTGGTTTCTTCTAAGAAAAAAGGAATCGAAAAATTCTACAATAGTTGTAGTACACTCACCGGCCACTCAGTTCAGTTGCTTGTTGAAACAAATAGCTAATCAGCCAATCACATGGCCACAAATCAGTGCATTGAGGCATGTAGAGGTGGTCAATACAACTTGCTGAAGTGCAGACCGAGCATCAGAACGGGGAAGAAAGGGGATTTAAGGGGCTTTGAACGTGGCGTGGTTGTTGGTGCCAGACGGGCTGGTCTGAGTATTTCAGAAACTGCTGATCTGCTGGGATTTTCACGCACAACCATCTCTAGGGTTTACAGAGAACCGTCCGAAAAAGAGGAAATATCCAGTGGGCGGTCAGTTGTGTGGATGAAATTGCCTTGTTGAGGTCAGAGGAGAATGGGCAGACTGGTTCCAGATGATAGAAAGGCAACAGGAACTCAAATAACCAACCAAAATCTCTGAGGAACGTTTCCAACACCTTGTTGAAAGTTTGCCATGAAGAATTAAGGCGGTTCTGAAGGCAAAAGGGGGTCCAGCCTTTTACTAGGAAGGTGTACCTAATAAAGTGGCTGGTGAGTGTAGTTTTAACAATACACAATATGTCACAGTATATATTGTGGTGTCAGCATAGAAGAAGATGCAAACAGGCTAGAGCTTTAGTTGACCAGGCAAGGAGGGAGGTAAGGCAGGACCACGACATCCATGGAGGGCAGACCCATTTATAACGCCCCCCTTCTACAGACAATATTTAACAGTTAAACCAACTGCACAACTGCAACACAACATCAACAATAACTGCAGCAGACTAATAACTGCACTTTTTAACCCGTGAGCAAGGTGACTCGATAGCCACTTTGTATAGCCACACCCTCTAAGCTCCTCATGCTGGTGTGGCCTGTCATGGACAACATTATGAACGGTATATATAGAGTCCAAATGGTTGACCATGCGTAGCCGCTTGTTTAGCCCATGTTCACACAACTCTCAGCTGTCTGAAAT
The DNA here is from genome assembly GCF_015220715.1 of Pygocentrus nattereri. Classification (NCBI taxonomy): domain Eukaryota; kingdom Metazoa; phylum Chordata; class Actinopteri; order Characiformes; family Serrasalmidae; genus Pygocentrus; species Pygocentrus nattereri. The sequence continues at coordinate 42,164,220 of NC_051218.1, read as the reverse complement.
TCATGTTCCTACTTTTCCAAATTCTAATGAAAAAATCATTTGTAATGAAAAACATTGTGTTAAATTTGAAAGGAATGCAGTCTAGAAGCATTTTCCACCAATTTATCCCACTGCATGTATCAAAAAAGTGCATATAATGATTTGCATTCAATATTTCACAGACTGCTCTAAATATAATGAAGCAGGTCTACTGATGCTGTATTTGTCAACAAACATGCAGTTGTGAAGACGTTTTTAAGAAGGAATTCTACTTATTTTTCAAAACTTCTGTAAAACTTCAGACATAAACATGCTGAGAGTGGTTTGAGGTGAAATTCTCTGTTCTAAAGATGAGAAACAGACAAAGGGTTTAAGAACTCCCTCTTAGAAAGTTTAGGATAGAGAAAGCTTTGTGTAGGACACTTTGGCAAAATAGTCCCCAAAGAAAACTCGTTTTTCTGATTTCCTGCAGTTTTACCGTTATCAACATTACATGGAAAACCACATGTAGGTGATAACATGACATGTTTGAGTGGAGACATCATAGCCCCTGGTTCCTTTGACCACCAAAGCTGTTAATATAAACACATTTATGTGATATTATGGCAAATGACTTGTTTACATCAAAGTGACTTTATTTTATGGCTTTATTCATAAAATAAAATAAAAAAAATAATAATAATAAATAAAAAAAGCTTTGACAGTGCCCACAATTGTGATGTAATTTAAATCACAAAAAAAAACAATAAATATTGTCATCATCCAGCTTAATTTTCCATACATTTTCCATACAATTTTGTGGCAACTTTGTGACATCCGTCTTTACATCTTTGACAAGATGTGCAGGCTGACAGAAAATAAAGCTAGACCAAATAAAGAACTCCAGTTAATGATTCAGCAGCTAGAACAGGTGGTCTTCATGCATACTTTACAGTGTGAAATATTCAGAGTGATGCCAAGATTTTAAGCCCTTGTCACTATGTTTCCATTTCTGTGGAACTTTGCTCATTACAAGTAAATGTTTCTGACCATATGGTTTCATTTGAATGGCAAACAGCACCAGCAATGTTTTACTGACATGGAAAATAAGGTGAAAGTACGGGAAGTAGAGATGATGTGACTTCTCTCTGAAACTGCCCTATACGGTGTTTTACTGCCTCAAATCTTCATTTATTATTAACACTGAGCATTAAGACAGTATCCTAGTTGCTCAGCTCAATCTTTCCAACTGGAGCAATGGCAGCCTCTTCTGCACGCATTCCAGCGCTCTAACCTCTTTCCAGTAGCCATAAAAAGCAACGCCTGTCTTTTTTGGAGGAGGTTCCGCAGTTGAGCTATACGTTTTCTTCAGTAATTTCTATGAGATATATTTACATCAAAATGCATATGATTTATAAAACCGGAAGGTAGCGTTGGAGTAATCGAACAATACTGGAAGCTGAATATTACTGAATAGCAACAAAACCAGAATTAACAGAATTCCTTTTTCTGCAACAGGGGTTTCCCAACCTTTGCTACTCATGGCTCAAACACACAACCACAAAAGCTTCTGCAGATTTAACTGATTAGATCTTTTTTCTTGCATTGATAATATAAATATATATGTCGCTAGAACAATCAGTGAGGCCAGTATAAATGCCCCCCCCCCCCAAAATAATCAACAAAATTTGTCATATTTAAAATCACGTTTGGTTAAGTCTGTATTGTAATGAGCTTTTTTTTTTTTAATTTAAGAAAAAAAATTGTCAGTAGCTTAAGTGAATATTATTTATTTATTTATTTATTTATTTATGTTCATTGCTTTCAACATTTCGTCAAAGCCAATCAAAATGTTATTATTATGTTTTCATTTAATAATAAACATAGATGTAGTTTAGTTATTCATGTGTCTACAGTGAATACATATCACTGTTGTCGGAAGAAAACCTTATGTTGTGTCTCAGAAAAAGTAACTTTAAAACACCTACCTTACAATTAATGAAGTTTATAAAATATAAAGGGCAACAGGTATTTCAAACCTATATATATATATATATATATATATATATATATATATATATATATATATATATATATATATACATACATACATACATACATACATACATACATACACATTTATAAATACACATATATTGATTCAAAAAGATTAATCCGATTTCAAAGCACAATATTTTTACAACCACCAGATGCCTAGGAACCAATCAAAATCCAATTGAAAGAGGAAGTCATACAGTTTCTGACTGTCACCAGAGGAAGGCTCTCTTCCGTCTGCTGATGGTGACGTGATTTTTCATGGGCAGTGAAGCTCCAACAGCTCAGAGCGCTCGTCATTGTTTCCACAGCACTGGATGATCTCCAAAATCACACTAAAAGAGCTGTGAGTGCAGTGATGCCCGACATGCTCAATGGAGTACGGGATGAATTTGACTATGTCGTTAATGTTTATTACACTCACTTAAACCATATACAACCAACTCTGTGATGATTTACAAGTTAAATAAATCATTTTGAAATGGAAAAAAATCTTTTTGAGTCATACTATATATATATATATATATATATATATATATATATATATATATATATATATATATATATATATATATATGGTCTTTTCTCAGCCTTGTTTCCACTAGAGATTATTAAATAAATGAAGGTCTCTTAACTTTTGCAAAGTTCTGTGCATGTAGACACATCCTCAAGCATGCCAGCTAAGTAATTTGATTTTTAATAATTGTTCTGAATGAAAAACAGATCTTAGACAACACACAGTCCTGCCTCTAGCATTACACAAGTGTGCTTGTATCTCCACCTCAAGTTAGTTTTGCTAATGATTTCTAAAGAATGAGTTCTTTAGCAGCTGTAATGCACTTCACGAACACAATTGCATTACACAGAAATAATAATAATGCCTTTAAATGGATTGCTGATGTGTGAGATATGGCTGCTAAATTTGTAAATGAGCCTTGCCCTGTAGTTTAGGCATCCTTTCAGCTCCAAGTCAACCAATTTAGATCATCCACAAGCACAGAGAGAGATCTCGCTTTTCATTTTTTTCTCTGAGGAGACCCAAACCCCTTTCAGATGAAATATTTATACCAACCTATGTTTCATCATGCATATCGACATATTTATGCTGATCTCTGGCAGGTATCTGTTTATGCTGCTGGTAATTTACCATCACGTAGCATCTACAGTATGCCCCCCACTGCTCATACCACCCCACCCTCTGCCCAATTTTCCCAAGCATATTAGATGATATTACCTCTCAAGGATGTCCTCGATTCGGCTCTTATCACCATGGGGACTGTAATAGGGGGAGATAATGAGACCTGATTTATATTTCAAAGGCTCTCCAGTGAGAGAGCTGAAACTGATAAGGGACCTCGATAAAGGAGGCTGGTGGCGGGGAGGGATCATGAGGGGAAGGAGGGGGGCAGGATGGTAAGATAAAGGTGAAGATTATTTACAAATGGTTATTATGTAGTCTTTGAATTGCGTGCACTTTCTACTGTGGAGGAAATGTTGATGATGATGATGATGATGATGATAATGGTAGAGTGATGTTCCACTCCTTATCAACTGCATTTCTGAGGTAATGTTGATAAGTCTAATTGCTAATACACAAGATATGTGGGTCATCTAACTGGAGGCTATTTGTGGTGAAATTCATTTAGTGGGAGAGAGAGAGAGAGAGAGAGAGAGAGAGAGAGAGAGAGAGAGAGAGAGAGAGAGAGAGAGAGAGAGAGAGAGAGAGAGAGAGAGAGAGAGAGAGAGAGAGAGAGAGAGAGAGAGAGAGAGAGAGAGAGCGCTCCCATTAATGCTACTGGTTTTAATTGCACCTGTATGAGATGCTGTAAATTATTACTATAAATTGACATTTTCCAAAAAAATTACAAAGGCTATTTGTAATAATTGGGACACTGGTCTGGTGGACAAATTAATTTCTCAATGAAATAAAGTTTGAGACTTATAACATCAACCATGAGAAGAAATAGTAGCAATTATCTTAATATTTTCAGGGAATACGTGCCATCAAATGGATTTGTCTGCAAGGAGACTGAAGCATCACAAGGGAGTACCAGTACAACATCTGGCTGCTGTCAGGACAAAACTTCGTATCTCCAGAAAGGTAGCTTTACAGGAGAATATAAAATATACTTCAATATACTGACCCTGTTCCAACCCTGGAATGTTCAGTCTGATGGGGAATGCTCTGTTTGTGTACAGCTGTTTGATTGGATGCACAGTTTTTGTAAATTCTTTATTAAATGACTACATTATTTTGCTTTAGGAATGAATGGGGTCCAAATGTTTGTGCACCTAGGTCATGTTGTGATGATAGAAATCCATTACTATCATCTTATTAACCATGTAGGATACCATAACAACCACCAGCAACCACCTAGCAAGCCCCTAGCAACCATCTCAGATACCATAGCAACTTCCTATTAACACCTTGGCAACCACCTGGGATACCACAGAAAGCGTCTTTCAACACCCTTATATGAAGTTAAATGTTGGTGCCTGTGTCTGCTGCACTATTTGAAGTGGAAAAGAAAATTCAAACAAGAAACTGGTGAATAGGAAGCCATACTTCACAGCTCAAAAACAGCTTGTTTAAGGATTGTTTGTTAGCTGATACCAAATATAATAAACTCACGAAACTGATCAAAATTGGTGACTGAAAAAGTTTTATTCCATTAAAACCAAATGAGGACAGTACATTGGAATATAAACATGTCGACATATTCTGAACTTGAAATGAACTTAAACTTATACATACTGCAGTTGCACTGCTTGATGCTCTCCAGATGTGCATGGTAGAGTATACTCAGCAAAACTTTACCAAACAACATAGGTCTATGGCAAGCTATAGTTGATCATTTGAACTAATGGTGTAGGCAGAAATCACGGCCTCTGAAAAAGTGGGTAGGCCTGCTTTATAGATACAATTTCCAAAGGCACTAACATTTCACAGTGGACTTACATCAGGCTACAACTCACTCCAGATGGCTACAGATTCCAACACTTCCACCCATGTGGTGATCCCAAACAATAGCAATCAACCAAAATTGCTGGATTCACAAACACAACCAACACAACACCCTTCACTATAAAGCTCGCAGCTCTTTGCCACAGGCACGTTTGCTCAAAGAAAACATGACCATGGTAAATTAGACAGATAAGATGTGCAAAGTTGAGGGCAAACAACATAGCAAACTTAAAACCCTAAACACGACCATCAAATACAGAAAAATTTAAAATGTTTATGGTTCATTTATGTCTTACCTGTGATGCATTGAAGTAACCCTAGATATTTACTCTGCTATTTTCACAAAGCCCATTTCAGGCATTATAGTAAAAGAGCATTGCAAGAAGCAAATTTGCAGGATGTGTGGCTTTGGATTGGTGGAAAATGACCTGCTGTAAAGGAAGGTGTGGTGAATTTGATCTTATTAATTCTATAGTCGTAACATTAATTTCTATCATATTGGTTATTATACTGTGTAGATCCTGGTTGAGTTTATTCTGTGGGCCTCTGACTGAAATGGCAGTAGGACAATAGGGTATCAGTGGAGCTGATAAAGGAGGCATCTGGACAGGAAAGGGGCCCCCTGAATGATTAATAATGCCATATATGGGGTTAGACGACCAGGGTCATTCTGGAGAAGAAATTAGGTTAAATACCTAATATGGCTTGAGAGGAGCCATACATCGAACTGAGGCTACCTTAACAGAAACCAGATGTGGGCTATACGTCCACAGCGGGTATAAAACCAGGAGCTGAAATGTATGTGGCAGAGACTATTGGCTGTTCTCTCCAAGCTGTTTCACGAAGGCTTGTTTGTGACTTCGACCTTTCAATGCTAATAAACATCTTTATATGCAAGAGACGGGTGTCACCGAAGAGTTTGTTCCTACACCTTCACAGCATCGCTACTAAATAAACCACAAAGGAATGCCCACATCTTTCACAATTGGACCTTCAAACAGTGGTGCACTGATAACGAACTGAAGGCTTGAAGCAATGCTGGATGGCAATGGTTGTTGTGCCATGATTAGACAACTGTGGAAAGAAGGCGGAGCGTGGTGTGTATCATAATGATTTGATTGGCCATAAATTTAAAAAGATCTTAAAAAGATTGGTGTAATAAACATTTTCCCATTGGATTGGATAGGCATGTGGTGAATCTAGCTAAGCCAGGTGGAGGCACAACAAAAATCTCATTTTAAAAAAGCCCAGACAAAGCCTGTGCATTGTATCGGCCCTGGCTCTAGTAACTGCAGTTTCCAATGGAAATGATGTGACAGATCTGTTTAAACAAAACCATGCCTTATGTTTTTTTCCCTTCATAAAACAGTAGTACAACATCGCCTCTGTTTTGGTTTTAAAATGGCATGTTCTTGTCACTACTTCTAACTTTTAAAGTGAAGGTGAAAGTGGTTCAATGCTCTGAGTATTATGAACACTCTCCACCTTAGCTCATTCACCCTCGGTATGAAGATTTAAAATCTCATTTAAAAGTGGAATATCTTCGCTCTATGACTGAATTTTATGACCTATGGCTGAATAAACAAGTTCATTCGTAGAGATTTTGGTGGGTTTTGAGCAATGTATCTGTCCTGTACCAGTAAAAAGCCTAAAATCTATTATAGAGTCTGCTTTGATAGCCATGATGCATTGCTATTGAGAAACAACAAAAAATGCATTATTCCCCTGTTGAATGTAATACATTGATGCAAAGTCATCTTGCTTATATTGATATTCACATAACAGCATCGTAAGAATTGGAAATATGGAGCTTTAACAAATTAGGGTTTATATGAAAATTTGGCTCTTTTAATAGAGTGACAAGGCAAATTAAGTGATGCAAGTGGCCCATGCATTTAAATTATAACCACCATTATCTTTGAAACTCCTTCATGACCTCCATGCCTTGTGACGAACTTAGCCTGGAGCTTTGCATCCAAATTCCTTGGTTCACATTTTTCACCTTTGCTGTGATAGTTGTCTATTCAGTCTAATGCGCTGGCTTGAGCTTGTTTGCATAAAGGTAAATCAATGACTTTTAGTGGTTATACCTTTGCTCATTGCTGAGGAACAAAGACGTCTGATAGTGGAAAGTGTTAAATACTTTTGGGCAGCCACTAGACGAAGGTCGAAGGTTTCTGGTCATTTTCTCTGAGAGGCTACAGACACTCGTCCAAGATCACCGAGCATTCAGCCAAAAGACAAATTGCAGATATTAGGTTATTTACAGAATATGGAAGTTTGTACTCCGAGCTTATTTTAGCCCAATTAGCAACCCTTAATCTGTGAGGATGGAAGACCTACGACATGTTCTAACCCTAAGCCCATTGCTAATTATGTGTTTGAGAGCTCTGAGAATGGGGAGAGGGAACATGTGCTATTTAAAACATTTCCTATTAAAGAGATTCTCTAAAGAAATGATCTTTTTTTTTGTCCAATGTAGCATTTTCAGCCTTGGTCCTTTAGAGCTTTATATTCAAGCGGCTGCAGTGGATGCTGTACCATGTAAGCATGAACTTACATCACAGTGCTGCACTGTAATGAATAATACATTGCAAGTCCCAAGATGGATTAAACCCACTGCATTCCTGCAACCATTGAATAAATACGACTCTCATAGATCTCTCCTCGTTAGTCCTATAGCAGTGATTTGATGGAATAAATAATAATTTCATTTAAACAATTTATAGGCCCATATCTAGTTAACCCTTTGAAGTTCAGACTTATTACTTCTGCTACACCATTATATGTAGATATATATGAAGTAAAAATAGTGAATTACCGGGATTAAAAGGATTAAATTTACATTTAATACACTTTATATTTCAACAAATACAAGTCTGAATTTTTACCATTTCTTTCAGTGTAAAAATGAATGAAAACAAAATATAGCAATAATCTTTTTTTCTGCAAAACATGACTATAATTCTTTCAATAAGAATCGAAAATGTCTTGTGGCCTGCTTATAAGCAAAACTGTGGAATTAATCGAAAGATTAGAAATTGCACTCCCAGCAAGATTTCTCTGGTTGATTCAGCTACCTTAGAGTGAAAAATGGTCACTCCATGCTTTTATTATAAGGGTTGATAACCACGAAGGGCCATTTCTGAAACTTAAATTCAACTTTTTTTGCTTTCAATCGAAAAGACACCAAAATTTCACTTGAGTTGTATAATGTAAAGCTTCCTGCAACTCACTTGAAACTCAATCATAACACTTACAGGAGTCTCAACTTCATGGAACACATTTTACAGCCAATCAAAGTGCTGATGTAATGCATCACATTATCACGTCGTCCCACATAATATTTCCAGTGACTGACTTCATTAGATAAACGGACAAGAGAATAAAACAGGAGCTGGTTTCCTGCATGACATCCCCTTGTTTGATTTCATATCACTTCCATAAGCCATAGCAACAGACAGATTTTTCGAAGCTAATGTTTCTGTAAGTAGCTGTATTAACTAGCTATCTTAGGGTAACAGCTGTTTAGATTGTTGATTGTGCCAGCGTTTAATCTTCTGTGTTAGCTTGCTTTTATTGTGATCTATACAGCTAGATTAATCTATTTCTCCTCTCTGGGCCATCTCAAATGTGCACTCATAAGGGAATCAATGGATGAAAATTAAAACGTAAGTGGAGACCGAGATGCAATCCCTGATTGCACAATGAAAGAGACATCAAGTACAACCATAATGCTAATTAAACATTAATTTACAAAGGATTACTATACAAAGGATAAACTAAAAACACTAATGATAGCTGAAAAAACTATACATAAATAAAAATGTGTTGAATATGCAAATGTAAAGTACTGTATATAGCAAGAACAATGTATTTAAAAAAAAAAATATATATATATATATATGGGGCAGTCACGGGCCGGAGGTTAGGGATCTGGCCCTGTGACCGGAAGGTTGCCGGTTCGATCCCCAGGGCCGACAGTCCATGACTGAGGTGTCCTTGAGCAAGACACCTAACCCCCAACTGCTCCCCGGGCGCCGTGGATAGGGCTGCCCACCTCTCCGGGCAAGTGTGCTCACTGCCCCCTAGTGTGTGTGTTCACTAGTGTGTATGTGGTGTTTCACTTCACAGATGGGTTAAATGCGGAGGTGGAATTTCCCCAGTTGTGGGATCAGAAAAAGTATCACTTAATCACTTAATGCACTTTATATATATATATATATATATATATATATATATATATATATATATATATATATATATATATATATATAATTATAATTGAATGTGTTGCATGCAACCTTGGCTGGTTTGGAATTGGTTGGTGTCACTGTTGCAAATTAGGTTGCATGCAACTGCCAATATGCAACTACTTGCATGAAAGTTTCAATGTAATGCCAGCATGAAGGTTAACTCGTATGCTACACTTATATGTTGGCAGCAGACAGACAACTGAAAGAGGATACTCCATTGCTTTCAGCAGATCAGCACCAGCGGCCAGTCTATGGTAAGTGGCATGTTCCTTCAAAAGATGAGCTTTCCCAGCTTTGAAGTTGAAGGTTGTGGAACAAACTAATTGCAGATTTTTGGGGGGGAGGCATGGATGCCAAACATCTCATTGTTGAAAAGAGCAAGAAAAGAGCATCCTCCTGACTTTGTCTGCCTTAAACACAACAATTCACAATAGTACAGCTGTTTTCTGATAATCATCCAGTTTTACCATGTACTGCTGTCACAATGCCAATATTTACATGGCTTCGGTTCATTGTCAATCACTATGAGGCACAGAATGACAGTTGTTCAATGTTCACTTGTGCCTCCCATTACTAGGCAGCAGAAAACTCAGCAAAAGACAGAATCAGAAGTGGACAAATCTTTGACTTATTTTAAAACATTTGTAAGCACATTTGATGACAGAATGTTGGAAAGGATCCGACGCTTACGAATGTGGTGGCAGTGCGGTCGGCATAGAGGGTCTGATCTGCTATGCCATCACACAGCGCCGCTATCTGCCATCTGGCCCCATTCTGTCACCCCCTCTACCAGACTACTGCAGCAAAACACCCACATTTTGAACCAAAATCAGTTCCATCTTTGCACCCCATCCCAAGCTACAAAGACTATATTCAGAACAATGCTTATCCTCACACAAAGACAGAAATTCCAACATAAAAATGGCCACGTTTCTGTTTAGAAACATAGTACAAACAAGCACCTTGAAAAGTGAAGTAAGTAGAGGACAGTTAAGCCCATCTGAGTTACAGAGAGAAGGTACAGCTTTCATTTTGCTATGCCATTCAAATGCAAATACAACACAGCATGGTTATTTACAAAGTTAATTGCATAAAATACTTTTCTGTTTGATTTACATTATGCCTTATTTCCCATCCAGAGTAACTGCATTAAAACGTGCAGAAAAGTGTTCTCTTTAGAGGATGTGTTGACTTATTTTCACAGTATGTACAACGACAACCTTTCAAAGTAAAACATCTCATTTGCAAACACAAATTTCTCAGACTGCTTTAATGAGAACAAGAAGAAACATTTGTGAACAATCTTTACATTAGCCTGACAAAGCTGGCAAATGTCAATGAAGTCCCAGGTGGTTGCTAATGTGTTACTAGGCCATTTCTACAGAATCGCAGAAGGTTGTGAAAGTTTTGCTACATTATCAGAAATGAAGGTGCTAAACTGTCACTGGGGCAGGACCCATCTTGTCACTGGAGTGGTACCCTCAAGGGTACATCTCAGTACCTCTAGTGAGGGAACATAATTGTTCCATAATCTAATGAAGTGATATTTTCCCATTTGTATTAACTCCACAAACCCCGTCTCGTCTCCAGGCTTTTTATTAACATTAGGTTATGAAAAAATACAAATAGGTACTTTCCACTGGGAAAACTTATTTTGGACCTTAAAGCCACTGTAGTACATTTAGGGGTACATTTACATTGTAGCTTGATGAATGAAAAATGTACCTGCACAGAACCTTTATTTCTACCCGTGCATTTCATCCCGGGTGGTTGCTAAAGTTTGGCTAGGCTGTTGCTGTGGAATCATTAAGTGCTAAGATGTTGATGTGTCATTACTATGATATCCCGGGTGGTTGCTAAAGTGCTGCTAGGCAGTTGCTATTGTATCCCAGGTGTAGGCTAAGGTGTTGCAAGACCATTGCTACGGTATCCCAGGTTGTAGCTAATATGTGTGCATGTGTATTTGAGTCTGTATGTAGTGTCTATAAGGAGTAGTATGAGAGTTATATACTATGACATCATTTATGGCAGGTAATTCATCTTCTGCCATTCATTTCCTAGGAGAAAAAACATCCGTTGTATCCAGAATGCTACCAGCATTGTGGACGACCCCATCCATCCCTCTCCCAGACTTTTTTCACTGCTGCTGTCTGGCAGAAGGTAACGGAGCATCCGTGCCACCACTGCCAGACTCTGCAACAGCTTTGCTCCTCAAGCAAACAGGTTTCTAAACTCACAAGGACTGAGCTAACCCCCCCCCCCCATCTCTTTTGATGCTCCACTTGCATCTGGACGTTGCTGCTACACTGTGTTTTCACTGTTTTAATCAGGTTTTTCTACCTCAGTAACTGCTGTGTTTATGTCTGTCATCTGACAGCGTGACTCAGATCACAGCATGTTAATATCTCTGCATCTTATTCCACGACCTCATGTCCAGAATGAGTGCTGTGTCGGTGCTGCACTGTCCTGTCTGTTTACTGTGTCTAATGTCTGATTAATTTATCGTATTTATTGTTTCTAGCTTAATTTTTTGTTCGCACACTTTGTCTGCACGTTCGCACTTTGTACTTTGTGTTCCTTGTTGCACCGTGTTGTTCCTGGAGGAGTGTCATTTCACTCCACTGTGTACTTGTACATAGTTGGAATGACAATAAAAGCCTCTTGACTTGACTTGACTTGAAAATGTTTGAATAATGTTGTATGGCTCTATTCCTCTAGGCTGCACTGCCTAATCTCTAAAATTACTTAAAAAGTGCAGTGTTTTTAAATCAAACAGTAATAATTAGGCTTTTTCAAGCCAACTTAATAGCTAAATGGCCTTTTGTTATCAGCTGCATTAACAGTGATTTCAAGGGATACCGCTTTTTGTGTTCTGCAATGACTCAAGACTGCTTCACCTTGTCTTTTTCACTGAGGCAATTGTAAATACCCGAACGAATAGGAAGGAAGGAGACGCCCAAACACTGATCAAATATGTATAGTCAAGTCTGGCTGGCTTCCCATTAAATCAGCCTAATGTGGGCGCGCATGATTGACAAATCACAATGAGATCATGCCCCTGGCATGGAGAGGCTCAGTGGCACTAACAACATCGTGCCACATGACAGCAGCTGTCTGCTGTGCCCACCAGCCTGAGTGATGAGAGGGGGAGCAGCAGGAGAGCCCACCACAGTGCGTACATTCGTACTGGTGCTCTTCAAAGAGCTTGGTGCTGGGAAGATCACCCACTGATACAATAGAGCTCGCTCTTGCAGTTCCAGCCATGTGGAGAGACTGCAAAAAAAGCTGTTCGTTACGGAGCAGGGATGGCTTATAATATTGGCACAACTCCGGCAAGTAGTGTCAGAAATCGGTCATGGCCTAAAGGCTCAGAGGGAATGCTCATTAGGAGCCATTGTTGTTGTTTGCGAGTCTGGTGGACATTCTTATTCAAGCTTCTGCAAAACATCTACAGCAGCTATGTCACAACCAGACAACAGCAAGTCTGTGGCTGCTTTGAAAAAGTGAAAATCAAAGGAAAATCACTCATAAATGCTAATGTTGCTAACAGTGAATGAAGGCACCAATTAGCATTATGCAAATAGGGTGAATCTCATTGGTGGAGGCTTTATTGAACTTGCATTAGTCCTGTTAGAATGTCTGTTTGAGCTGCTTGTTTAATTGTAGCCCAAAGCTGTAAATCTTTGTTGTTGTTTGTTTATCTTATTATTGTCACTATTTACCAAAAAAGGAAGAAAGTAGCCACCAATTAACATGACTTTTTGTACATTGCTAAGTGTGTATATATATATATATATATATATATATATATATATATATATATATATATATAAAATATATATATACACATACACACACACACACACCTACACACACACACACACACACACACACACTATATTGTGTGGTTGAGCTATTCCTTCAAACTAATTCTGTCATAATTTAAACCACAAAAAAAAAGTTATTGTATAATAAAGTTCTAAACATTTTTATGCTCATAAAGCTACTTAACATTACAGAGCCCTGCTGATGATATCCTATAAAAATTAAAATAAGGCGTGGCCACACGTTATTAACACGTGGGAACGATATCCTAATGCGTGGCCATGACTTAGTAAGCATTAGCATTAATAAGGCGTGGCCACGACTTAATTATCTGGTTCCCATGCCTTACTAAGTTGTGGACACACCTTATTTTTATCTATACAGGATGTCACAAGCGGGGCTCCATAGAAAATTGCCCAGGAGCATCCCTTACAGCGTAACGCTCAATGAGAGTGCAAAGATTTGCAAATTATACCTGCCCCCTTGCCTCCGGGTTCCCAAACCTTGTCTCTCACAGCCACTATTGAGCATGCTATGCCTTTACCTTTGGTAAATACAGCTCTCTGCGTTTGAACACTTTGAGCAGATGAGATGGAATATGATAGAAACAAAAATGATCTCCCACTGTAACAACAATAATCAGAAAATTAACTAAAGATTTTCAGTTCATTCCTAATAAATATCTAAGCATTAAAAGAATATCAATAGTATCAAAAGTAGAAGTTCTAAGGAGAGCACAGCAAAGCTGATTATGCTAGTACTAGCTCAGCAGGCCTATAACGTAGCTTAACACAAAATAGGTCACACCAACACAAGTCATATGACTTCACTTGCTCAGATTTGAGTCTTTATCTTCAAATCTGGAGCCAAACCTGCTCTGTGGTATGTAAAGCTGGTTTATTCACTAAGCTAACACTAACCTATGTTGCTAATAAGGAGTAATGGAGCAAAAGTCACATTAGCTTAGCTAAAGGCCTCAGCCTGTTTCAGATTCGAGTCTTTATCCTCTGAACTCTGAACGGAGCTGGAATTAAACCGGTGATGTGCGAAGCTGTAGCATTCTAAATTAGTGCTACCTGCTACTAGAACAGCGCTATACATCATATTTTAAAGTTTATTAGAAAGCTGTAACATTTAGTGCATTTTGTGGGGCAGTTGTGGGCTGGAGGTTAGGGATCTGGCCCTGTGACCGGAAGGTCGCCGGTTCGATCCCCAAGGCCGACAGTCCATGACTGAGGTGTCCTTGAGCAAGACACCTAACCCCCAACTGCTCCCCGGGCGCTGTGGATAGGGCTGCCCACCGCTCCGGGCAAGTGTGCTCACTGCCCCCTAGTGTGTGTGTTCACTAGTGTGTATGTGGTGTTTCACTTCACGGATGGGTTAAATGTGGAGGTGGAATTTCCCCAGTTGTGGGATCAAAAAAGTATCACTTAACTTAATTTAACTTAAATGTACTGAGAAAGTACATTAGAGTTCAATGGGAAAATGCTCAGTATATCCAGCAGCAGGCTGCTGTGTCTGATCCACTCAAACCAGCGCAACACACGGTAACACACAACCACGTCAGTGGTACTGCAGTGCTGAGAGTGATCCACCACCCAAATAGTACCTGCTCTGTGAGGGTCCATGGGGGTCCTGACCACTGAAGAACAGGGTAACAGAGTATCAGAGAAACAGATGGACTACAGTCTGTAACTGCAGAACTACAAAGTGCAGCTATACAGTAAGTGGAGCTGATAAAATGGACAGTGAGCGTAGAAACAAGGTCATAATATTATGCCTGATTGGTCTATATTACTATAATAAGCCATCCAAGGCAAGTTAAAAGTTTAAAGGGTCTTTAAAGGGTCTTTAATGAGATTACAAAAAAAAACAATTGAATATGAGGTGAGTTTTTAGACTTTTGCACTTATTGATAGTAAAGGAATAGCAAGCACAGCAATACATCTTTCCATAGACAAAACAGAAATGCCATTAGGGAGACAACATTTTCAGGGAGACAACATTTTCGTCCCCACAGAAATCCCCACCGCCCCCACCCCCCACAACCAGCTCTGGCCACAGTGAGAGGTTTCAAGTAAGCCCAAGGCCAAAGGTTTCAGCACTATTGACAGAGCTGCAGAAGCTTCAGAAATGCTCAAAGAGAACAAGTAATGCTGTGTTAACTCCATCCAATCCCAACTCTAAGGAACTCCCCATCTATTGACCTTGGGAGACCATGTTACCTGGACCATGTCAAATAAAGGGCCATTCTGGTTCGCCACCTCCTACTTCAATGATGAGAAATCTTGAATAAAATGTTGTCAGAGTAACTCACAGCAGGCAGAGGGTGCGGGAAACGCTTGTGTTGAAGGAAACAGTGGATACAAAGCAAGAAGCAAACCCGTATTTGTAATTTTCCATATGTCTAAAGGCTGGATTTCCCATTAGACCATGTATGATTACTTTTGCTCTTTGCTTCATGTATCATACGCATGACAAAACAAGTCTGAGAACATAAGGAGGTAGACGAGACGTAGTAACAGTTTTACCCTTAAGAGGTTCTCCACAGACACTGCATTTCAAGCACAGGTGGTGGTACAGTGTCCTTTGAAGTGGAAATTACCTCACATCTTAAGAAGCAGTGGTGCTTAGCTGATGGCCCATTTCTCGACTTGTACTGTTACGGCTGTTACTGGGAGAAAAACTCGCCTCTCAAAGATATTTTGTGAGCCATTGTTACACTAATATACCTTTATAGATTAATAGAAATTGAAAATTTACAAAGTTATGGTTGTCATGCAGAGCAACTCTATGTTCCCGTTTCCCTCTTCTTTCGTATTCAATGTCAAATCAAACATGAAACATTCTCAGCTTCTCAACCGAGACTCATTATAATGAATGTCAAAAGACTTGAGGTTAAGCTGACATTAAGTGTGAGCAAGTTTGCTGAGAAGTTTATACCAAGTTAATTTGTTGTTTTCTTTTATGTCAGCTGGATGTGTTCAAAGCCGAAGTGTGTAATGCTGACAATTATGCAGAGTTGGTTCAAACTTATTTACATTCAACAGATGCCTGATTTACTTGAAGGATTTTTGGGGTAATGTGCTTGGCCCGAGGCAAATTTGTTGTGTTTAAACTCTGCTTTTCCATTAATATGGTAATAGAATATAATGTTGGACTAGACCTCCAAGAGCCATGTTTACAGTCAAGTAGTTGGAGAGATCACTGGAATATCCACAAAAGACACTTGTGCATAGAAGTCTCAGGTAATAAAAGCGTGTCCTAATTCAGTCTTAAATTTATCACTCCTAATTAAAATAAGTCAAGGGGTTGTGCTGGAAATGAGAATGCCAGACTTTCGCTCAATGCCACATTTCTGTTTGTAAGAGGGAGATAAAATATTTTATTCTGATTTGAATTTAATTAAAATGCACTGGTGTGCATACAGTCCTGTTTTGTGGAAGGAGTATCAAATATTTCTCACTGTTGTCATTTCTTGACTTGGAAACTAATCAAAAGAGGCTGAATTGTAGATTTAAAGCTACTGAAACTGAAAAAATGCAAAGGCAATTCTTTGAGTAGCCCACTTCTAATGTACGATTTAAATTTGATAGAAACTTTTTTTCCCCACTTTCTATGAATGTCACGTTTGTAAGCATCTATAAACATGTTCATAACATGTTATAATGCATTCATAAAGGCATCATAAACATGGCTATAGATATTTATAAAAATGCATTACATGTTATAGCCATGCTTATTATGTACTATGAATTGTTAACATAATGAATTAAGGTAATTATAATAAATTATAAGAGCTCATAAGCTGTATTTGTCCACTCTAAGTAAAGTGAAGCGTACTGGACTAAAGCCTCCTCCAGGGTTAAGAGTGAGGCTTCAAGTTGAAGCATTTACTGAAGGATTTACTGAAACACTAAAACACAATAAAGCTCATTACAGGCTTCAAATGTTAGAGTTTAAACTAGAGCTGCCATCAGTGTTTCACCCAATGTGGGAAAGTCAATGTACACCACTGTTAATGTGCACCACCGTTAGCCTGGCACACACTTAACACTGCATATCCAATAGAACGCTAGCAGAAATAAGCATCAGTTTAGTGCTTGAAATAGTGAGGGAACAAATTACAAGGACACCTCTCCCTCTCCAGGCCTTAACTCCACAGTAACTTCACTCTGTGTGATGTCAGAGGGGGTTCAGGGGAGGGGCTGATGGGTACTTGGTTTGCTGTGATGTGATGTAACAGAATGAAAAAGTGAGAGTGCTGGGTAAGAAAAGCACATTGTAGCAACAATTCTAGGCTGGACAGCCTGTTTGGAGGATCTGAATCCTCAGGATTGAAGTCTTTACTTTAAAGTCTCCAAGGCATGCAATCAACACTACTTAGAAGGCATGATATCAATTCATAATGTATAATAAACATGGCTATAAAGTGTAATTCGGTGTATTCATATTTTTAGATATTTATAACCATGTTTATAATGCATTATAACAAATGGGTTTATAGACGCTTACAAATGTGACATTCAAAGAAAGTGTTACCCTTATTTCTTCACTTCCACACAAATGGACAGTCGGAATTGAGAAGTGTAGACTTACGATTACAAATGCAATTGATTGCAGAGCTTTGCGAAATTAAATATGTAATAATACAATTACTCTAAAATATCATAAAACCATAATAATAACTTTTGTAGGTTAAAATCTTAAAGCTAATGGCAATGAGCAACTGTTAAGAATAGCTCAACCAATTTCCAGTAAAGTCCCTGTAGATGTAGCTGTAGTCCCTCTAGGTCTCCTAAGTTATCATGCAATGTATAGACTTTGCACAGGATATATTGTCAGTAGCAAATAATCTGGGAATTTTTTAGGAAGTGGACAAATGAGAGTTGCCAAGCACTGACTGGTAAACTACAACTTTGTCAATAGTTGTACCAAAAGTGACGTGTAATAAATAAAGCCTTAATAAAGGCTCAAACAGCACCATCTTACTGTCACAAAACTACTGGGACACAAATTGTAACTAATGTCCAGGAAAACAAAAGGTCATAGATGTGTTTTTTGACTTCGTCAAACTGACCTGGAACATCAGAGAACCCACGCAGGCTTCCAGAACTCATCAATGAGCTTTTGTTCTTCAATCTGGAAGTAAATATTGAATAAGGAACCAAGCCCATCTGGGTTCAGGAGGCTAAAAAAAATAAAATAAATCCGTGCAAGTCATTCAAGCTCAGACAAACTCATATTTACCCAGGCATATTGAATGCCTGTATGGATATTTCAAACCATCTCCACCAAGTACACTGAAAAGCCATAACACTGTATGAGCGTCTGCATTTCTGAAGCTGTGAAAAGGTATTTGGTTTTATTTATTTTCTTTTTCTCTGTGGTATTTGAGCACCGAGCTCTGTTCTAATCGGTGAATAAATGTTATGCAGACTTTGCATTTATTGATATGTAACATGCAGACTTCCCTGAACGACAGATGCCATCGTTTAACACTTTTCACTGAGCAGGAACTATGCAGAATATTAATTCATGGATAAATATCACCAGAACATGGGCAAACCACTTACATTTGTGACATTAGATGCTGAAATGGTTCACGCCAGCATAGAATGACTCATTTAACAGAGGGGCTGAAGTTGAAGACTTTTGACACATTCACATGCTTTGTGCTGGCTTCACAAGTGTGGCACGACAGCACAACTGATTCGGTGTCACATTCGTCATGAACCAGAATGCACGTTCTAGTTTAACACTAGAAAGGCTAAAATTGTTAGAAAATCAATTTGACAAAAGCAGAAAAAAAGAGCACCAAAAAAGGGTTCTGCTATTTTTATGATGTCAAGCTTGTAACTATAGAAGAACCCTTGTTGGTGCTGCATAGAACCTCTTACAACACAATCTCCATCACTTTGGAGAAGGATTTCACCATGCAAAGCTTTCATAAGGCCTTCTTCGTCTTCTTCTTCGTCTTCTTCTTCTTCTTCTTTCGGCTGCTCCCTTTAGGGGTCGCCACAGCGGATCATCTGCCTCCATCTTGCCCTATCCACTGCCTCCTCTACTTTCACACCAACCATCTCCATGTCCACCTTCACCACATCCATAAACCTTCTCTGAGGTCTACCTCTTCTCCTTCTACCCGGCAGCTCCATCTCCAACATTCTTTGCCCAATATATCCACTATTCCTCCTCAACACATGTCCAAACCATCTCAACCTGGCCTCTCTGGCTTTATCTCCAAACTGCTCCACCTTCACCGTCCCTCTGATCTGCTCATTTCTAATCCTGTCCAGCCTTGTCACTCCCAACGAAAATCTCAGCATCTTCATCTGCGCCACCTCCAGCTCAGCCTCCTGTCTTTTAGACAGAGCCACAGTCTCCAAACCATCATAAGGCATTATTAACATGGTTAAATATCTATAAAAATGAATTACACTGAATTACACTTTATAGCCATGTTTATTATGCATTATGAATTGTTAATATGATGCATTATAAGTACAGTATAACATGTCAATAACATGTTATACTGTCAATGCCAAAGAAGTCAGTCCCAGCTTGGAGAGCATAAAGAATTCCAATGTTTAATTTTTCACTGCTGGTTTTGTTACAGCTGCATCTTCAGGGCTTCAGTCCTGAATATTCAGATCCTCCAAACAGGCTGTCCAGCCTAGAATTGTTGCTACAATGTGCTTTTCTTATCCAGCACTCTCACTTTTACATTCTGTTACATCACATCACAGCAAACTGAGTACCCATCAGCCCCTCCCCTGAACCCCCTCTGACATCACATTGAGTGTGAAGTCACTGTGGAGTGAAGGCCTGGAGAGGGAGAGGCAGGTAGGTAGCATGCTGTCATCTCCCAGAGTGCTTGGGGAGAGCAGGTGACGGCTCACGCGCTCTCCGACTCCATCTTAGGAGAAGACTTCAACCCCCAGACTGATCACGTGGTTTCCCCTCGCACCTATCAGCGATCAGAGTCGCCTGATTACTGAACTCTTGCACCTGAGATACTTCAACCACTAGAATATTTAAGCTGATACTTGTGTTTGAATCTTTGTGAGGTATTGTTCTACTGTCACAGGTCCTGAGTGGTGTTCTCCCATCGTGTTTTCCGTGTTTCGACCCTTTTCCTAGTTCCGATTTCTGTCTTGCCCTAAAGTACTTTTGCCTTCTTGGACTACTTTGTGTTTTGAATCTCTGGACTGGACTCTGACTACAAATTGTTTTTCCCTTTTGGATCTTTTTGGCAGTGTTTGTTATTAAATTGTCCAAATATCATCGGCCAGCGTCTGCTATTCTGTCTGCACGTTACAGCGTTCTTCGAGCTATTTGTATAACCCACGTGCTAGTATTGGTGCTTATGCATTAATGAATAAATGATAAAACTCAAATTTTGGTCATTAACACATTTCTTTAAAGATTGCAAACATTTGTTTTTAAAATGACTCTTCGTTCGGCGGTTTAAATAAGCATGTAAAATTGAAAGAGTCGGAATGACCTCTATGGCTAGTTCAGTAATTATGGAATTCTGGCCTTTTTTAGTGTTAAAGGCATTAATAGGCTAACCTGCTAGATATTTTTTGAGAGTAAAATTTCTTTGGTGTCTCTACATCAAAACACAAAAATGTGTAACATTTCACGGTGGACAAGACTTGCTGGAAATGAGTGGCTGTCGTTATGAAATAAAAATGATGTGTAAGCAAAACTGACCCATTTACATACCAGCATAAATGCTGATTCATCAAAAGCCTTTGCTTTGCAAATTCTGTGGCGTAAAATGAATATTTGATTGTCTGTGCGTTTGGTATTTCTAAACAATTGACTGCAACAAAAGGATGTATTCCTTCCTGATCACTGGTCATTCTTCCCTCGCAGAATTACATTTTAAAGAATTTCAAGTGTTTTATTTTGATGTTGCGGCCCATTTTTCATTTTGCAAAGCTGCTAACTCTGGTTAATGCAGTGCCACAGCTGTCCAAGTTCATTCACCTTTGCACAAGTGATACAAAAGAGCCTTGATGAAACTTTCCAACTCCACTAAACACTGAAGGTCACTTATCCAGAAACCATTTTGACAGTGTTGTGACAGTTAAAGTGAACAATTTACTCCTCTTCCAACATGAAATTAGAGGGTTTTCTACTGTGTATATATATATATATATATATATATATATTCAATAAACATGCCCATCACAAATCCTGTGTACTGTCCTTTTGTGTTTGAGGTTGAATGTGGATGAACCAGTCTTTTACCAGTAATGTCAGAGTCAAGGCTGAGAAAACAAATGGACGTAGCGTACAGTGGCATTCATGAAGAAGCTCAGGCATTGGGGCATTGACTGCTCTTGAAGTTTTGAAGATGTCTGTCATACTTCTGATGCTACAGGGAGCAGAAACAGTAAGAATTTATTGATGTGAGTTGGCCTGTTTGCACCAATGAGCTTTTGCATTTAGCAGACAGAGTAGTTTTGGCAAAGAGCAGGGATGGAGTTACTGAAGTGCTTTCTGGTTATTGGTGGAGAGCAGAACGAGATGAGAATGTTTGAAATATACAGTACTGTGGAAAGGTCAGAGACCGACCTTCATTTATTACATTTCCAGTCAAAACAGTAATTAAGTTATTCACTTTAATTTCAGATTAAATATGAAAGAATGTACTTGCATAAGGAAAGACAAAGTCAAAGAAAAAAAAACTTGTTTCAAAACTAGACTTTTAAAGCTATAGAAGTAAAACCTAAAAGTATAGACATAAGATATAGCCATAAACCTGAGATAGAGGAGAAAGATCTGAAGAAAATAAGGGCGCTACACTGTAAGAAGACGACTCAGTGCTATGGGTCTGAAAGGATGTGTAGCTGTCGAGAAGTTATAACTGAGGAAAACATAAAAATGAAGAATATTTGCTATAAACGAAGAACACTGAATGTGCTAGGATTATCATGATCATGAGAAACCATAAATGCAACCAACATCCAAGACTGAACTTTGGGGGTGTGGGAAAATGTCCCTGCAGATTTCCATGAAAAAACTAAGAGCAAGACTCCATGAAAAGAACTGAAGTTGTGGATGCACTAAACTCTGAAACGGGTTAATATATTTAGTTGTTGAAGCATTGGTTTGATTTTTTTAGGCTGATCCGTCCTCCAATCGCAAAAGGTCTCCTGATATCAGGGTGATCTTTAATGTGATTAAAAATGATCTTCCTAGATTATCCTGCGATGTGGGGTGTCTAAAATCCAATGTTGACTTCTCCGGTCTACACCCAGTCCAGCCGGAGCTGCCTCGATTGTGAACCATAAATATTAGATGTGTTCAATATTTACGACTTATCCTGTAGTGCGGGGTGGACGCCAGTTATCTGGTGTAAAAAGCAAATGCTGAGGTCATGCCTGAAAGTTGGTCAACCAATGAGGTCCAAGCTGAATGGAATGATGGCAGTTATAAGCATGGGGGCTTGACTGAAAGCTAAGTGGTCTATGGAGAAGGAGGATAAACTTGTCTGTATAATGAGTGCTGTAAAACATAGAAAATAGATGGGCTGAAATGGCAACAGCATTGGATTTACTAGGTGAGCAATGTGATGTTAGTTTGAGAGGAATCCTGCAATGTAGCAGTTTAAGATGAACTCATGGGAATGAGAGTCAGCCTCAGTGGTTAGGACTCTATTCGTGTGACAATCTGAAAGTGTTTGGTGCTTTTTTCAGGGCAGATCATATAGTGTGAGGAATTTGATGACCAACAATGATCAAGGACAAAAAAAAATAAAATAAAAATCAGTAAAAATTAATTTTGTGTGGGGTCTCATATTTTCAACATCAGGGTTTTTGAAATCCTGTAGTGTGGGCCAAGCATTGCTCTTACCCTTCTGGTTGTTTTGACTGGAAATGAAAGAAATCAAGGGCAGTCATGAATTGCATAGTACTGTATGTACTCCAAACCACATGTAGAACAACACTGGCGTCAACATTCTGCCTCACTAAGCACACCTGATTCATGTAATCAGACAATGAGCAAAGATTTCAGAACTCAAATTCAGAATGTAAGACATAGGAACATGCTCATTTCTGCAGAGCTGTGGACTGGAAGGAGTCCAATTTGACTTTATCTTGTAACATGACAGAACCAGTCAGACGGGGTTGGTTAAAAATAAGAAACAAGGCTTGATTAGTTAAAGGTTTGGCAGAACTCGTAGTTGGTAAACAAGCAGTGGTCGCATCCATAAAATGACAAACATAACATAAACAAGATCAGGCCACCAAGATCCAAAAAGGGGAAAGGATAAAGGAAAAGTCAAGAAGTCCAAAAATACAGTAAGATACCCAAGCAGGCAAAACAAACAAACAAACAAACAAACAAACAAACAAACAAACAAACAAGCACGCTCATGATAAACACATGATAAACAAAACAGGTCAGAGCTCAGTAAAGTGATTCAGAACAGTGATTGGTGCCTTGTGGAGGTTACACTGTCATGTAGTCTTCCAAAGAACTCTGGGAAACTGAGTCTTTGGAAACAGAGATGGAAGGATGTGGGACATATCTAAATTTGAGTCATGTCTAAAGGTGCTTGAATTTGATTTCTTCTTAATGAATGACTGAGCACATCATGCAAAACTCTCAATGAGACCTGCTTCATTAGGTAAAGTGTATCAGAGACAAACTCTAAAAAGTTAATGTTAATAATGGTTCCTGACTTGGAAATACAGTTCTAGATAAAATCTGCAGTTGGTACAGACTTCGCTTATAGAGGTGCAGATTTTTATGCTTGCAAATTTCTCATCTGCTAAATAAATAAAAGATTCTTTCCTCAATTTTCCCATCACAGAAAATATTGCCATCTGCAGCCGGACCCCTAGACATGATTGTATCATGAGAGCACTCTAATAGGGGCAATGTGGAGGGAGCTAGTTATGGGTGTGAGTCTAGACTTGTGAGGGTGGGTTTCTAAATCATCGCTTCATAGTGCTGAAGGAGTGCTTTTCGACTTCCATGCCCATCATAAGCTAGCAAGTAAACCACCATAACTGACAACTCTCCACAAAACTAGCTGTTGATGATGCTTTGCCAGATAACAGTACTTTGATTTGCTGGTGTCATTGTGTGCTGGCCAAGGCCATTCGTGTTCTGTGAGGACTCAATGAATGGACGAGGTTATGCAAGAGCATAAATGGCTGCTTGACTGGATATTTTTCATTCTCTTCTTTCTGCACATATACACGATCAACAGCAACATGCTCAGGTTCTACCTCGGCATGTGCGATGGAACAGGATGATTAGTAGTGCTTTACCAGTCATTCCTCTCAGGACAAAAGACTAGTGAATATGGTCTGTGCTCAACCATGTAGTAAGTGTGCTGTTCCCTTGACCAAATAACAGGTTGCAAGCAATATGTCCTGTAGTGTGAACATTAGAGATTTTGTGATTTTGAAAGCTGTATAGTGGACATCTGACCATGTTTTCATTGCAAAGGATGGTAGAGTTTCTGTCTCATAATTGAAATGCATCATTCAAGCCAGGCATCTGCAAGGTCACTTAAATACATTCGAGAAGAGAAGTAACAGGCTCTCTTCCAAATGGAATGTGGAGGCTGGTTTCATGTGTTTTTGAGAAAGGCATGTGCTGACCTTGGTGGTCCCATCACGTGATTGAGAGCTGCAGTGAGGGGAGCTAGCAATAACTAATACTGGGGGAAAATGTGTATTGCAACACATTCTGTTCAGTACAACCCTGGTTCACTGAGAGTAGAAAAGATGGAGTTAGACAGTGTGTGTGCACAACATTAACAAACCTATATATTCTGCTGAGATAAAATGGAAGGATGAGATAAAAGACAACAGGGTCAAGATCCCATTCATTTACAATTCTGCACTCTTTTATCGCTTCTGCCAATGCATTACTTGATGCTAGAGCCAATCTTAGGTGAACAATATGAGCTGGTTTACTGGAGGCTAGGAAAAAAAGACTTTCCTTTCATGCAGTCTACATCTTTGTAATGACAACAGCATGGTATGGAATAGCCTGCACGGCTAAATAAGAACGCTCATCTCCTATTGATCCCAGCAAAATAATTCACATGCAGAGAGGGTCCAGGATAATGACTTCCTATTTACAAATAGACATTTACTCCAGAGTCTGACAATCATTTCAGTGGGAAAGTACAAATCTATTTAGTTTGAGTGAGGAGTAGAAATGGGACACTGGAAGATGTGACCACTGGTAATCAGCCTAGAGTTTACTTTGACATTAGACTGCAGGCTACATTGAGGGGAAGCAAGTCCTCAGACACTTGAATTATTTAAGATTATTTATTGTACTTCCAGTACATGTGTACACTTCACATACAAACCTTCTAAGCCACTTCTCCTTCTGGGTTGTGGGGGAGCTGGAGCCTATCCCAGCTGTTATTGGGCGAAAGGCAGGATACACACTGGACAGGTCGCCAATCTATCGCAGGGCAAGCAAACAGACATACACATACACTCACACCTAGGGTCAATGTAGCATATCCAAATGGCCTGACTGCATGTCTTTGGACTGTGGGAGGAACCCAGAGGAAACCCATAAAGACACAGGGAGAACATGCAAACTCCACACAGAAAGGACCCTGGTCACCTGGCCAGGGAATCGAACCCAGGCCCTTCTTGCTGTGAAGCGACAGCGCTACCCACCATGCCAGCATGCCACCGTGTAGACTTAGAAGATTCACAAATAATGTCTTGACTTTTAAACACTACGGATAAAAATGTGTACAGTCGAAAGCATAAACAAAGAAACTTTATAGACAAAATGTATTGGACCGTCCATCCGAATTATTGAGTTGTTGTAGCCACACCCATTGCCAAGTCGTCTATAAAATTAAGCACATTGTCTATAGAGACTGCAAGGGCAGACAAATGAGACCCTGAAAACAGCGTGCTCAAACAAAGGCTGAGATAGAAAAGTAAAATAAAAGAATAAGAAAAAAGATACTTCCTCTGTAATTATGAAAGAAAGATTGCTTTTAGGTTTCATCTGCTTGTCCTTTGTAAAACAAATCGTTTGTTTGGTTTGGAACTTCTTGTTTAAGCCTTCTTTTTGTCTTTTAAGCAGCTTTGGGGCAATTGATGGTTTTTAGCCCTCTTTTTCTTCTTTCTGCTGTTTTGGGGCAATTTTTTCAATCAGCTTTGATTTTCTTAAAAGACACTGAGTACCATTCCGGTCACCCCATCTATAAAAGTGGGTCAAAGGGCTGCTGCTTGCCACTGCCTTAAGTAGATGAGTCTACAGGTGTGCCAGGTTAGGCCTAATCAGCCAGAAGGCTTCTGGGAATTGGAGTTCCCTGAACTGGTGGTGCCTTGTTACTGTCGTCCTCTGTTGCCGGCCTGCAGCACAGGCTGGACCCTTACAAAGCCGTTGTTGGCAATTACAGCTTTGAATCATCTACAGTAAGAACTAATCAGGATTTTGTAGCATTACAGTTCAAATTTAATCTGTTCCTCATGGCACACTGTCTTGATTTACCAAAACTCGATTGATGAACTCACAATATGAAAATTCTTCATAATTCTGAGTGAAATTCAAATCATGAGATTGGTTCGGTCATGCAAAACCTTCACAGTCTTTTTCTAGAAAATTAAAAGCTATTTTGACTGTATTTTTGGGGTTATTGAAACACCTACACTGTACTGCCAAAAGCATTCGCTCGTCTGCCTTCACATGTATATGAAATGGAGTGACATCCCATTCTTAATCCATGGGTTTAATATGATGTCGGCCCACCCTTTGCAGCTATAACAGCTTCAACTCTTCTGGGAAGGCTTTCCACAAGGTTTAGGAGTGTGTTTTTTCCACACCAAACTCGCTCATCATTGTCTTTATAGACCTTGCTTTGTGCACTGGTGTGCAGTCATGTTGGAACAGGAAGGGGCCATCCCTAAACTGTTCCCACAAAGTTGGGAGCATGAAATTGTCCAAAACCTCTTTGTGCTGAAGCATTAAGAGTTACTTTCACTGGAACTGAGAGGCCGAGCCCAACTCCTGAAAATCAACCCCACACCATAATCCCCCCTCATCCAAACTTTACACTTGGCACAATGCAGTCAGACAAGTACCGTTCTCCTGGCAACCGCCAAACCCAAACTCATCCATCGGATTGCCAGACGGAGAAGCATGATTCATCACTCCAGAGAACACGTCTCCACTGCTCTAGAGTCCAGTGGTGGCGCTTTACACCACTGCATTCGACCCTTCGCATTGTGCTTGGTGATGTAAAGCTTGCATACAGCTGCTCAGCCATGGAAACCCATTCCATGAAGCTCTCTATGTAATTCTTGAGCTGATCTGAAAGCCACATGAAGTTTGGAGGTCTGTAGTGATTGACTCTGCAGAAAGTTGGTGACCTCTGCGCACTATGCTCCTCAGCATCCGCTCTATCATTTTACGTGGCCGACCACTTCGTGGCTGAGTTGCTGTCGTTCCCAATCGCTTCCACTTTGTTATAATCCCACTGACAGTTGACTGTGGAATATTTAGTAGTGAGGAAATTTCACATCTGAACTTGTTGCACAGGTGGCGTCCGATCACGGTACCACGCTGGAATTCACTGAGCTCCTGAGAGCGACCCATTCTTTCACTAATGTCTGTAGAAGCAGTCTGCAGACCTAGGGGCTCGGCTTTATACACCTGTGGCCATGAAAGTGATTGAAACATCTGAATTCAAAGATTTGGATGGATGAGGGAATACAGTGTATAGCATATAGTGTAATATAATCTTCATTCCAGATTCAATTTCCTTCCTGATGACATTTTTCCAGTATAACATACCATTCATTTTCTTCAGTGTTGTATAATGCTCCTATACTGTTTGTTTGAAGAGAAGCAACCCCGTTTTGATGCTCCCACCTTCATACTTCACTGCAACCCTTCTTATTCCACATAGAACAGGATCATTTATTGCCAAAGAGTTCTGTTTTTGATCCATCTGACCAAAGTACATTGTTCCAATTGAGATTTGCTTTCTAAAAGCTATTGTAATATTGTTATATTAGTTATGGCTTAATTCATTTTAACTTGCATATTATCAAAACAGATGTAGCGACAGGAAGGTTTAATGTCTTTGCTAGTGCTTTTTAGCTTCAACCATTCAAGCATGGTGTGCTAATGTTGCTCTTCACTGCTTTAAGAAGCTCTCCACCTTCACTATATTTGCTGGATAATTTTCCCAAGCAGTAGTAACATCTTTTATGACACCAGAGGGATATTTCACAAAGCAAGATTTATCAGTTAGCTAGATAACTTAAGCCCAAAGATGAGGATCATCTAATAAAAAGGTCCCTTAGCTCTTTTCGTACTGGGCAGGCATGACTTAAGTTATCTGGTTACACTGGGGAATCCTTCTGAGAAATACCCCCAGGTGCAAGGTTTATTGTTGTTATTTGACCAACATGGAGCCTAGACAAGATCTGTCTTGTGATAGAGATCTTTTGGTCGAGTCCTGTTTGGACACACAAATCTGATTGGTTCAAATCTGACATACAATCAGAGACGTGACCTTAATGATAATGGTCTGGAATTCATGTGCTTTTTTCCACTACGCACAAATCATCATTCAGCGTTAACACGGCAGCCTCACGGCAGTAAACGCTGCAAAAGGAATGCATCTGACCTTTTTTCGCCTTTGTCTCTGAGAGCCGAGAGCTTTTCAGAGCAAACGATCTTTTCAATAAAATCAGTGAGTTTGACGTTGTTCTTCATGACTCATTCACATTGTGGTAGCGTGTTAGATGTATGCATTCATGTAGTTTGCACAGGTCTATTCGAAGGACTGATATGAGTCACTCAAATGCATGTAAAACTTTTAATCTAATCTGAGCAAAAATTTAAACAGAGCTTGTGTGAGTACTGTGAACGTAGACCTAGAGCCTAGATTTTGTATCTAGTACGTTACATTTTGTCTCTCCTACTTGACAATTGGTTTAAACCTAATTGACATTTAATACTTCACATCGGTTCAAGACTCCTGTTGACAAGAGGGAGATCACCTAGGAAACAGCACAGCCACTAAACTAGACTACTTCATGACCAGTGATTTATATGCTGTGTACTTCAGCTGCTAATATAATGCACTGTGCCATACATACATGTCTGAGCTTATTCACGTGTCAGCTTGTAGCCCACTGACCTCGTATGTGTCCAGAATTTTTAGTAGAATTCCCCTTTAGTTAACCCTTTATGATAGATACTTTGTTTTAACAGCCACTAGAAACACAGGCGTTCTCTGCAATGTTAATGTTCTTGGCACAATAGTGATTTCTAACAAGAAGCAGGGCAGAATAGAGACTCCTCTATAGAAAAACATGAGTCTGGCCAGCTCAGTTTGGAACCCATTCAGAGGGAGTGACATTTCCCAGAGGATGTGTTGAAGTCTTTGGTTTCTGGTGCGCTGATTCGTATATGACAAGATTTGTGACAAACCTCCCTGCACTGAAAGAACAGTGTTAAACAGTTTGTGTCCAGAAAATATAAACGTTGTAACCCACTGGGCAGAAATGCACTTCCCCTCATTTTCAGTGGAATTGTACGCAACGAGTAGGTGCTAGAAAGTTCAAGTGTACATTTAATACTCACACACACACACACACACACACACACACACATATATATATATATATATATATATATATATATATATATATATATGTAGATCAGGTATTACATTATGATCACCTCCTTGTTTCTATGCTCATTGTGCATTTTATCAGCTCCACTTACTGTATAGCTGCACTTTGTAGTTCTACAGTTACAGACTGTAGTCCATCTGTTTCTCTGATACATTGTTACCCCCTTTTACCCTGTTCTTCAGTGGTCAGGACCCCCGAGGACCCTCACAGAGCAGGTACGATTTGGGTGGTGTAATACTGTGGTGGTGGTGGTGTGTTAGTGTGTGTTGCGCTGGTCTGAGTGGATCAAACAGTTTTAAACACTGTGTCCGCTTATTGTCTACTCTATTACCTTGTTGGTCCACCTTGTAAATGTAAAGTCAGAGACAGCAGCTCCTGTGTGTCAGCATGGCTTGTGTTGGTCATCCTCTAGACCTTCATCAGTGGTCACAGGATGACCCACCACCCAAATATTACCTGCTCTGTGAGGGTCCATGGGGGTCCTGACCACTGAAGAACAGGGTAAAAGGGGGTAACAGTGTATCAGAGAAACAGATGGACTACAGTCTGTAACTGTAGAACTACAAAGTGCAGCTATACGGTAAGTGGAGCTGATAAGATGGACAATGAGCGTAGAAACAAGGAGGTGGTCATGATGTTATGCCTGATCGGTGTAGTTGCTGTCCAAAGAAACACAAGTATCTCTAAAACAATAAACTTTGCAGAAAAGGAGAAAAGGGCAAAAATGTCAATTTGGAGTGTTTTATTACTCCACATATATATATATATGTATGTATAAATAATGTATGTAATGTATAAATGTTATAATAGTGTGTGTAATGTTCCATAACCTTTGTTCAGACCACATTTTATGCATCTTTTCATCTTTTGTTTGTATGTTTGCCCCCCCCCCGCCCCGAAGAAAGTTGCCCTGCACTGTTTGATACTACACTTCAGTGGTAACGGTCATGCCAAATGATCAGTGCAAACTGTGGCTAACGTCTTCTCAACTTTTCTTTTTTGTGTTTATGATGCAGTTATACATACTCATATGAATGAAACTGCACAATCAACGTATTATTTGTGAAAGTTATAAACACTGCATGTTGGGATGCTATGAAGTGGAAAATGTGTTAAGGAATGAGGCTCATTACGGACTTTAGAGCACAAAATATTTTTTTTTTACTTCAGGGTTTTGATATCTTCTACTAGACAAACATGAAACCTAAACTAAACCAAAACAGGGACAAAAGCCGTGCTGTGCAGGTGAAAAAATCCCAGGCCTGGATTCCTGCCCAATTAATCTAACATTTGCCGCACTTTAAACCGTGGGACATTCTCATCTCATGTGTGAAACAGATGCAAGTAGATGTGCAGACCGTTTCATGGCCCATGTAATGATTATTTACAGAAAATACGTTGTTGGTTGGATTATCTCTGGGTTTTCTTGTATTCCCTGTAGTTACAGTTACAGCTACTGTTCAACACTTTCTATTCCTCCTTTTGCTAATGTGCTAAGGACAGAAAATCTGGTTGGTATCTTGATGTTGTGCTGTTCTAAGCCTAAGTTAGTACTGTTTCTTCAAAAATTAAAGCTCTACAATGTATGTTTAGGAAATTTGGAGACCTCTCTGGGTTGTGTCTTGGACTCTTTCACTGACTGAATTTACTGATGACTGCAAGTGAGTTGAAAGAATGTATATCAAACATAAATGCAATGTACTGTGTAACTCAGTATATTGGTGTGTTATATAAAATTAATTGATTTAATTTAAATAGTATGGCAAAATGAAAGTAATACATTTAGACATCTACGCGTTAGAGATGGAAACAGAAATAAAGCAAAATAACATTTTGTTGAATTTCTAAATAAATAAAAGTCAGCACACAGGGAACTCAGTAAAATATGACATTTCTCTGTAAATGTCGAGCAGGTTTTATTTATTTTATCTTTAGTTTAACATATTGTAAAAAATAAAGTTTTAAATGTGCCGTAACCTTTGCCCAGACCACATTAAAGCTACACTGTGTAAGATTTGTGGATTTGGAGACCTCTGTGGTGGAAATGTGTAATTGCAAGGGGCATGCAGAAGAACATTTTGTAATTTGGATTCTGCTTTTTGTGTTGAAAGAGAGTTCAAAGAGAACTTAGTCAAAACTTGGTGAAGTATCAGTAAAATGTTGATTTTGCCTCTAAGACCTGAACATTGAACCAGAACTTTTTTATTTTGCATGTGTACATGCATGATGTATTTTTTTTTTTTTATAAAATCATACAATATAGTGTAGCTTTAGAAAGCACAGCTGGAACTGAAGTATATGAGGGTCCTTTTGCAGAGCATAATTATGTTGTACTTTTGCTTTTTCTGTAGTTAAACCTGATATGCTGGGAATGTTAATAGTGTTTTCCAATTAGCTGTCCAATTTCCTGAGTAGTTGTGCATTGTGCAGCACTGAATGGTCACATTAGTCACGCTGGGGCTTTTGCTAACTTGCCCAAAGGCATGGAAAGCCTTTTGGTCTAATGTCCCCCCAAATATATTATCCTCAACCATCAATTTATTGATTTAAGTACATTTAGCTTTTCTAATTTAGCTGTCAGGATGATGAAGTTTCCTTTAAATGTACAAAACTGAGGGACATGCATACAGAAAGAGATTTAAGCTTCCATTGTTGCATTGCATGCCTGGAATTTCAAAGGCAAACTGTAGACTTCTTCTACACTGAAGTAGCTAAAAGTGTGGAACTCTTGATGAAAATAAGATGACCTCGTCCAAAGAATTTGATTGCTGGGCGGGGTGCCAAGGTTTCTTCATCAGACTGTGATTTCTGGTAAAAACAGGCTTATTTTGACAACATATTTCTGTCAGCAGAGTAACAAATCATGGACAGCGAAAGACGAGTGCACTTACTCACCAAGAGGATGCAGACTATTCAATTTCAGCCCCCCTTTTATCCCCTCCCACCACCCTCTTCATCTGCTCTCTTCCTCTCTCACACTCAGAGTCTTTGGGCTGTTGCAAACAGCACTGCTGAGCAAGGCACATTTTAACTGCCGGCGGTCCGCTCCAGTTCAAAAGTGCACACTGTGAAAAGGCTGGGTGCTCCACACCCAAGTTCATTGATTTTTATGAGGGAGAAAAAAGGGCAATAATTCATGAGATGTGCTACGGATGCACACCATCAATATTGAAAGCAGGGATCAGTGCATTTACCCTCAGAGTGAGCTGGAACAACTGACGATGACACCGCGTGGATTCACCTTTTAAAGATGTGGTCGTGGGCCGCATCTGTCAAACGCCACCGAGCTTCCTCGATTAATAAGAGCACCGTCGAATATTTATGTGCTAGAATAAACGTTACGGCTGCAGTGAGCAAAGCCTCTCTTCTAATTTCTGCCTCCAGGCTTTAGATTGTATGGAGACAATACTGACATTTATGACAATACTGACATTATCATTAATAACACTAATTATTAAACTGTTCCACGTCTGTCTTATATTATGAAAATGTATTATCAGTGACCGAATTGTTTGTCAGACAAGACAGAGCAGCCTAAAGACATTGTCAAGAGAAAGTACTGTTGTTAAATTAAAGGATGACTTAAGTAGGCTCAAGTTCAACATAGGAACTAAAATGTAATCCAAAACAACATATTACAGTCGTCCAGACAACAACGGTTTAGCTTAGATAAATTAAACACAAAACACAAAAAAGATCTCTAAGGATGTGTCTTCAGTTTAGAGTACATCAAGCATCCAGACAAGGCCTGGCTCTAAGCCTTTGCTGTCTATGGGAAAAATGAATGGCATTTTCAAAATTAATGGGCTCTCTGGCTGACTGATGTGCTCCAAAGCTTGTCTTCCCCTGAATATCACTGGCTTTGTTTACATGCGAAGATTTTTGTCAATCAGACTAAATACATCCCGATTATAGATTGAGACTGAGGTGTTTATCTGCTCACTCTACTCAACAATCTCCATTTACATGCACACTATGAGTAATCAGATCCAAAATTACACATGTGTAGAGAACCACTTAGTGTAAATATTACCATGACAACAAGCATCGCATGAGGCCAGTCAGAGTGAGATGAGCAGCAGTGTGCAGTGCTTGTGTTTTTAATTGCTTTAAAATGATGTCGAACTCAGGAAAATGTGCTTCACTTGTCCTTATTAAAGACTGGACGTCCATCCCACCACCGTCTTTTAAAGATTAGAGCATAAACTTCGCCTCCTCTGCAGACCGGTGTCTGCTCCGCCATGTTGAACGTAAACGTTCGCTCTGATGTGAACAAACATGCACAGAACATACTTAAACTTTCCGATTGGTAATGTAATCAGATACAGACGTTTACATGGTTATCATTCCTCTATTTAATGGATTATTTACAGGATTACCCACCTCGCTCAATGAATGGCTTCAATTTGGCTACTCCATTCTAATTTACATTATAAGACTGACTTTATTGAAACATTGCCAAAACAAGCTGGTACATGTCCCCTCGACCTTTTTGAAACAATGTGAGACAATTTTGGAGGCCGCAAGAAAACAGTGCATGGCTCAGTTCTCAGACCATTTAAACTCTAACTAAACCTGAAATAGATCTTGTTTTATATACTTTGCTTCTTTACTGTACGGACTCATTTGTTTAATTATGCCTCAACTCATTTTTCTTAATTGTCATCATATCGATCGTTTGTCGGGGGTATGAATCTCTATGCTGAATATGTATATTATTTCTCAATTTGATAATATGCTTTAGTTATTTATTTATTTTGTATTAAGATACAGTCAATACATCAATAGAATAGTTTAGCGTATTATGATTGCTATATTGTTTGTTGTATAAGTGTGATAAGTGTAACTGTAGGCATGCTGTGATTGCATATGTTTTACCTTTGAATTGCTGGGCTTAGGCTTTTGCCTCCTGACTTTGGTCCACACTCCCCCATTCTGAAAGTTTAATGATTAAGCTCATCTGAATTTGCCCCCAGAGAGGCTTCTGCACAGGCACATCCAGAGTAAAACCTATCAGCGTACAGAAGGGGAGCTTTCTGTGTTCTACTGTGATTGTAGTCACTGTATAAAGATGCACAAGACTCCTTTTACTGTTAGATTTACAGTGATTGTGTTGTACCGCTATGTATTATGTATGCTTGCAGAATACATTAACAGTAGTGAATTGCTATAGTGGTAGCCGTACCTTTTGCTTAGTGATATGAGGGCACGATGATAAACGTATCAGCTTTGGAACTTTTTTGTTTACCTCAGAGTGAGATGGAGACAGTTTCTGAAAATGTCATTCATACAATTGACTGTACTTTATGAACAGTAAATCCCAGTAAAAACTTTATTTTATGATTTTTACACTCATCTACACCACAAAATTACTCTGACGCTGTTGTATTGTTGCTATTCACTTATAAATATGTTGGTGAAGGCAAATATGTTTCAGAAAGTGAGCCTCCTTGTGTCATAAAGCAATGATGATGGCGAATTGTTGTGCAGGGAACTGCACCAACCGCAGAAAAGATGGCTGGAGAATGTTTAATATCATGAGGAGATGACATTTGTTTGCCAAAATCGACAGAAGATTATTGATCTAGGCCATCAGGGGTTCCGATGGCCACCAGTGTGTCTGAGTGGGTGGTTGGTAGGACATCTGCCCTCAAAATGCAAAACTCTGATCAAACAACTTTATCCGTTGCAGTGACCACAAAGGGCATAATTATAGGCATCTAAGGATTTATAGGCATGCAGATTTTCCTTTGTATAAACACTGAGTGTCTGTATATAAGCCCACGTGATTGTTGGTCACTTGAACATGGACTGAAATCCATTTGCGGTCAAGTATATAGTAGGGTTCTAGACATTTCTCACCAAGCTACCTTGGGTTCCAGTGTAATCTGTGCCAGACATTTCATCACTGTCCCAGACCTAACAAGCTGCCATGTGTCTCATATCTTGAACAGTATGTTTACAGTAGCTGTCAAATTCAACTGTGGCTTGTCGTAAAGCTACAAGGCGTAAACACTTTTACTTTGACTTGGCTTAGTGACACTAACAATATCACCATGTTCCTGATATTGTTAAATAAGGAGAGGATAGGCAGGCTCAACTGCTAGTCCAGGTAAGTTAGGTGAACTTCATAGGAGGTGTTGGTGGTTTGGATAAGCCAAACATTTAGTGAACAGCAAACTTTGCTGGGCGTTCACAGAGACCTGAAGTCTAGCTGATACTGATAGCCAACGCTGTTGTCGGAACAAAACCTTGTATCTCCAAAATGGTAACTTTACAGAAGAGGGAACAAAAATCACTTTCTATGTAAGTCAATGGAACCAGACTATTTTCCAAGTAATTTCTGGCCATTCATTTTGGTCCATCCTTCATGAAATTTACTCACAATGAAAAGGGCAACATGCATTTTCTAATTATGTCAAAAACTGAAAACCGACAAAAATGGAGATACAAGGTTTTGTTCCGACAACAGCGATACTTTATATGTATGGTTGTATATGTACAGAATATCTGAAAACGAGAGATGCTCATGCACCTAGGGGTCCGAAAGCAACACACAGTGTCACTCTTATAGCAGAAAGCAGCACTTTTCATGTCATAAAGCAAGAATGACAAGGAGTTTTTGTGCAGTCAACTGCACCAACCAGAGAGAAGCCAGTTAGAAGATGTTTCTTTCTGAAATCCCACTGCCCATTTGTCAGACATAATTTCAGAAAAGCTTATCTGGCTCCAACAAACAACATTTTGTCATCACTTCAGTGTTCCAGCATTTCAAAACCCAGGAAAAGTACAGCATGAACCTTCAAACATGAAACTTAAAACTGGAGTCATCAGTAGAAAAAAAAAAAGAAAACTTAATATGTTTTAATTAAAATATTTACGTCCAATCCCTGTCAAAGGCCTTAATACTTGGCCACAATTAGCAATGCATAAATGCTTATTTATACATGTCACTGCTTGCAAAATGACGTGTGACCACAGGGGTTTTTGATTAAAATGGATTTCAATATTCATTATGGTAAAATTCCTTTGTGCAGAAATATGCCTAAATATATGTAGAAGTTCTATCATTTCAAAGCAAATCCATCAAAATGTTGCTTAAATAGCCTGAATGGACCTGCAACCAATTGCTATCCACCTCAGGTGACTGTGATTAAATTCATTTGAAAGTCATGCTGTTAAGGATGAATGGTAGTCTGAAACTTCCAATGGTTCTTTGGAGTTAAAGTTCATAATTCTTACGTGTTTGGGGACTGGATTGAGTAAGAGACTCTGCAAAGCAGTCTCTTGCTGATCGCTAAGCTAAACCATCGGTGGTTGTGTATTTTAAGTAGACCTGCTGTGCTCATTCAGCGTAATCTTGAGCAAACCACCAAGCTAATTACATAGTAAAGTGGCTACTAGGCAGCCTCTTGTTGTCTGTTTGAAGACTGATATCAGGTTGAACCGAGGTCAAGCAAGATGCAGTCAAGCAGCTGCGAGCTCAAACACTTTGTTTGCCCATATGAAAAGGCTCCAGTGAGCAATCTCACAGTTTAGCATTAGATCAGGTCAATAATAAGTAGCTAGAAAAAGGTGGTTTTATCCATTTCTTACTGCATCACTTCAATCTAGAACACAGTGACCTACGAATCAATTTTCAAGGCCTTTTTGGGTTCAATTTGACGAGTTAGAGTATGTAAACACCCAAATTTGTGGTGTTACACTCTTCTTGTACTTGGCTTGGTGCCTGCTTTGTCGCTGTTTTGAATATTCGCACTTCTTGTCATTCCCATATTGTTATCCGTCTTTTATTCATAGAGGGCATTGTGCTCATTACTCATCGTCCATTTTTAATTCAGGTTAAATGTTACGGTGACTTCCTCATCCACGTCCTCCACCGCGTCGCTCCTGACGTCTGTCTAGAGCAGTGAAAGGTGGCCGGTAATTGCTTTTCATTTTATTATGAAATCCTTTGAATTTTTAATTCTGATGGGCTTTCCCCACCTGCCTTCTTTAATTACAGCCTGTGTGCTCCGTGTGTCAGGGGGCTGCGCCAACTATAGTTTGGAAAGGAAAAAAAGGCCACATTAGGAGCAGAAAAGATGAAATTGTCATTTTTTAATAATGAAGTCATAGATGGTGCCTCAGGTTGATGATTATATAAACAAGCTTATAATGACTAATTACTAAATCCAGTGTGGCTGGAGGAAATTCCATCTTCATGTGACTTTGACCATGGAAGAAACACATTTCTGGAAAAGTTTCCTACACTCATAAACAAGGTTGCAACCTATTACTGGGGTGGTACCTCAAGGGTACATCTCCAGTACCCCTCGGTTAGGGAACTTAATTGGATCATATTCCATTGCAACTACATATTGTAAGTTGCATTACCTCCATACACCCATATCTCCAGGCTTTTTCTTGTACGTTTCTGTTTAATAACAAATATACTCCTCTACTCTGGGAATGTGTACCTTTTAAAATGAAACAACACTTTATTTAGATGCTGTCAATTCTTTATAGATACAACTTACTAACTTAAATTCTAATAATTGTCTGTTAATTATCTAATTTCCCCAAACTTAAAGCCGAAACCTAACCCTCACCCTAGTCTCAAGCCTAAGCCCAGTATTAACCTGACCCCTAACCCTAACACTGTTGAGACATCTGTAGATGATCTATTGAGGGCTATCCACTGCCTCCTCTACTTTCACACCAACCATCTCCATGTCCACCTTCACTACATAAATTGTCCAGCAATGCAGTGTTGCAAAATACTGTTAGAAAGCTCGATATCTCAGGATTCAAGTACCGCAAACAATTTTGTGATCCAGTTGTCACGTGTTGGTCTAGAGTGTAATGAATCTGGGGACAGGTGAAGAGACGAAACCAAACCCACACCACACAATGGTCTACTTTCAGACTATGTACATATATTTAGAACAATGATAGAACTGATTCAGCCAATAACTGTTAGCAAAGGATCAACCAATCTGCTGTCTCTCCAGGGCTAAGCAAAGACAGACGAAATAACAAACAAAACCCAACACTAAATCTAACTTAGCTAAACCTCAACCAAAGCACAGTTAACTTCCCTGACTCCCTAACTAGCCTAAAGCCAGCCTAAAACCAAAATGGTGCTTACCCCTTTCCGGCAGTGGTGACATAAAAGAAAGCCCACCAGCACCTTCAAGCATTGCGCAGTTGTCTTTCTATAATTACATCCCACTATTCACAGCACATGTTGGCCAAAGAAGAGTCCACATACTCAAAACACAAACAGGGCATAAAAATAACAACAGCAAGGTGGGTCCCCCCATCTCTTCAAGGGTAGTGGTTGGTATAGTGTATTGTGGTGTAGTGTAGTGGGTAACACCTCTGCCTTCTATGCTGTAGACTTAGACAAGCACCCAATACTATACCAATAAGAGTCCTTGGGCAAGACTCCTAACACTAGCTGTATAAAAATGATCAAATTGTAAGTCGCTCTAAATAAGAGCCAAAATGCTGTAAATGAGGGAACATAGGAGACCTGCAACACCAATATCTATAGAAGTTTATCGTCTTCTTTGAAACATCAAATGAATGAGCAAATGCTTGCAAATCTGTGGGTCCTCACCTTCAAAGCCTCGCTGCTATTCTTTGAGATATCATAATCCAAAACATGGTCTGGGTAACATGGCAAGAATCAGAGATCAGTGTAGAGATCTAGTCAGGTGGAAATAAACTCCTCCTTTCTAGACTCTGTTACTCTGCATCAGAAATTCACACAATTCTAAGGGTTGGCAAGAAAAAAAACTTGACAGTGTTGCCTTTCAAATGAGACCAACATCATGACTGTGGCCTGAAGTACGTGGAAACAGTGCTCCTTTTCCTGTCGGACTGCAGTTTGAGGCAGAAATGGTTAAACAATTGAACCTCAGAACCCTTGCAGTAATTGCTACTGATAAGAAAAAAGCGTGGTGAAATTGGGAAGCAATTCTTTCTAACTCACACTGAAACAAGCTGTTATGTTCTATTGTTATTTAAAGTTGATGCAAATTGTTGTCATCACTGTGTCGTTTTGCAGAAGAATAAATATTTTTGTTGTTTTTGCCAGAAGAAAGTCTGAACTAAAGATCCAGTTTCTAAAGCAATTATGTAATTTATCTTGTCATCATGCAATTACATTTACATATTAAAGCAAAATGATAGTTTATTTCCTTTTCAAGTTACCTAGGAGTGCCATTCTGAATTGATTCAAGCCAAA
Organism: Pygocentrus nattereri; assembly: GCF_015220715.1. Classification (NCBI taxonomy): domain Eukaryota; kingdom Metazoa; phylum Chordata; class Actinopteri; order Characiformes; family Serrasalmidae; genus Pygocentrus; species Pygocentrus nattereri. The sequence continues at coordinate 42,124,260 of NC_051218.1, read as the reverse complement.
TGAATGTGAGACTAATTACTTTTTGCATTTTTCGGGTACAGTCCAAATATAATCAAGTCTGTCAAAGGATTAAAAACAATATGTATAATCACATTACTTTGTGTATTTAATTGTGATTAATTGCATTGGTGTATTATTTGCACTGATTTTATTTGCATTGATTTGTAGCAATGTTAGCTGTCAAAACTGCATTTGTGGATAAAATTAGTAAGTAAACTTGAACATAACTCCATATGAATGGAAGGTAAACATGAAAATACACAGTTTCCAGTTTTACTGATGTGCGGTGAGAGCAACAGTGCCTGAACGTTTCAACTCCTCTCGCTCTCATAATGTTATGCTACTACTTGGTTCGGGGGGGAACTTAAGCTTTCCACTTTACTGTTGCTTTTGTTAGTTTGTTGCTCAATGAATGATCCATTTTTATAGTCTGCTGAAGGCAAAAAAATGACTGATTTTACTGACACTGCATTGCATGTTTTCTTCCCTGTGTCTCCAGGTGCTCTGGTTTATATATATATATATATATATATATATATGTAATATGAGAGAGAGAGAGAGAGAGAGAGAGAGAGAGATTTTGCTGTTATCAGAAGGAAACCTTGTATATCCAAAATGGTAACTTCACAGGAGAAGGAAAAAAAACTACTGCACTTTTAAGTCAATGGAACCAGAATTTTTGGACTGTTTCTTTTGGTTCATTCATCGTGAAATTTACACATAATGAAAGGGCAAACGTTATTTTCAAACTATGTCAAAAACTGAAAAAAGAGGTTTTCTTCCGACACCAGCAACATGTGTATATATATATATATACATTAATTCGAGTCGTTTTTGACCTGTTACACTGGTCAATCCATCATGAAATTTTCACACGATTTGAAAGGCAAAAAACTGAATAAATGTGTTAAAAATGGAAGAAAAATAGACAAAAATGAAGATACTTGACTTTGTTCCCACAAACACAATATACAGCATTCGTTGTAGAATGTAATCATTTCTGACTCATTTCAGTAAAAAAGGCAGAGATAATGTTTTAGCACCTCAAAACCTATCAATACATGCACACTTGATGTCAGAGTGCATTATCTCAGCCTGTGGAAGACCCAGCTATTCTGTCTCTGCCCTGAAGTGTTTTCACTTCATCTTGCCAATGGGAGCAAGTCAGAACCATTTCCTTTCAATCTGTTCCTGTTCTGCGAGGCTATGATAGAGAATAGCAGGTCCTTGACTGCATCGGTCTACAGCTCGCTCGCTGCTTTTCTCTACCGTCTTAGCTGTGGAAAGAAAACAGACATAGTGCTATGTCCTGATTTCAAAAATACAGCAGCACAGAAGTTGATTGTGCCGTGATCCTTTCAGCAGTCATGCTATAGTCTCCACCAAGGCCAACGCCACTGTTATTTCACACACAAATGTTGCAGTAAATAACCTACAGCAACCCTTGAATGAGAAACTGTGTATTGTGGATATGGCACACACAGTGTGAGCTTTTAGCGATGCAGTTATGTGAAGATCAGCAGTGAGCTCACTCCAGGAGAGAGGAATAAAACTGATGAAGTCTGGCTGTGTGAGAAATATCGGTGCTAATGCTTAACAGTGGTGACAGTGGTGCTATGGCACCTGGAGAAATGCTGCGAGCATAAACAAAAGTGCCAGGAAATGGGGAAGACAGGAGCAAGAGAGCAAGAGAAAGCAGCGAGGATATTTTGTCCCACACTGTGAGGGACACCAGCCTCTGAAACGTCCTCAGAAATACCCAGCATAAGCCTCAATAAACTTAGAGAAAGGATCCAGTGTTTTTGACAAATGATGGCAAAATAGACATTGATTGCCAATAATTGAAGGGCGACACATGCATTGTCCCAGGCCACGAAGGACAGATGCTATCTAATCTTCAGTCATAGCCTGACACAAATGGCAGCAAAAGCTCATTCCAGAGCAAAAAAGAGAACCCTGTGTGTGTGAAATTTGTTTTCATGTATTTTCAGGACGAAAAGTGTCCCGACTTTGTTGGAAAACCTGAGAAAAGCAGGGCTGACCTACAGGACCAACACAATGACAGGGCCTGTGTTCGGTTTCATCACTGGTGTTAAGGTTAAGGTAAGGTTTAGAATTAGACTTGAAAACTTATGGATATATAATACCGAACACGTTATTAAATACAGGTACTTTCATATCGTTGCTGTCAGGACAAAACCTTTTATATCTAAAACAATATCTTTACAGTAGAAGGACAAACCTTATTGACTTGGATTAGACGTTAATGCAGCAATTATAGTAAGTAATTTTGGAGCACTGGAGCAATTATCACATATGAGTACTTCCACATTTACACCAACCAGCCATGACATTAAAACAACCTCCGTGTTTCTACACTCATTGACCATCTTATCAGCTCCACTTACTGTATAGCTGCACTCTGTAGTTCTACAGTTACAGACTGTAGTCCATCTGTTTCTCTGATACTCTGTTACCCTGTTCTTCAGTGGTCAGGAACCCCACAGGACCCTCACAGAGCAGGTACTGTTTGGGTGGTGGATCATTCTCAGCACTGCAGTAACACTGATGTGGTGGTGGTGGGTCAGTGTGTGTTGTGCTGGTGCGAGTGGATCAGACACAGCAGTTCTGCTGGAGTTTTTAACCTCTTACATGGCTAGGGCATGCAGGTGGACGCAAGCTTTTATTACACACTTCTGTAGCCTGAGAAAAGCTCAATCAGTCCGCGCTGAATTTTCAAATTATGTCAAAAACCGAAAAACAGCAAAAATGGAGATAAAAGGTTTTCTTCCAACACCCATACATATACATGAAATACTTCAGTATTACATATCAAATATATTGGACATATATATCACCTTACAGAGTGAGATATATTTCTTACCCACTGCTTTAAGGCTCTACCACAAGACCCCTTACAGCAGAGCTGGCACTGATCTCCTGCTGCCTGAACTGAGCTGAATCACATCACTAAATCACCTCTCTTGTTAATACATGCTGGGCAATGTATCATAACTACTACTGTAACGGCCTTCTAACTGCACACTTTAGACTGTAAATACTGCTGATGTTCCTAGTTGTGTTTATATGGCTTGTGTTCTTCACTTCATCACACCACTTAATGCAATACCTGCTCTCATTCAAATACAACACAGCAGTCTTATTGCTACATAAATATGCAAATATACTTTTATTCCTACTGTCTCATACATTAACTTATGTCTAGTTTGTTTTGTTTTGTTTTTTTTTCTGCATAATTTAGGTCTATTTTATTTCTGCCTAATATGTGTATGTTTATGTGTATTATGACCTTGTTTCTACGCTGATTGTCCATTTTATCACCTCCACTTACTGTATAGCTGCACTTTGTAGTTCTACAGTTACAGACTGTAGTCCATCTGTTTCTCTGATACTCTGTTACCCTGTTCTTCAGTGGTCAGGACCCCCATGGACCCTCACAGAGCAGGTACTATTTGAGTGGTGGATCATTCTCAGCACTGCAGTACCACTGATGTGGTGGTAGTGGTGTGTTAGTGTGTGTTGTGCTGGTCTGAGTGGATCCGACACAGCAGTGCTGCTGGAATCTTTAACCACCTCAGTGAGGGTGCATGGGGGTCCTGACCACTGAAGAACAGGGTAACAGAGTATGAGAGAAACAGATGGACTACAGTCTGTAACTGTAGAACTACAAAGTGCAGCTATATAGTACCATATAAAAAGGAGGTAGTCATGCTGTTATGCCTGATCAGTTTAGGTACTTATATATACAACAGAAAACATTGTGGCCCGACATCTTGATAAGATTTAAGGGTGAGTCTGTAAAGAAAACCTGTCATACCACAATAAAAGAATTCATTCATATTTCAGTATGACCACCTTGAAACACCAGTGGACTCACCTACCAGCGTTTTGGAAATGTAAGCGTTTATACGTACAAAATGCAAACAATGATGCTCCGTTGGTTTATTCCTTTGGGTCACATAAAAACAAGGAGGGAGGAATCGCTTTGGGTTTTCCCCCGGTGAGAATCTGAACATGAATATTTTAGCACACACACACTTTAGCACCCAGTCTTGCTTGCAGGCATTCTCTCTCTCTCTCTCTCTCTCTCTCTCTCTCTCTCTCTCTCTCTCTCTCTGTCTCTCACACACACCCCACAGTGACACACAGCATTGAAGCACACACACACTTTCAATACTGTGGCTCATTAACAAAGATATTTCCACTGAATGAGATGCATGCTCGATACGCAGACCAGACGACTTGAGTACAATGTCTGTGCGCACAATATGGCATTAGGCATTACCTAGGATATGCAAAAAAAGAACAACAATAACAATTAACAAAAAAACAAATTAAATAGAGCCAAAATGATCACTATAACTATTGCAACACTCACTTTAATTCTTTAACGGAAGCCATTAGCAGGTAATTACGAAAGATTTTGAGCACGGTAAAAGAAGAAAGTAATAAAAACAAGCTTGGCTTAATCATAAAATAAAGCCAGCCGATTAGGAACACAGAGACTGTCTCACAATCTGTGACGATCTGAAAATTGCTACAAGAAGCGCCTGAAGCCGTTTTGTTTGATCGGCCCATGGACGCAAAAATCAATTTTCCATTTAACTTAATTAAAATGATTAGCTGTTATGAGTCCCGGTTGCCTCATCCTGTCCAATCATGACATGAATGGGTCTTGGTTCATCATGAGCTTAATATGTGAGCGTTAATCTTCTGTCCTTGGAAGAACTTATTGTACATCATTTGCGTTTGAATACGCGACAGTTTCTGGGCAGCTGTGTGTGGCATACTTTGATGGTCTTGTAGTTGTAGAGTAATCTCTGTCTACCAAAAGACAGATCTATATATAATTATACTTTATATATAAAATAATACTTTATTAATCCCACAAACGGGGAAATTCCACCTCTGCATTTAACCCATCCGTGTAGTGAATACACACACACACACACACATACACATACACACACGGGGACAGTGAGCACACTTGGCCAGAGCAGGGGGCAGCCCAATCCGCAGCGCCCGGGGAGCAGTTGGGGGTTAGGTGTCTTGCTCAAGGACACCTCAGTCAGCTGTCGGCACTGGGGATCGAACCGGCAACCTTCCGGTCACAGGGCCAGTTCCCTGTCCTCCAGCCCACGCCTGCCCCCATTAAGACACTCTGATCACTCAAGTCAAGTGTGAAGTGTTAACTTTTGAGTTCTGATCAAGTCAGACTGCATTTTTTATTAAACCTAAAATAATTCTTATATTTAACGTCACATTAATTATGACAGAAATAATGGTATATATTTTTTAAAAAGTGCTGCTTAGTAATTGCCTAATAATGAGTCTGGTAGGTTTCATCGCTCAGTGTACCCAACATAAAGGGTCCATTTGAGAGGCATAAAAAATGATCAAACACATACTAATGTTTTAGCATAAATTTTGGGGACAGTGTTTGTCAAAATATAGCTATAAAAAACAAACCTGTGTGAAACAAAGTATAACAGCTGCTGCTAACAGCTTCACACAGAACTCTTGGATACCTTTCTGACAGATGGGATACTGTGAACTTTCTTCAGCCCAGCGATTATACAAAGAGATACATCTGATTTAAAAATTATTTGTTTCACTTATAAATCGTTACAGATCAATGCAGTAAACTGTAAATGGTTTAAATGAGCATAAAGTTTATTATGTATATTTACAAGTGCTCAATATGAATCTCCTCCAGCTGTACGGACATCATCATCACCGCAGTCAAATTCATCCCATACTGGATTGAGCATGTCAGGCGTCGCTGCACTCACGGCTCTTTCAGTGCGATCATCCAGTGGAACCAACGAAGAACGCTCTAAGCTGTTGGAGCTTCTCTGCCCATGAAAATCAGGCTGCACAGTTATGATGGATTCACTCTTGTTGAAGTGGAGAACGCAGAACGCTTTCTGCTCAGGGGACGTATCTCCTCTCAGACTGAAAGGAGCCGTCTTCCACGGATGGTCAGAAACTCCTCCTTTTTCAACTGGTATGTGATTGGTTCCTTGGCACCTCACAATTGTAAAAATACAGCAATTTGAAATTGGATGAATCTTTTTGAATCCCTCTTTATATCGTTGTACATTGTACATTTCATGACCAATGGACCAACAGAAATGACCCCAAATGACTTTACACTGGCTGATGTTAAAAGCAAAGTATGTTTTTACCATTTTGGAGACACAAGGTTTTGTTCTGACAACTGCGATATAATATTATATTATGTTGTGTAAAGCGTAAAACAATTTGCTTTTGTTTGCTAACTAGCAATTAACTTTTGTGGTCAGCCACTCTTTACAGAACTGACAGCGTTTTTCTTTCCTTTGCCGAGCTGATCAGCTGCCCATCTTGTGCGTCTGATGCTGTTGCCTCTTCTGCCTTGATTGGGTGCCACTGCTCACCAGCCTTCTGGACCGGCTTGACCACCACTGAGCTTCTTGCTTTATAGCGCTGTGCAGTCCTCACCCTCAGATCTTCTCTTTTCCCACTTTACTATAATACTTCATACTAATAATGTTTGCTATCCAGTGTCAACCGTAGGAGGATGGGTTCCCCTTCTGAGTCTTGGTTCCTCTCAAGGTTTCTTCCTCTTTTAGGGAGTTTTTCCTTGCCACCATCACCGCTGGTGATGCTCATGGGGGCTCGGACCCAGATTTTCCTTTCTTTTCTTTTCTCTTCTCTCTGTAATAGTGATTGTCCTGTAAAGCTGCTTTGTGACAACACCTGTTGTAAAAAGCGCTATATAAATCCATTTCGCTTGCTTGCTTGCTTTTGTTTCCTATCACACTGATAAAAAGCCACTGACAGAAAAATAAGCACATATGAAGTGCAGATAGCACAGTGGATAACCAGGGGGTTAACTGGCAAGATTCTGTTGGGCCATCTTATTTGTTGAATGTAACATATTGGGAAAAAATAAACAGAAAAATTGGAATTGCAAAAGGTATGACGTTTTAGATTTTATGCCCACCCCAAAAAAGGTTTTTTTCCCCATTCTGAACATGTTAACTTCACTTAGAAAATCAGCAAAACATGTAATTTTACATTCAGACTTTTTTCTAATTTCATATTCAACCTTTCACTGTTTTCATTGGTGAGTTTATCAGACGTGGGACCTCAACTACAGTGGGACAAATACTCTCCATTCTGCACTGCTCTTCGTCAGACAGGAGCCACTTAAATGTCTCATGACAAGAGCAACTAAAATCGCACCCACCCTGTGGATCAGCATAGATTAGCCGTTATCCGAAATTAAACTGTTATGCCAATTATGTTTACCTATTAATAATGCTCAATACCTAATGCTCAGGTTTAACCTGGGTCTGGGAAACTAGCCCTAGATGTCATTTTGTTAAATGGGTTCAAAGCTCACCTTAACCTTTTCTCGAAATGCAGTTCCACTACATGGAGGCATTTTAGATGGGAATAAGAATTATGCAATGTGGAATTTCCCCCATGTGATTTTCATAAAGATCACATCACCATTTCATCAGCGGTGGCCAATCTGCAGGCTGAGAGCTCCTTGCGATTGATTACTGGACTGCAGCAAACATATCAATGAGAAGAGATATGCCCTTGCCCTGGCAGCGGTTCGCTTCTAGATTAATACCCCATGTCACTCTCTGATATAGATCACCTATTCAGACTCAACAATCTTGGGAAGTAAATGCGTCTCTGTCTCTCTCTCTCTCTCTCTCTCTCTCTCTCTCTCTCTCTCTCTTTCTCTCTCTGTATATATATTATTATATATATGTGTGCATGTGTGTGTGTGTGTGTGTGTGTGTGTGTGTTCACTGTTGATTTTCTCCATTATGCTTTCCCATTTCTGTAGAACAACCTCTGTGTAATTCCTACTGGACCTAGTTTAGGGTAAGTGCTTATTAAATTCAGCCGTATGGTGCGTTCAACTCCAAGCATTTGCATCGCATTAAATTATTTAAATGTAGTGTAAAATGAAAACAAAGTATATTTAATTTAAGTGCTAGGTGAAGGTGTAAGGGCAAATTTAACAGTAGCCTAGCACACAGCTGTTGTTTTATTTTAGGGGTTCCCAAATGACGCAACCATCCGAGCGTTGGTTCTCTCATCGGGACATCATGAGTTCGATCCCTGTTCATGCTACAGCTTGCAGTACAAGAGAATACATTTGGCTCTCTCTGGGTGGATGGGATGCCCCCCTCAATCACCCAGTGTGATGCTAGCCACCGCAAGCCTTCTGTTAGCTGATGTGACAGAATTGGTGGTTGGCACTTTCCTCAGAGCACCTTTAGGTGTCCAGTGAGGTTGCATTAGCAGCAGTTCAAAAAAGATGTGGGCTTGCTTCAAAAGTCTTGGAGGAAGCCTGTGCTAGCTTTTGCCCTTATAGTGCTGGTGATATCATGTAATTGGGAGAGTCCTAACTAGTGGGTGGAACTGGATATGACCAAACTGAGGAGAAAAATGGGGAAATGATTAATAGGCCAAAGCAGATAGATTGAGTTTTTTGAAGAGAAAAGTGCAGAGAAAGGTTTCTTAAAGAGAAAGTCGGTTTTTCCAAAGCATCACAAAATATCTAGACTTCAACAACTGTAAGGCCACCAAAAAAGATTGCTCCAGCTAAAGAGAAAGGCAGTTTACTACTCACAAGACATGTCTGTTATTTGCTGATTTCAGAATAACTTTGCATGACAATAATTCATTAATATGCTCGTTAGTGAATTCTCAAGCTCATTGTAGGATGCTATAAATATGTTTGCTTTGTTCATATTGAACTAACATTAAGATGCATAGCTAAACTACAAAGCCTGTAGCTGAAAACAATCATTTATTGAGCTAGGAACCTTATGAGTAGAAAAAAAAACCTAAAACAAATTATGGCATTTGCATTTTAGAAATGTAAACCATTAATTGCCCTCATTGACACTGTAATGTTTGGGACCGTTGAGGAGGTGGACACAAATGCTGAGAGAAATGAGATTATGATTTATGGGCAAATCCAAAATCAGGGTCAAGACAGTCCAGGGTCACAGAGCCAACATGTAGAGAATGGGGACATAACGAAAGAAACACAGAATAAACAAAACACCAGACAAGAATACTTCAAACAATACATCAAACATATCAAACAAAGACCAGCAACCTGACATGGGAAAACACAGGGCTTAAATACAACAGGGATGATGAGGGACAACTAGATGGTGGTTACAATCAAGAGTGGAGTCTAGAAACAAGGGGGCAGGACCAGGAAGAAAAACAAAGAAACACATTGACCAGACCAAAACAAAAGCACATGACAGGACTGAAAGGTAAACAGAAGCACATGGAGGAGTGGAAGGGGCCAATCTTGACAGACACTAACATTAATTTGTTATTGCAGAAGCTTTAATTCATATCATAGCTGCAGTCTATAATATGTGTTGCATACCTGTTCATCTAAAGTCAAAGTTGATCTAGGCAGCATGGAATCATGTGTGTGTATAATACACAGTAGACAAAAAGTCTAAAACGCAGCTATTCTGAGGTCAGTGGATCGTTGTCACTGCTGATTGGATAGTCTTTTTCTAATGGAATAGCAACACATCAAGATGGTATTGTTTCCACATTGAACTTCATTATTAGAGACACACGGAAAAAAGAGATGTCCAGAACTACAGGGGTTCAGACCGCCGTTCATAGCTAGTCAAGGACATGCCTCAGAATGTGAAGAAGATATTTTGCATAGCTGAAGCGAGATGGTGTGTTAATAGCAACACAGTCAACACCAGTGAGACACAAGGTTCAAAGGTTTGAAGTGACTTTGATTTGACAATTTTCTTGTAAAAATAGAAACTACTGATAGTTATTGTTTTTAGGGGTGCACAAAATGTTGGATTTTCTACACTTGATTATTTCATTCTATTTCACGTTTTTAGCTTGTGCACACACTGACGTGCTTGTTCCTTTCGCCAAAAAAATGGACAGCATAGTGGATAACACCATCACCCCATATAGGTAATTATAGGTTTGATTCCTCATCCAGTCAGAAACGCCACCACTGTGCCAATGATAATTCACTGACTTGCTATTCTAAGTTGCCCTGCGATGGACTGGCGACCTGTCCAGGGTGTATCCTGCCTTCCGCCCGAAGACTGCTGGGATAGGCTCCAGCACCCCCCGCGACCCTGACGGAGAAGCGGCTTAGAAAATGGATGGATGGATGGATGCTATTCTAAGTTGCTGACTGTAAGTCGGTTGAGTAATGAAAAGATTTACATAAAATGCTGTTAACATTTACAATAATTGGCATATGTCCTGCAACATCTCAGTGATTCCTTTTGAGAGTTTTAGGGGAAGATATATTCATATTTTGTACCATGGCAACTGCCATTACTGATATTAAAAGTGTCTTGTGTGGTTTACTGTATAGGGACAAGGATCAAATGAGTGATCATTACAATTTTTCACCTTTTCTTGATTTTCAAACCTTTTCCTGTCAAAACACAAAAACTAGAAGGAGATTATTACTTTGCCTTTCTTTTATCCCCCATTTCTAGCAACAGTGTGTTAAATTCCAGAATATGTTTGACTCTATATGAAATTGTCAATGATTATCATAAAATAATGACTTAATTTCTGACTTAAGTATGTCAAAATAATGACTTTTCTCAATGCAATTGAACTTTTCCTAAAGAGCATTATTAGCTCTTTTTTGAGATACTGCATCAATGTTCAGAATCATTATATCAATACAATTTCCAATATTATTATTAACAATTGAAACCATTTTTATTCTCTACCTGACTGAAACTGGTTTCATTTCAGATTCAGATTCAAATTCAGATTCCTTTATTGATCCCAGGGGGAAATTGCAGTTGTTACAGTTGCAGCCATTTACGTAAAAATAAACACTTTACTAATAATTTAAGACAATATAGAGAATTTACAGTATGTACACCAGATTTAAGTACTCAAGAATATAGTATGGTGGCGGTGAGATTTATTGCACACACAATTGTTGTTATTGCACATATGACCAGTAGTATTCATAGTATTAATAGTATTCATAGTATTAATACTAATGATTTAAAAAAGTAAGAAAGAAAGTAAGAGTTTATACTGCACTGGTCAAATGTTACTTAGGAACATGCACCTGTGTTCATTTGCATAAATGTTTTTTGTCATTTTCGACTCCCACCCAAGCAAACATTTTACTCTGCCTATTAATTCCTTACCAAGCCATGGGCTCACTGGCCAGCTCAGCCAGTTTCCACTCATATCCCTGTAGTTAATGAATAATAAGCCTTAGTATGTAATAAGCCTGATATGTTAAGGTGATAAACTGCATGGCACATTTCACTTCCTGTGGGAATCATAAAAATGATAGTGAATCATATGGAATTATATAAATTTGGTCTTTGGTATCAGTATTGAGTACAGAGCCCAGACATCAGTACACCTCTAATTGTCACTTTTTTGGTGAAGTGCTAATCAACTGTCTGATAAAGTCATACAGTCCAAACCTATTGGTGCAACCCACCTGAGCGGGAATCCCATTTTGAACATTTGCTGATGTGTAAACACGTCTAACAACACTCAAGGCCATGACCTGAACTTTTATCTATTTAAAGAGGCCACCATGTGTGCAGCCTCAGAGAAAAGAGGCATTCTACAAAGTTGGTCCATTCCCAGCAGAGCAATGTGCTCTTGGGTGTGTCACCAGCATCTGTTTTCTTTTTGGGCTAAGTAAAGCATTCTAATGAGAATGAGTTCCATCACAATATGAAACATTTGCATATATTACACACACACACACACACACAATGGCTTGAGCATACTCACAATAATGGGTGTGTGTTCCTCAATTAGTGATTTTCTTTAGTCAAAGACCCAACTGATTGCTCAACTGATCAGGCTTGAAAGGAGGCCTCACTTAAACCTAACAAATACATCATTAACCTCTAAGCGGATGCAAATCGATTCTCACAGATCTAGATCAATAAAACATTTTAAATCTTCACTCTAATTCATATTTAATCTAAAATTCCTCCAGCACTGCGCTCCTATAAAGACTGAGAAAAATCTCCAACCTCCAGTGTATATTACGCCTCATAACTAGATGGATTAAAGGATACCCCAAACTTTCCCATAACGCCCTCTGCCTTAGGTCTGTATTTTGCTACGTGATGTCAGCTTTTTATGGTTTTATGTTATATGCATCACATATAAATACATAAAGAATTTGCTTTTAAAATGCCAGTGAGTAACTACTTCTTAACAATGAGTAAGTACTTCTATTGCTCACAAGCTTTAAGTGGTGTTATGGGCCGTAAACTAATACAATGTGTGTTTTATAGAATAGATAATGAAATTAAAACAAAGCTTTAAGTTAATATAGTATAAACTACTCTAAAGCTTTAGTTTTGTCATTTTTTTCCCCTTCTCTATCTCTCCTCATTTTATTTCCTATAGGTGGACGGAAGACCTACACTGACTTACATGACTGAATGATGCATTAGGATTGTTGGAGTGGTAAACCTCCAAGATCTTCATGGCTTGCTTTTCCATCCCAGGGTCACTCAGTTTTATGTACCCAAGAATTTTGATTTTTGATGGATGTACTTTCCTGAATTGCATCTTTTTAACTGTTTACTTCTATATATGAAGAAAGTAATCTGATTTGTACTTTAATTTCAGAAATGCCACAGAATGGAAACTGTATTTACATCGGTATAACTAAATAAAGAGAGTTCAGTACATGGAGCTGACTTACCGTGAAGGAAATTAGACAAGACCAAAACCCTAAACTGTTATGTAACAGTCTTGATTCATTAATGTTCACACCTCAAAATTTACATACACCAGCCCACATTCCAGCTCAGCAGGAAAGAACGATAATGGAGCTACTGCAATGAAAATGGCAGACTAAGTGCAGAAATTGTACCATTCCGGGTTTGAAAGTACTGGTGGCATTTTCATATCCTCCCCAAGGAAGCGATCTTTAAACGGGCATGTCTGATATTCATCTTTAAATGCTTCCTATTGGCCAGTTTCTTAATCTCATGTTCCATTCCACCTTAAATACTACAGCTTGTACATGTGCCTGAGTGGTGTATTTAAGGTGGAATGGGAAATTCACAAAGCAAGCTGGTGAATAGAAATCCAACCAAACTTGAACTCCTGCATCTTTAACAGGATTTGACATTGAAGAATGGAGAAGTTCTAACTTTAATAGCATCACAACCCAAACGGTGTTCTGTAAGTAACCAGCCTGCTAGTATGATATTTAATTGACTCGACTAGAAAAGACTAGATCATCTTAAATTGGAAGATTGTTACCTGACAACTTTGATCTACTTTGTGTTGTTGTTAATATTGAAAGCAAGCTGCTAGCCAAAATAGATAAAGTTAGCTACAAGCAAGCTCAAAGTAACTAGCATAACTAACTAAACAGTATGATGACCAAGCTGATATACACAGAAATTAATTTTATTTTCCTGCCTGGACCTGTCGCAGCAAGCTACTTTTATATGAGCCATCACAGTGCCTTGCCAGCAAGTCAGAGCAGAGCTCATCAAATTATTCATGACCCTACCAAGGAAATCAGTTTCTTTTTAGGTTCAAAACATGAGGCTGGAAATGAACATGTAAAACTGCATCTGCTCTGTATTTTTGCCCTGACCAGAATCACATTGTCTATGAAGACAAAAGAGTTCAATGTAAAATATTGAATAACTTAATTCTGTAGCAACTTTAATCCTTTACATTCCACTTCTAATTATTTCTAATTCCTTCTAATTGTGCTCTGCTGGTGATCTTGCAGTTGGTAACCCTTCTGCCTTTTGGTGTTTGTACTTTTATTATGGACCAATTTTCTTAGTACAGATTGAAAGGCAATAAAAAATAATAAGGCAATAAATGAGAGTTAGGCGTGTAGAGGCGGTCAAAACAACTTGCTGAAGTGCAGGCCGAGCATCAGAACGGGGAAGAAAGGGGATTTAAGGCACTTTGAACGTGGCGTGGTTGTTGGTGCCAGACGGGCTGGTCTGAGTATTTCAGAAACTGCTGATCTACTGGGATTTTCATGCACAACCATCTCTAGGGTTTACAGAGAACGGTCCGAAAAAGAGGAAATATCCAGTGAGCGGTCAGTAGTGTGGACGAAAATGCCTTGTTGATGTAAGAGGTCAGAGGAGAACGGGCAGACTGGTTCCAGATGATAGAAAGGCAGCAGGAACTCAAATAACCAACCAAAATCTCTGAGGAACGTTTCCAACACCTTGTTGAAAGTCTGCCACGAAGAATTAAGGCAGTTCTGAAGGCAAAAGGGGGTCCAACCTTTTACTAGCACTAGGTGTACCTAATAAAGTGTGTGTGTGTGTGTGTATATATATATATAAGATATGGTAGTGGTGTGATTTCTTTGTTATTTTGAGTATCAACCCTGAAGTGAGGATGGTTCTACCAAAAATTACATGAAACATCTAGCAGCTTGTGTTCATTTGCATTGCAATGTAGGAGACCATCTGTTCTTATGTTGGTAGTAATACCATATCCTCTTCATACAAGTAATAATACTACTCATTCCATTTCCTTACCTGGTGATAAAGCTATTAATGGACTTCTTCTGTGCCAAACACTTTGACATGCTGGCAGTGTAATGGAGATGGATGGATCTTCATGAAGGGGCACGTTCAAGGTTGAGACTTATCAGCTTAAGGCATCATCCCAGTTAACCCCCACTGAATCAAAGTACAGTCAAAGCTGAGATAATGGCCTGCCAGTTAATGGCAGTAAGGCTGACATGCTTTAATGAGAAACGTGCAGAATGAAAGTTCTCGTTCTTGTGCACAGATGCATGGATCACGGTTTTTGTTCACACCTTCCTCCTTGCCCATATTTCTTTAGCGTTCATGTTAAAGAAACATGGGCACTGTGTTGGTTGTGTTTCATTATACGTTTCATTTGCAGCACAATGCGTCTTTCACTTGAGCATAAGAGAAAACAGCTGCAGAGACACAACTGCGATCTGTGACTGTGGAAACGAGAGACACTCATCAGACGTACCTCAAAGTCTGCACAGGCTTTTCCCCTCGTTTGAACCATGGAGAGAAACCCCAGGCCGTACCTTGAAGCCATCTGCCGAGAGGCTTCACGTCAGTGTGTGTTTCACGCTTATGTGTGCTTTAAAAGCTTAAGATACTTACAGCACTATTTAAAAGTTTGGAATCACTTGGCATGTCACTGTTTTGATGTTTGATATTTGTGTTTCTAACTGGATTATTGCTTTGTATATCAGACCCCCTGTAATCATGCAAAATGTGTTTTTAAAGTGGTTAATTGCTGTTTGGCATATTATAATTATATTGATTGACATTTGTATAAAATGTGTTACCATAGTGCAGAATTCACCTTTTCCCATTGACAACACAGGCTTTTTTGATGCCTTTCAGCTGTATATATATACCATGAGTGTCCAATGTATAAATCCAAAGTGCAAAATTTCAAAGTCTTATTGCTGATGTCCTCAGCTCTTCTTCCAAGTATGACTATACTAATGCATTTAAGGCCTTAAACATTAAGATTTGTTTCTATGAAGTGTCTGGCCACAGGGGAACTGATGCTTTGCCCTGATACAAACCTTTCTGATAATTTACTAATCTAGTATTTAGTGGTCTTGATGTCTATTCTACATATCTGAATTAAAAATATACAACATTCTTAGAATTACATGCAATGCAGGTTTCAATCTGATATAATACATACATGCATATATATATATATATAGGTTAGGAGTGTGTTTATATATATATATATAATGCTTTAGCAGTTCTTGTATGTGAAAAAAAGAATTGATTTTCACCAAATGATTGTATGCAACAAACTGACGGCACATGAAACAGTCCGGGAATAACGGGAAATATTAACATTTTCTTAATCTTGCAGTCAGCATGAACCACTCTATCTTATAAATTGCATGTGTTCTATGGAAAAAGAGGGTGCTAGCAAAAACTTCTAAAAGTTTCAGATTCAGATTTTTGAAATATGCCAGCATTACTGAATAATTCATTTAATCTTTTTGCTTTCAAGGCTATATGTAAAGGGACAAGTCACAGAGAAGTCTTTTTACTCTTAAAATTATGTTGGGTTACTGATTTACTTTTGGTTTAGCAACCATTGTCACTCTTTAAACGATGGTTCTGCAAGTGTTCTTCAGAAAAGACAATGGTTATATATACACTATATTGCCAAAAGCATTCGCTCGTCTGCCTTCACAGATGTATGATCATGACATCCCATTCTTAATCCACAGGGATTAATATGATGTTGGGCCACCCTTTGCAGCTATAACAGCTTCAACTCTTCTGGGAAGGCTTTCCACAAGGGTTAGAAGTGTGTTTATGGGAATTTCTGACCGTTCTTCCAGAAGCGCATTTGTGAGGCCAGACACTGATGTTGGACGAGAAGGCCTGGCTCACAGTCTCCGCTCTAATTCATCCCAAAGGTGTTCTATCAGGTTGAGGTCAGGACTCAGGCAGGCCAGTCATGTTCTTCTTCACCAAACTAACTCATCCATGTCTTTATGGACCTGCTTTGATGGAACAGGAAGGGGCCGTCCCCAAACTGTTCCCACAAAGTTGGGAGAATTAAATTGTCCAAAATCTCTTGGTGCTGAAGCATTAAGGGTTCCTTTCACTGGAACTAAGGGGCTGAGCCCAACTCCTGAAAAACAACCCCACACCATAATACCCCCTCCACCAAACTTTACACTCGGCATAATGCAGTCAGACAAGTACTATTCTCCTGGCAAACCCAGACTCACTTATCGGATCGCCAGACGAAGAAGCGTGATTCATCACTCCAGAGAACACATCTCCACTGCTCTAGAGTCCAGTGGCGGCGCTTTACACCACTGCATTCTTCGCTTTGCATTGCGCTTGGTGATGTAAGGCTTGGATGCAGCTGCTCAGCCATGGAAACACATTCCATGAAGCTCTCTATGTAATTCTTGAGCTGATCTGAAGCCAAATGAAGTTTGGAGGTCTGTAGCGATTGACTCTGCAGAAAGTTGGTGACCTCTGCGTACTATGTGCCTCAGCATCTGCTGACCCCACTCTGTCATTTTACATGGCCGACCACTTCTTGGCTGAGTTGCTGTCGTTCCCAATCGCTTCCACTTTGTGATAATCCCACTGACATCGGACTGTGGAATATTTAGTAGCAATGAAATTTCACGACTGGACAGTTGGCGTCCGATCACGGTACCACTCTGGAACTCACTGAGCTCCTGAGAGCGACCCATTCTTTTACTAATGTCTGTAGAAGCAGTCTGCAGGCCTAGGGGCTCGGCTTTATACACCTGTGGCCATGGAAGTGATTGGTTTGGTAAGTGAATACTTTTGGCAATATAGTGTATTTACAACCATTACCATTCAAATAACCATTTGCATGCCTGAGGGTTCTTTGCCTGGTGAAATTTTTCAAGCTTGTAACAATAGAATAACCCTTTTGTTGCCATATAGGACCATATACAACACATTGTCCATCAATTTCACGACGCACCAAACGATTTAAGCATGCTTTGAGTGTTCAGGGTTCTATATAAAACCATCATCTTTACTGAAGAACACTTGAAGAGCCATCTTTTGAGCAGAGTCACAGTGGGTAACCTGGTTGCTTAAAATGCTTCCTCATCTTATAACCATGCTTTTGATAGTCTTCATCACAATCATGCATTCTGTTAACATGAAGCCACCCAGCTAAAAGCTTCTTAAAAGCTCTAAAGAAGGTTCTTCCATGGCATTGATCCAAAGAACCTTTATTGCACCTTTATGTTTAAGAGTGTACATTAGGACTCTACAGCCGCAAGGCTGCTCTTGTGACTGATGCGTGATTTCTGACAATTAATCTCCCCAAGGTCTAAGCAGATTAATGTAGGCAGGGATACCTTGACAGTGAGAAGCAGCTCTCGTGCTCCTTTATTTGCTGACGGGGAGAAGGAGATTAGGGAACCATTAAGTTTCTTTAAGCAATGTTTCATTACTCGCATGATGAGGGCAGACGAGGCAGGGGTCGGGGATGATGGATGTCAGCAGAAATGGGTGCCGGAGAGCTAACTTAGGTAGGGGTGGATGTAAGCCGTAGAGCCAGCCTTTCTCCAGGGGTATTTAAAGCCCATCAGCAGATGACAAGGCTGATATCTGTGTTCCACCCCTCCATCCGTCCATTCATCACCCTCACTCTAGTGAGGCGAAGGCGAATGTGACGGCATTGGAGAGAGGAAGCGAAGGGTGAAGGATTTTGTTGAGGCCTTGACGCAGGTTTGTTAAAAGAATAGCGTCACACGTTCTGGTTTAATGGCACATGTGGGAGAAATTGTGAAGGAAGTGTGAAATGGAGAGATCATGGCTAATCATGTGAGAAAGACACATAACCGTGTATTTGAAGCCATGTGTGATATTCACAGGCATTTATATTGTGTTGTATCTGCCAGACAACAGCTGACATTACAGCAAGTACAGAGGACAGTATAAATGGCATAACAGTGTAATTAATAGTGCTCTGTTTGCATGAAAATATACATATACATGTATATACATACACAAGCATATGCACATTGTAAAATATAACATTTGCATAACTTCATTTTTTGGGTTTACTTTGCTCATCTGGTACATTTACTAATGCAAATCTAGTAACACATTTATTGTATAACCCTTGGGTTCTTAGGTACAATTAGTTAAGATCAATTAGTTAAGTCCCACAGACTTTGTTAACACAACTTAAATACTACAGAAAGTTGGAGTAACTTAATCTGACGAATTCAAACCAACTTAAAAATGAATTGTTGAGATAATACCTCAAATCATTTGTTAGCATATTGTGAGTTACCTTTAGTCATAAGGTAACTTTATTCCAATGTTTTATGTTCAATATTTGTATTTAAGTCAACTTTACAGGTGGATACAGACAGGATTGGTTTTACATTCAAATGGTCTCTGATGTAACTTTTGACAACTTTGGACATTCAAATGGGATCTTTGAGTTGAATCAGCCTATGGTTGATTCAGTTTAGTATGAGTTCTCAGCTTTACTTGATGAAAGCTTGGTCAATGCATCCTTTTTTCCTATTGGCTCTTGGTAGCATATTGGGGTGTGTCTTTCCACCTTGTTTACCGTGCCATCACTCTGTTGTCATTCTCCCCAGTCTACCTTCCCTTGGGCGCTTAGTTATTTTCTAAATTTGGGAGCTCATCTTATCTCAGTCAGACTGACTGTAGATCAGTGCTGAGTAAGTGGAGCTGCCATGACCCCACCTGCTGAGTGTGGTTCTGAAAACTTCAGACCACATCTGCATTCTGGGTGCAGAGCAGTATTAAGGTAAACTATTTAAGGCATTCTTGTCAAAAGTGTTCTCCAATTCAGTATAAATGTGTTCAAATTTAAGCCTAGTTTAGCTTTTATTGATAGAAACTGAGTTAGCTTAACTTGAGTGGCTAGAGTTGTGTAAAGGCAGTAAATATAAGTTCGAATTACTTAATTGTATTGAGTTAGCACCATTATTATTAGTCCAAAATATAAAATCATTTTCAGAACAAAGGAGTGATTTGCTTAATTTACTTAAGTTTATACAACAATAAACAAGTACGTTGTTCATACTCAGTTCAGGGAATTACTCATGGTCAAATGCTTTGAGTAACCTAAACTTAAATGGTTTAAGGCCATCGGTTTCCTTAAACCATTTGAGTTCGCTGAACTAATTAGGTTTTACAGTGCAGAAGTCCAGGCACTCCTGGTCAAATTACATGTTTTGTCCATGAAAGTGAATAACTTGCACTTAATAGTCATATTGGCTGGAAAGGTTCTAAACAAGGGTGGCTTTTATATAGTGTATGTATATAGTGTATGTATAGTGGCTTTTATATAGTGTATGTACATAGTGTATGTATAGTGGCTTTTATATAGTGTATGTATATAGTGTATGTATAGTGGCTTTTATATAGTGTATGTATATAGTGTATGTATAGTGGCTTTTATATAGTGTATGTATATAGTGTATGTATAGTGGCTTTTATATAGTGTATGTATATAGTGTATGTATAGTGGCTTTTATATAGTGTATGTAAAGCTTAAACGTACTGTGTAAGTGTAAATAAAGGTGAGAAGTTCACTAATGTGACAGCTACAGGGATGTGTCTGGTATGTGTCACCTGACTAAACCTTATGCTAAGGAAAGTAAAATGTTTATGGAGCGTAAATGGAAATGACCTCAGTTCTGCTGTAACATGAAGAAAATATATTTGGATATTCTATATGTGTACATTAGTGTCACGATTGGCCCCACCCAGTCATACATGTGCTCTTGTTTACTTTCCAGTCCTGTCCACGTGCATTTGTGTTTACTTCACTGTCCTGCCCCCTTGTTTCCTGCCCTGATTGTTTCCACCTGTTTTCGGCCTGTCCCTAGTCATCCCTGCGATATTTAAGTTTCTTGTTGGTTTTTGGTACGTATGGTTTGTGCTGTTGGATATGTTTCGATTTGTTGGATGTTTTGTTTGTACTGTTTGAAATTTGATGTGTTTGTATTGTTTGGAATTCTGTGTTTATTTAGTCATGTCTGTCCCTCCGGATCTCGGTGTTGGCTCTCTGACCCTGGACCAGCGCGTGCAATGCAGGGCATGAATAATGAGTGCATGCTTATTGTGCGAGTTTATTAATGTGTTATGATGCATGTCATGAAAGAAAAATCTTTGAAATTAAATATTTTGATTTATTAGTGTAAAAACTAGACTATATAGGTACGAATCTGTAAAATCAGTCTGTTTTGAATACATCATGGTGGTGATTTCACACATATGCAGTCCATATATGGATATGATCTGTTTTGAATTCATCCACAGCCACATTTGGGTATTTACATGGGACCATGCACTCAGCCTACAGTCTGCATTATAATGAGAAGGAGTGTTGTTAGTGCAGGTGGTCAGACTAGTTGGAGTTCAGTGTGATTATTTTACTCCACTTAAAGCCTGCAAAAAGCACTTATAATGCAATATTATGTTCTGAAATTAAATTTCTTTTATATTTAAAAGACCTCACGTCCCTCACTTCTTATAACCTGTAATGACCCGTGACAAAGCTTTATAAAGTGTTATAGTGCATTACTACATTAGTGACTAGAATGTCATTATGAACAGACATTATAATACATGGTGGAACCTGATTATGAAGTCATATTCTCTTGCTTTCTAAAATGTCATGCATGTAGTTATACTTATGATGTTACGTATGCAATATAATGCATAAATGCATGTCTATAACATTACGAATTCAGAATTCACAGATATTGCTGCTGGAAAAAAAATTAATAAAGCATAAAATTGGGGCTTTTTAAAAACTATTGGCTGCCTTTCTTTTTGTTACAATGACTGAAACCAGGCCAGACGGCTGTGGCCAGAAAGAAGATGCGCTTCATACATTCTAATCTTATATGACCGAGCCTTGGGATGCAGCCTGGTACAGGTCAAATCCCTCAACAGCTGTAGGCTCCAGACCCAGGCAGATGGAGAGACATGCACTATGAAACTCTCATACTATGATACTCTGTTCTCTTTTCCCCCACAGTGTGTTTTCAATTTTAAGTAATTCACTCAGGTCTCGTTGTGACCTCTTTAAAATGAATCTTGGTTTTCTTCAAGTAGTTGCAGCAAATTCCCATGGTTGTAGGTCACTCCTCTATCATGTAGCATCATCGGTCCAGTCATGGAAGACATGTAGCACCACAGTGACTCGAATTTGCCGCCCACCTCCACAGTAGTAACACTCTAGACAGATTAATCGGAATATAACACAGTGCTCTTAAATTCACTCGACCTTCATTAATCTATGTTCAGTGCTGGTAGGCGGGAAATATGTGGGGATCTCTTGGGAAATGGCTGCCATATTTTAGGTACGTAAAGGAAAATCTTCATTAGAAAAATGCAGCTAGAAGAACACAGGTTTGACAAAGGGGCAATTCCAGTCATTGAATGGATTAATAAAATTCCATTAGCAACACATCTGATTTAGTTTAATGAAGGACTGAACAGCTGAACTAGATGATAACCGTAAATACTGGACTGTTTGAAGACGTATGAAAATAGTGAATCTAGCAAGCTGGCAAAATTGCCACGTACACCCTTAAAAACAAAGGTCTTTGTGCAACACAGCAGAAGGAACGCTTTAGGTTACCTAAATAATAATATAACTTAATATAACCTTAATTAACCCAAACACACACATATATATATATATATATATATATATATATATATATATATATATATATAGTTTTTAACATCCATCCATCCATCCATCCATTTTCTAAGCCACTTATCCGTCAGGGTCGTGGGGGGGTGCTGGAGCCTATCCCAGCAGTCTTCGGGCAGAAGGCAGGATACACCCTGGACAGGTCGCCAGTCCATCGCAGGGCTGTAGTTTTTAACATAATTTTAAAATACATGTTTCCCTTTACATTGTAAATTTCATGATGTATGATCCAAAGGAAATGGTCTAAAATGATTTGGGAAAAAATCGGGTTCCATAGACTTACATTAAAAGGGATGTAGTTTTTTTCCTTCTCCTGTAAAGACAGTAAATTTCAGTCAGTAGAACCAGACTTTTTTTTTCCAAGTCATTTTGGGATGTTTCTTTTGGTCCATTCTTCAAGAAATTTACACACAATGTGAAGAACAACAGGCATTTTCAAATTATATCAAAACCAGAAAAATGACAAAAATGGAGATATCATGGCTGCACTGGAGCTGATATGGCCTCTTTAGGTAAGTGCTTCACAGAAAAAAAAAAAAAAAAATGATGACCTTTTCGTAGCCCTCAACATGGTCAGTGTACGGAATGCAGATTCCTAGATATTTCTTTTCCATTTCATGTGTTTGATTTAGATTTTTTCCAAATCGTCAAATGTTCTGTTGTTAATTACCGAGTTTAAATGAAGTAATTCCCAGAGTTTCAATGTGGTGACTTTTGGACTCCTCCATATATATACTTTACATGTAAGTCTGGTTTCCTGCTCTCTTACACAGTCCTATCCAACATGCCAAGCCCAGCCAACCCTCCTACACAGACGTACACTACCAATATGTGGCTTCAGCCTCCCCCTCACCTCGCTCTCCAGAAATGGCTGGAATAATGAAGTTGTATCTGCAAACACGCTGCACTGCTGCCGAGTCAAGCTCAAAGGATTTTCAAATTGGAAAAGGGGGGCTGTACTTTTCCCTTACAAAGAGCCAAAGTCAAAGGTGCGAAATACCTCCATCTGGTCCCCTATCACTAAGGACTCTCTCCACCTGAGTCCAACTGTTATGCAATGGCTGATCTGGGCACAGCTTGCTGCTCAGGCATAAAATATTGGGCAACTGCATGAACATAAATATAATAATAATTATAATAATCAGTATTCAAAGATTACCATGTTTCTTGTAAATCTACATGCTAGCAGTCTAAACCTCACAGTTTGGAAAACTCTACTGCGGTAACACTTTCTATTAATATCACATTTGTAAGCATCTATAAAGACATTTACAACATGTTATAATGCATTCATAAGGCATTGTAAACATGGTGATAAATCTCTATAAAAATTAATTACACTGCATTACATTACATTATAGCCACATTTGTTGTACATAATGAATTGTTAATATAATGCATTATAAGTAGTGTTAATCACATGTTATACTGTCAGTGCCAAAGATGTCAGTCCCAGCTTGGAGAGCTTAAAGTAAAGACTAATACAGTCTTTTTAGTTTATACAAGCCCTGGGATTTCCAGTATTATACTTCTTGCCATTGGTGCTGTTAGGGCTGCAGTGTTAAGTTAGTTCCAGGCTAACGGTGGCCATGTTTATGATGCCTTATGAATGCATTATAACATGTTGTGAATGTGTTTATAGATGCTTGCAAACATGACATTCATAGAAAGTGTTACCCTCTACTGCAAGCTTGAAGTTCGAGAGATCAGTGATTCATAACTACACTCTTTAGAAAAGTTTCTTCAAGAGTTTTTTAATAAGGCAATGTTTATACATGACAATTGACCACAACTCAAAAAGCAATTTGAAAGATTAAATATAGTAGCATACTTCATACTTCATCACACCACCTTCAAGATGGAGAACCTGTTGTATGTGGTTTTAAAAGAATGACTCTATATATTACCAAAAAAACCTCCTTTACATTAAGGGTCTCTAATAACTGTGTAGTTACACATGAATAACATGCAACAAGAATGTAACTACTGATGATTTAGTCATTAAAGAGGTACATCCTATGTAATTAAACATGTGTATCAACTTCAGTTTTACTTCATGTAATAACACAAGTGTATTGTCTACACAGGAACTTTCTGTAGTGCAGTGTTAGTTACACTTTAAAATAAGTGGGCAGTTCCTGTGTAGTTGGTATGTAGGTATTGAGTTATACTGTGGGAATGCAACTCATTTAATTAAGGTCATAAAAGTTACATGTTAAGATAAGTGGAAATCTGCTGTTCCGTCACATTACAGACTGGTTTAAAGCTGAAAATGCTGGCTAAATGTTAGGAAAGCTGGCAGATGCACAGTTAGTAATGTCTTAATGTAAGTAATTAAATACTTCATTTTATTGCAGGAAAAAAAAATCTGAAAAACAGTCTGATTACAAATGTTGTTATTTTAGTTAATACCCTTGTGTAATTACACGAGAGAGAGAACAGGCTGTTACGACTATTAAGATACACGTGTAATTATGCAGAACCGAAGTGGATACACATGTATAATAACATAAGCTGCACTTCTGCCATCCATCTGTAACAGTGACTAAATCATTAGTAGTTACATTGTTGTTGCATATGCTGTTTACATGTAACTAGACAGTTGTTCCTAGACAATTCCCACCATTGTTATACTCATCGAACCTATATAGAATCCTTTTCTAAGAGTATATGCCATCTCATGATCACAGTTGGGTCGCATTATTGCAGTTCTCAAGTCAATCTAGAGCACAGAACTGCCTGCTTATTACCATAACAGCACAGTGAACAATGAGGTCTTTTCATGCACACTCTACTGCATCCAAAAACATGTACAAAGCACCACTGAAATTCTAAGTGCCCAAAAATCTCTGGGGATGATTTTCACATAGCAATGACAAACTCGAATGTGACCAATGCAATTTGCACTTCTCATGTTCGTAATTAACAGCACAATTTCACAGACAATTATGAGGGGTCTCAGAGTAGTTTCCAAATGGCAACTCTGCCGAGCGCTCTCATTTAGTCGCAAACCTAAATTGTGAATTGTCACTTTGTTCACCTGCCGTTCACATGTTGATTGTGCTAGGTTGTGAGCTAAGTAGTACTTCGCAGCTCGTTGTTGAGTAATGCTGAAGTTGCGTTACACAAGTTTCACAGTGAATATAGCCACAATTTGGCTCCCAATCCAGTTCCAAGCCAGGCGGCGTGGATCAAATAAATTTGTGTATGCTGGTTAAATCTGAACGGAGCCTGTCAATTAAAAACGAAGAGTGTGGAAAAACAGCTGTCATGCCTCCTTGGTTCTTTTGACATTGGTGCTGCTGGCACTTGTTTTTGTGCAGGTTTCGTGCATTCAGTTCACTTTAACATCAAATTAGAAGTAGTGTAATGTGTAATTTCTCTTTTTCACATAAAAAAATACATCAGAAAGTGTCAGATATCCAGCATTTCCATACTCTGTTCTGATTAGGACTTTAAAGGTGAATGTGCTAAAAACATGGCAATGTGCAAACCATCCATATAGTGGCATAAACACTGGGATAGGTGTGTGTGTGTGTGTGTGTGTGTGTGTGTGTGTGTGTGTGTGTGTGTGTGTGTGTGTGTGTGTGTGTGTGTTGGGGGTGGGGGGAGGACAAGGATGCCCATAGAGACTGAGCCCTCTAAAATCTTTATTTGGGCACCATACTAACACAATTATACAACCAAGACTCGGTTACAATCAATCAACATAACTAGCGCCCGGGAAGCAATTCGGGGTTAGGCATCTTGCTCAAGGATACCCCAGTCATGGACTGTCGGCCCTGGGGATGGAACCAGCAACCTTCCGGTCACAGGGCCAGCTCCCTAACCTCCAGCCCACAACTGCCCCTTCCTCTTATTCATATCGCACCTCATCCATACGAGTTCTTACGTGGCCTGAGATACCTAACGTTTAGCACTAAGCATAAGGGTTAGTGCTAAGATGCTAGTGGATGGCTTAGACAGTTAGAATACTGGGTAAAATTAAGAAAAAGGATGCTAGTGGATGAGGTTGCAGGTCTTGAGAGTATAAATTTGAGTGAGATGCAACAATAGTAGAGACATAAGCAAATTACATTCATTTTTTATTCATTGAAAGCAATTTTTGAATTAGGGGAATTCAGAGCATCTTATATAGTTCAGGTTAGAGCTTAGCTGCTTGTGCACTATATCTTACTATGACCGAATCCATGACTGTAGCCCTATCTTTCAAATACAGCTTTAAACGGGTTTTAAAGTAAGACTTTAGGTGACATTCAGAGGACTACGCTGGACAATGCTTGCAGTAAACCTCTGAAGCCTCCATTGTAACCAGTTTTAATGGGCTGCATGAAGGAGAACATGCAGCCACTGTTGCTCTTACTAGATATCATGATGAAAATTGGAAATTGCATTGATGAAAATCATTTGCAAGCTCAGATTCATGATGAAACATGGTGAACTAAATGTTATTAGACTATGGAAATGAATACATGTACTCCGTCAAAGCTTATTTTTGTTCATCTCATTATAGCTATAGAAAAATGCATTGCTATTATACCATTGTTATGGCTCAAAACTGAGCAAATAAGACAAATGTGAATTTTAATGAACTACAAAAAAACAACGTAATTGACAGAGATTGGGATTTTTGCATCTATTACATCACAGTTTACAAATCCAAGGAGAAGGCTGATCACGATTGCTCTTGATCATGTGAGATCTGTAACCACACCTCTGCAAGTCCTCAGCCATGAATCATTGCAAAGTATTTCAGCAAACTTGCAGAAGTCCACACGAACCACTTGACTTGCTCTGGACACCTGGCTAAATCAGCACGTCACCTGCTGCTCGATCCTTCCCTTTCCACAGCCCTGGGGATTGCAAATGGTTTTATATTCTCCAAGGAAGAGACAGGGCACAGCGAAGGTTCCTCGCAAGCTATATAAGAGCACCTCTGCTTTGTTGGCAGTATATTGTGTGGCAAATATTGTGTGGCATTCGAACAAGAGCGCTGAGGATTTTGCCTGTCAGCGCAGATGACAAAATCACTAGTGCCTGGACTTGCACAGGCCGTTTCCTTACAAACAACAAAAGAGACCAGTGTCACCAGTGTCGAGACAGGAGACATATGCTTGCTGATCAGTATAATGAGAAATGTGCCCTACTGCGACTTTTATGGCGCAATTTTAGGAGCAAATGGCTAGACACAGGCTGCCAAGAGCCCTGTCTACTTTTACCTTTTTAAATTAGGATGTGCTCTGTGAACAAAACCATAAGAACAAATGTTAAGGGCTTCATGAAATCTTCTCCTGGCCTGTCATTCATGCAGTGTGGTGGAGTAAGTCACACTTCAGAACAGGGGATTACGGCAGAGCACTGCTACTTTACAGGGAAGGCCTGCTCGGACTGTCCCTGGAGCTTCTTGAAGATTGAGGGAAAAGTACCCAGAGTAAAGTTTATTATCTTATTCATTTGTTTATTTTTTCTAACCCTGGGTTTTTGTGTCTTGTAAATAGAGCTGGTGTAGTTTCTAAAATATTGGGCCAGCTAGATCATATCTAGCATACATACTGTAGATACCATAACATACTATAGAAATTAAGTATAACCAATGAAACAGAAAAGTGTTTTGATGTCATTCTTAAAGTTTGCACATTATATCAATGATTTGTAATATTAACTCATATAACCTCAGTTTGCACGGCTGTTGTCTAAAGGTTTGTTGTATAACTACAATGGCAATAAAGTCTTATCTTATCTTATCTTATCTTATCTTAAGCTATGTAACCCAGGGATAATTTAACTTCTAGACAAGATCAGCAGAACTTGCTCTCTTTAGCTATTTCATCAAAGGCAAAGCATTAGTGAGACAAACACTGTATTGCCAAAAGTTTTCACTCACCCATCCAAATCATTGAATTCAGGTGTTCCAGTCACTTCCATGGCCACAGGTGTATAAAGCCGAGCCCCTAGGCCTGCAGACTGCTTCTACAGACATTAGTGAAAGAATGGGTCGCTCTCAGGAGCTCAGTGAATTCCAGCGTGGTACCGTGATTGGACGCCACCTGTGCAACAAGTCCAGTTGTGAAATTTCATCACTACTAAATATTCCACAGTCAACTGTCAGTGGGATTATAACAAAGTGGAAGCGATTGGGAACGACAGCAACTCAGCCATGAAGTGGTCGGCCACATAAAATGACAGAGCGGGGTCAGCGGATGCTGAGGGGCATAGTGCGCAGAGGTCACCAACTTTCTGCAGAGTCGATCACTACAGACCTCCAAACTTCATGTGGTCTTCATATTAGATAAAGAACAGCATAGAGAGTTTTGAACGATTTCATGCTCCCACCTTTGTGGGAACAGGCCCCTTCCTGTTCCAACATGACTGCACACCAGTGCACAAAGCAGGTCCATAAAGACATGGATGAGTGAGTAAGGCTGGCCTCACAAATGCACTTCTGGAAAAATGGTCAAAAATTCCCATAAACACACTCCTAACCCTTGTGGAAAGCCTTCCCAGATGAATTGAAGCTGTTATAGCTGCAAAGGGTGGGTCGATATCATATTAAACCCTGTGGATTAAGAAGGGAAAGTCTTTCAACTTCATAAGCCTGTGAAGGCAGTCGAGCGAATACTTTCGGAATTATAGTGTACCATATGGAAAAAAGAGCCAAAATCCACCCAAATCCTGATTGTTTATTCCCCATAAACCTAAATCTTACTTTCACTATCATTCTTTACTTCTGAAATTTATGAAAACACTTGAAAAAACTTGTTTGTTTGAATTATTTTGTTGAAACTGCTGATGAGCAAGGGAGGTGAAGATTGAGAAACATTGATCAGGCATGACATCATGACCACCTCCTCGTTTCTACCCTCACTGTCCATCTTATCAGCTCCACTTACTGTATAGCTGCACTTTATAGTTCTACAGTTACAGACTGTAGTCCATCTGTTTCTCTGATACTCTGTTACCCTGTTCTTCAGTGGTCAGGACCCCCATGGACCCTCACAGAGCAGGTACTATTTGGGTGGTGGATCATTTTCAGCACTGCAGTACCACTGACGTGGTGGTGGTGTGTTAGTGTGTGTTGTGCTGGTCTGAGTGGATCAGACACAGCAGTGCTGCTGGAGTTTTTAAACACCTCAGTGTCACTGCTGGACTGAGAACAGTCCACCAACCGAAAATATCCAGCCAGCAGCGTCCTGTGGGCAGCGTCCTGTGACCACTGATGAAGGACTAGAGGATGACCAACACAAACTGTGCAGCAGCAGATGAGCTGTCGTCTCTGACTTTACATCTACAAGGTGGACTGACAAGGCAGGAATGTCTAAGTGGACAGAGAGTGGACACTGTTTAAAAACTGGGATCAGATTACAGAGCTCCTGTTATAGAAAGCTGTAAACTCTAACCTACATCTGTTGTAAAGGTGTTTCTTTGCTTAAGATTATATTAATAACAATAACACATTAACTAATAATTTTAATTATGTCCAGCTATTTTCATTTTTAAGATCTATAAAGAGCAGATAGTAAATATGTATGCCAATGGAACATATTCCTAGACCTGTTCTGGCTTTCAGAGTTTCATCACTCAGCATGGATTCAAGAGGAGAGAAGATGATTAAACATATAGCTGCCGTATGCTAGTCATGTATTTGTACACAGTAATAAGCAATAGAATAAAGTATAGAATAGAATTCATTTTTTTCAGCTTACAGACAGTGTAACAATTTCTGAATAGATATTTGGATTGACAAATTCTGAATAAACAAATTAAGGATAAAAATAATACGTAATGGTGAATTTTTGACAGCCAAATTGTCAAACTGATCATGTGTGGCATTTGCCGTTGTTTGCCTTTTCACATTCCAATAAAATAACAATTTAGAGACATCCAAGTGTCTTAGATGTCTTCTCATGTGTTTTCTCATGTCCCAGCACCTGAAGAAATTTACTTCAGACTTTTAGTAGAAACATCTACTAGTATGAGCTCACTGAGCTGAGATTTTTAGCCAGTAATGACTAAACGCCAGTCCTAATAAAGCCTGTGTGGTTAAATTTGCCACTGGAAATCTACAGTGTCATACGTGGCAAAGTATGCTGAACAGGTAATCAGGGCGAAAAGCCGGTGGCTCTAGCAGTCAAATAAGCAAGATTAGGAGACTAAACCATTAATTTGAGGCAAATTAATTCAAGCTCATTGAGACGCAGACTCTATCACGTCCAGACTGTCTGAGTGAAAAATTGAGTTGGGAATAAAGGACATTCAGAAACATCAATAAAGGTGGAGAGTACACGAAAGTAATGTCATTCATCTCACACTTACAGATTATTACCGCTTGGCTATTATGAAATATCAATTCTCAAAAAAGTCACTTGAGTGTCTCCCTCTCATTATCTCTAATGCAAAGTAGAAGGAAAGAAAAGGGCCTTTATGTAATTGAGTCTTCCATGGGTAAAACAGTGCTGTGGCATATTTGAGCATTCAGTTTGTGCCTAATAAAACATTCTGATGACTTTCAAGTCGCTCCATTTACTGACTTTCCATCCTTTAAAGAGCTCTGACTCACTGAGCTGACAGTTGTCTATCCGATGCCATCAGGCCATTGGTGTGCATCAGTGTCTGACCATCACTCATAGGCCGTGCAGTATATCACGCACCTAGTATCATAGTCGAGACCGTTGGAGACGAGTCAGGGTCAAAGGTTTGAGACCTGGACACATGGTGTTCCAGTGAAGACTAACACTTTGCAGTAGTTGAGTCTGAGTCAAGATACAGTGATGAAAGTTTGCAAACCTTTTAAAGTTTTCTACATTTCTGCATCAATTTGACCTAAAACTTCATCAGACTTTCACACAAGTCCTAACAGTAGATAAAGAGAAATTAAACAAATGAGATGGAAATATTAGAGTTAGTCTAGTTAGTGTTTATTGAGGAAAATGATCCAATATTGCATATCTGTGAGTGGCAAAATAATGTGAACCTTTGCTTTCAGTATCTGGTGTGACCCCTTTCTGCAGCAATACCTGCAACTAAACACTTCCAGTAAGTGTTGCTCAGTCCTGCACATTGGCTCGGAGGAATTTTAGTCCATTCCTCTGTACTAAACAGGCTCAACTCTGTTAGTCTAATATTTTTTGTCGACTATTATTCCACTATTAGGACTTTTTTAGGTCCAAATTTTTAGGTTAAATTTTAGGTCAAATTTATGCGTAAATATAGAAAATTCTAATGGGTTCACAAACTTTAAAGCACCACTATATAGCAAGTTTTGTAAAATATAACATTAAATAATGTATAGCCAAATAAGTGATTAAGTCATACTTTTTTGATCCCACAACCGGGGAAATTCCGCCTCCGCATTTAACCCATCCGTGAAGTGAAACACCCCATACACACTAGTGAACACACACACGAGGGGGCAGTGAGCACACTTCCTCGGAGCTGTGGGCAGCCCTATCCACGGCACCCGGGGAGCAGTTGGGGGTTACGTGTCTTGCTCAAGGACACCTCAGTCATGGACTGTCAGCCCTGGGGATCGTCACAGGGCCAGATCCCTAACCTCCAGCCCACGAATGCTGAGATTTATCCGCAAACGTATTTGAAAATAATTGCTGAAGACGTGAAAGTAGATTGTGAATTATGCAGTACTGGAGATTTTTGGGCAGGGCAAAAATTACGGCTTGAACAAATTAGAACACATTAGCATCAGTGGTTCTCCCACTCTCTTGATAGCACAATATATATTTTGCTCTATGTTCATTATGGTTGGCCTTAGCTCATTTTTGCTAATCAGTAATATCTACTGCTAACTGGCATGAATGGGACGACAAAAATGACCATTCTGTTGCACACTGAGAGCTGTGTGGTTGATTCTCAGGTAGGTCAGTGTCCTTTTGCCTTGAATTGGATTCTGGCTCTGGTGGCTCAAACATGTACAATAAAGCTGCTAGATGGAGCCTCCACTTTTCAGGTTGTAGCGGTATGAGAGAGGCTTAGATGGCTGAGAGAGGCTGCAGTGGAATGTAAGTGAATTTTGTGTGGTTGTATCAGCTGGAGCCCTGCTAGTGGCCTTACTTCAATCCAAGGGAGGCTTTGCTGCCTAACCGAGCGAGTGAACGGCTATGCTAACATTAGTACAAAGCTGAAGTTGGCTTCCTATTCACTAGTGTCTTGTTCAAACTGCAGCAATTACATTCTGAAGTTTAAGCCAGCTTTCTATTCAAATTTTCCTGTTCCACTTTAAATGTTACAGCACTTCATTTCTGGCAAATACAAAGCGATTGGGTGTGGTTTCAGCATCTTCAGCAGACTCACTGAAGTGTCAAGCAGTATTCGAGTGTCACATTGACTTTTAAGTAGGCTTTTTTACCCACCCAGTGGCACTAATGGTGGTTTTCTTTCGCATTTATACACTAGCTTTAGCTTAAAGATAGATATTCAAAGCTTGTAAGACATTAAACAAAGGTGAGTTGACAAAAAAGCGATCATCGGTTGACCTTAGAGGCCTGCTACCTGACCACAGCCGACAAAACATCAGGTTTTGGGAAAGGTTGGGGGTATTTTTTTGGGGGGTTTGCTTTCTTATGTACATTGTGCACACTCTCATGCATCTCCTCTGTTGTGCTCTCGCGCACACTCTCTCAATCCCACTCTCTCTTTCTCCTCTTCTTCCTCTCTAGAAACATTATAGCCTATATATCTGAATAGCTCCAGAGTTAAAAGAGTGGGTGAACGTGCTCCTGAAGGAGACTAAAGAAGATGAGGAAGAGAGGGATGTGTTGGGTTGGCGTGAAAGTCACAGCGGATATTCCTCCTTTCTTCTTAAGCTCACCCGAAGTGTAGGAGATTTCAACAGCAGTAGCAAGAGTAGCAGCGATAATGAGAGAAACTGCAGCGCAGTAGAGCTAACGGTTGATTGGAAGAGGGTGGATTCTGTTATCCGCCAGGTAAGATCAGCAGCTTCATGGAAATATAAGTTTAATGAATATCATCCCCGCGACCCTGATGGAGAAGCGGCTTAGAAAATGGATGGGTGGATGGATGGATGGATGGATGGATGGATGGATGAATATCATTCGTGTAAAATATTAGTTTATCCCAGAATTGGCTGTGGCTCAACTCAAGAACTGCTAGCCATACCTATGATAACCCTTCTCTGTGCATGCAAGAAGTTCAGGTTTTACTTTTAACAGTACCAGTCGGGTCGGTTTAGGTCAGTTTTCCCAGATATGGGCTGAGTTTGATCTTGGGGTTTATTAGCCTTATTTAATGCTAGTTGGGTTGGTCTGTCTGGATCTAAAGGCCTTTATTATATAATTTCCCTTTTTTCTTTGGTGGTTTGTATGTTTGTGTACCAAATCAGGTTCGACTCACTTTTACAATATCGCTTTCAACCTTTCATTATCCTGTATAATTGAACTGCTGTGTCTCTTAGATGGATATATGTAAATAACATCCACTCTGATTGGCTGTCCTGCATTTTGGCACTGTTATGTCATATGTTTGGCTGTCTCTCTGTCGGAGTGTTTTTAGGTTGGCGCTGTTGCATGACTGACATCCTGCTTTTCCCAGTATGTGATTGGCTGTTCCTGTTGGCACTGGCGATAAAAGGCCTCTGGTTGGCGTTAATGGACAGCGTTAATGGGGAGCCAGTAGACAGACCAGTTTTGTCAGCTATGATTTGCCTACAAGTACACGTGGGTTAGTAAAATTACTTTTGTAAATGTTATGTTTTTTTTATTTTTCCAAAGGCCACGTAGGGGTGGCCTGCCTTTTTATTGGACCTGTTGGGCTTTGTTTATTGGCAGTGTAGTGATGCTAGTGTGTTTGTCATTTACTTTTCTTTTCTTTTTTGGTAGTTAATGTTAACATTCATGTTTGTTTTAAGCATCTTCTACGTGTTATTTTGGGCCCTGGGCCTCCTTGTTTCCTTTTTGTTTTCTTTACTTCAGTCACCTGTTTAAATTCATTTTGATGACTGAATTAAAGTGCAGAGCTTCTAATAAACTATTAAGTGATGTGTTTAATATTATTAGTCTTGTCTAACACCTGAGCGGGCAGTCTTGCTTCCTCTTTGTTGCGTCTTGCCCTTAGCCCCTGGGTATCTACACTGACTTTTGTTTCTAGCAGTATCTGAGCTCAGGACCGTCTTTCTCTCTAACCTGGTAACTAGCAAAGATACTTTCTCTGGACAGACAAAGCACTTCTTGTAAGTCGCTTTGGATAAGAGCGTCTGCTAAATGCTGTGAATGTAAATGTAAATGTAGCACATGCATTAGGCACATTCAGCAAGCAGTCAGGGCTGAAATGTGCAGTAGCAACACTCCTTATCACTTCACCGTGCACGAGTGGGCTAAATTACCTTAGGAATGAAAATAGGCTGCTTTTGCAGCTTAGATTTATTTATATATGTACAAGTACAGGGGTCTGTGAATGATAACCTCCAAAACATCCACTTTCAACCTATATCGGGAAATGTGGACTGTTCTTATTGTTTACCAGGGTTGGTTTAGTTGCAATATAGGTTGCATTAAAACTAACCCCACTGTGTAGAGGCTGTACTTTAGCCTGGCCACCTTTCACTGTCAGTTGTTTATATGCTTCTAAGTGGGTCTATATTACAGGCACCAGGAGACTATTTCAAATATACCTATTTCACAATTCATATACCTAAGATGAAGAGTGTAACTATCATGGCATGAAAGCAGTCCTAATATATAATAATCCAATTATTGTGAAAACTGACAGATAATATTGCAATGGAAGTACAAAAAAAGTGACCAAAGTTTCTACTTGAATCTGTTCAACAACATAAAGTGATCTGTATTACATCTGTTATGGCTGTTATGATTCAGCATGTTGCTGGAAACGTCACAGGTTTGCTAGATACTCAACATTTAAGGTCAGCTATTCAGATTATAGTTGGCGGAGTTTCGTCTATTTCAACAAACAACTCATACCGATGCAAAATTACCCGCTATTATCTTTGAGAACTCCTCCCACACACCAGCACCAACAAAATGACTTCTAATTGAAGCAGATGGCTCTTATGCAAACTTGGAGCTTATGATGGAAGAGGTTCACTTTGATCACCTGCCCCTGTTCACCGGAATCAATCGACTTCTGAGGCAAATGTGTCATATTATGATAATATGCAGCGCTGGCAAAAAAAAAAGGGGGGTGCAGCGCTCAGTGTTTGAAGAACAAAGCCGAGCTTAGCTAGCACCTTTCACGGTGCCTTCGTGTTGTTGTGCTTCCTTTTTTTCCGTGGGGTTGGCGGTTTTCAAAGTGCTTTAAACGTCTGCCCCAGACACGGGCCTGCTCGCCATGTCAAAACAGGGGCCTAATTGTTCCTCACATTGCTGTTACCATAGCAGCAGGAATTACAGAAAGAGAAGAACATGAAGAAAAGCATCTTAAAATAAAGTGTGGAAGCAGGAGGACTCATTGTTGGACTCTCAGGGGACCTGGACATGCTATGTGGACAGAATTTGCGCGGAGGGAGCACAGACGGCTTGTGAAAATTGGACTCCTGGTTGTGCTCTGTTAAGTATACTATATTTGTTGAACCAAGACTGACTAGAAATAATGAGCACATAATGTGTATATGTGGGGGTGTGGAGGCTCCATGTGAACATGTATCAGACTCATGATCCATGCCATAAAACCAGTAGGTACAGTATATGGCCAAAAGTATGTGGACAGCCTTCCTAATTGATAAGTTGAGGTGTTGCAGCCACATCCCTTATTGACAGGTGTATAAAATCAAGTACATAGATACGCAGTAGAATGGATTGTACTGAAGAATGCGGTGATATAGAACATTTAGGCCATTTATAAAATCCCAAATTTGTCACTGTATGTGTTACCAAAAACGTAAGCACCTAAGTATCTGTACACCCAATGGCCATGTTTGACCAACTGGTACACAGGTATTTTGAAAGGTGGTGCTTTGAAATGGAAGTGACATCATGCTCGATTTCTATGTTTTAATGTAGAAAAATGTGTCTAGTGGTTTGCAAAATGTTGTGTGCAGTGTTTTGCTAAAAGAGTGAAGCTGTGAATTTTCTTATAGCTGCGCAGATCTGGATGAGGTTTTGCTCCTTCACTGTCTGTTTAAAGATAAGAAAAGATAAGATAATCCTTTATTAGTCCCATAAAGGGGAAATTCTCAGTGTTACAGCAGCAACAATGAACTCAAGAAAAAGAGAAGTAACAAGAAGAGAATTAACAAGCAAGTAATTAACCGTCACAAGTCCTAGCAAGGGTTTAGACCCGATCTCCTAGAATCCTCTGGGAGATCAGCTGACTCCTGAAGTCTTCTCACGCACCTTTTCGGCACTGTAGATCACCGGATTACTGATATGGGTCACCTGTGTAGTCGATCATATGATCTTCCTAGTTTAGCTTATAAGCCCAGGCTTTAGCCATAGACAGTTGCGAGGTATCGTTTCCGTTTGAGGACGACTGACCGTTATATCCGTTGTGTATTCCTGTGAATGACCTGTACTTCTCGTTTCTCCGACTCTGCCTTTTGCTACGCCCTCTGGATTGTTTGACCTAAGATCTCTGATTACCGTTTTTGACCTTTTTGCTGGTTTTTGACCACACCTTCAGCATACTCCCTTGCAAGAGTGCTATGTTTGTTTGTTTACGTCTTGCGTTTTGTGGATTTGAACCCTGCCTGTTTTTCAAATACGAACTTGGACTGATTTCACTAGTAAAGCCTCCTTTTTGTTCTTTCTCGTCTGAATTCTGTTGAAACATTACATTAACTTTGATAAGTACTTAATAAGGGTTTTTTTACAGTTTGTTACTCGTTACTATATAGATAATATGCATAATACTAAAAGTAAGAAATAAGATAAAAGTCCATCCACAAAAAAAACAATATAAAGAATTTTACATAAATAAAAAGCTAAGATATTTACACTGTACAGATATTTTGCTCAAAATTCAGATGGAGTTTTGCACATGAGGTACTGGTTTTTACTACCCATGGGATGGTGAGGAGTTAACAGTACAAACAATTATAAATAGAAAGCTAAAAAATATTAACACTACAGAGATATTTTTAAAAAAATGTACATGGAGTGTTGATTATACCGCACACAGGAAAAGGTGATAAACTCACAGTATGTTCTGTAGGTGTGTGAGGTCTAATGGGGGTTGGAGGAGGTTCTGCTGGGAGCAGTGCTGGTTGCACAGCTACTTATTTTCGCTAACTTTGTGTTATTTCTCATTTTAGCATGTAAGAGATCTTTAAAAACTGCAAGGCACCTGGGGGCATCCAACAAGCTCACATAGGTGTGATGTGTGTCCACATACTTTTGGCCACATATGAATGTGCCACCAGTTTTCACTCCCCTCCTGCAAATTGTATGTCCCAGAAGGGTTATGCAATGCAGTTTAGGCCAGAGTAGATAGAGAAGCCAGAGTTAGCAGCGCAATTAGAGCTCAGTTAAGTCTGAGTGCGGGCACATTTGCTGCACTAGATTTAACTCAGGCTTCCCATTAAGGCCATTACACATTCATTGGCCCAAGCTTGTGTGTTTGACAGAAAAGAATTACATTCTATTAAATAGCTTTGATGTGTTTCTCATTATGCTTTTTTCCTCTCTCCCGTGTTCCCGAGCCTCCTGTCGATGGCGAAAGTTAACCCATAAAGGACACGAGGAGCAGAAGTTCCTGAAATACTTGGATGAACACATGAATTAGTGATACAGGCTTTCGGTAATTACCGACTAAGAGCCAGTGTTTGTTTTGATAAACACTCCCTCGCCCATCGTATCAAAAACCAAACGTGAAAAGTACACGCAAAAGCTTAATTATAGCCCCGCTACTGCTAGCAACATCTCGTACCTCCTCAAGAGTTTTATTTTTAGTCCAAGGTTCTCGCAGCTGCCTCGGAAGCTCATGCAAATGAGGGATCGGGCTTTATATTTTAATTAAAGAGAGCAGCAGGAAGAGTGAACTTCAAAGAGGTGGTACGAGTAAACCATCGGTACTACCTTCGCTGACCCTGAGGAGGCACCGATCAGGGTCAAGGTGAGTGCTTATTCAAAGATTGGGCCAAGCTTGAATTGCTCTTAATTGAACAAATCTATGTGCGTGAAGATGTGAAAAGGGTCACTACCAACATTTCAGCGTAAGCATTTATTCACAGATAATATATTTTCTAATGTTTCTGTTGTGTTTGTCTTCTTGAGCAGTTGAGATGTTAATGGACTGTGTTGGCAAGGCAGTGGGAAAATGTTTCTAGTGTGTGTGAATGATATTGTACATCAAAGGCACAAGTAAACTGGAGCTACATTTGAAGACAGCTTTTATTGCTCTGCTGCCCTGTTATGTAAGACTATCATACTGATTAGGATGCGAAAATGGATGGTAACTGAACAGCCCAGCCCAGTGTACCTGTCAACTCTCACAATAACCAGATTAATCTCTCTCTTTCTGAGCGATATAGAACGGGTGACAAATTAAAGAAGAAGCCTGAATAAATGAGTACAGAAATGTAACGTGAGTGCAGACGCAGACAGGTGTACTGCATAATACAATCAAGCAACTGACATCCTACCATCCTTCTGTGACATGTGTAGAGGGCTCAGCAGGCCCAGCTGACCTCGATTCTGGTTTGGATGGCAAGAGGGAAAGATCTAAGTCACTTTGAAAGAGGGTTCATTACTGGGTTATGGATGTCAGGAGCTCCAGTCACAAAGGCTGCTCAACTGGCTAGTGTTTTAATAGCAACAGAGACAATCAGTGCCATCTGCATTCACATCTAGGGAAAAGATGCGGTAAAAAAACTGTGATTGATTGCATACGTTCAATGATGCCCAAGCATTAGTGTGACATGAAAGGAAAAACAGGTGACTGACAATGTCAGTGGAAGACGTGATCAGGCTATCAATAAGAACAGTCCATCCACAACCGCATAGGGAGGTTATAGTGGGGCTGCAATGCATTTATCCTTTTATTACGAAGATAAATGAGAATGAGAGAGTTCAGTGGTGCAGTGGTGTCGTCTACAGAGATGTGTAAAAAATGAAACAGATTTTGTGCTCCACCATTTCGCTGTTGTCTGAAGAAATCTCCATTTTTATCTCCATTTTTTATCTCCGTTTTCCGGTTTTTGACATAATTTGAAAATGCTTGTTAAACTTTGCATTGTATATAAGTTTTCATGAAGAACGGACTAGAAGAAACGGCCCGAGGTGACTTGAAAAAAACTCTGGTTCCATTGACTTACATTAAAAGTAAAGTAGGTTTTTTTCCTTCTAATGTAAAATTGCCATTTTGGAGATACGAGGTTTTCTTCCCACATCAGCGATATACTTCACAAGTGGGCGAGTGCATGTGCGCCGAACGGGGCGAACGCTTGGCCCCTACAATGAGAGGCTCTAGTATCTCTCTTAGGCTGTGAGCCGCATCTTGATGGCATGGTTTGAGTCCAGTCGTCCTCTTATATGGAGGGGTCACTGCAAACCATTACAAATCACTTTGACTGATCATCTTCATCTGTGATGAAACGCTTCTGTCCCAGGGGTAGTATGGATGTCAGTGCCCCATTCACAGGGCAATGAATGGTTTGAAAATCAAAATGATGTGGCTAGTCACAGTGACCAGATCTCAGCCTAGTTAAATACCTATGGAAGATTCTGGACAGACATTCTACTGTTACTGTACGTTGTGCACTATTCATATTTGCCCAGTCTGTTACTGCACTTTTCATGTTTGCATAGCAAGTTACTGTTCAGGTGTTTACTCTACATCTGCTCTACATCTGCTTCGATCTCTGTATGTATATTATATATTTATAAATCTAAATATCTATATATTGTTTAACACTCTACTGTCCTTAACTGCACATATTGTAACCACAGCATCACTTACCACAGTTATTTTCCTGCATTTTATATGTAAATAATACTCTGTTGTGTACTTCTGCTTAGATGCTAACTGCATTCAATCTAAGTGTCAAATGTCAGAAGCAAAAGAAAGAAATTCTGAAGTGAAAGTGATTCCAGAAGCAATATTTCAAATATTTCAGCAAAATAAACAAATAGAAAAAAATGAAATCAAAATCAGCAAAATGAGTAATAAATTTAAAGCTGGTTGAAAGTGTGAAATGTTAAAAAAAAAAAAGTTTGATTTAACTTATTGTTTGTATTTGCAACACATTTCTGACAGTTTGATATTCAGTATTTTGCTTGTGTACTTTATTATACTAAATGGTACTAAAACGGCTTTATTTGAACCTTTTGGCACAAAATTAACTCTCCTAGTGTGCACCTAAGTCGGATACACATCTGGGAGATGCCGGGGTCCGTATATCCGGTTCCCTGAAGACTAGCAATGCGATCCAGTGTTGGAAAGGACAGATCACGCCCCACTGACCTGTGGAGTTTGGCTTCATTACGGATTCTTAAAGTGGGATTTTTAAAGATGCCTGGTTCCCTTCTCTTGTGGTTTTATTCATGTCATCAGCGATGACTTTCAGCACATAACTGTGGACTTCTGAAAATCTGGAGTCATACAATCCCACACACACACACACACACACATATGTATGTATATATAGGTATGAATATATACATTCACATGTGCTCTATATAACTCTTGATTCATCACTTCAGCTGTTGCACTGAGAAGCTTGTATCAATGGATATGAAACCATTGCTCAGTGTGACTTTGCTCCGTGACTTTACAGGGTGAAGCTCTCAGTGGGATTGTAAGAGATCTCTTTGCTTTATCTGGCTGCTGTCTCATTATCCTGGACCACACACTCTGTCTGCCCTGCATGCCGTCACCTCGCTGTTATCTGTCCTCTGTAAGAAGGAGCAGGGAGATGATTAAACATGCATTATCAAAAAAGGGACCAGCCGTCAGTTTTATATAGTTTCTACTGACGCAGGTCTTCTACGTACCAGCTGGTGACATTCTCGTGAACGTTAGCGATGAAATATCCTGTCCAACTGGCAACAAGATATTGCTTTGGCCACACATTTTATTTCCTATAGCAGAAAAGATCTTTTTTTTCTTTTCTTTTTTTTCCCAAAGGCTTATGTCACACTAATTTTAAAATATGCACAAAAATCTGCAGATTACATCAGACCTATATGCACTTTAGTCCTGGAGAGCTGGGTAGTGTTTATAAACCAGCAAACGTGGGGAAAGCAGGACTGGTTGGTACATTTTTTGCTGTACATCCCAGGCAATCCATACACTGGGATAACCAAGCTAGCGGCAAATGAAAGCTGGACATCTTAGCTAGAAACACTTCTTCTTCTTCTTCTTTCGGCTGCTCCCTTTAGGGGTCGCCACAGCGGATCATCTGCCTCCATCTTGCCCTATCCACTGCCTCCTCTACTTTTACACCAACCATCTCCATGTCCACCCCCACTACATCCATAAACCTTCTCTGAGGTCTACCTCTTCTCCTTCTACCCAGCAGCTCCATCTCCAGCATTCTTTGACCAAACTAGAAACTAGAAACTAGAAACACTTACAATGTCTGAAAATACTGTCTGTTGACTATTGTGAAGTTGTGCCAACTTGTTACATGGAGTTGATTGGTACGTGTTTTGGGGATAGTTGGCACAGTGTTATAGTAAGTTATAGTTTACAAAAAAGCCACAAATGGAAATAATCTGAGCTTTTTATTTGAATCCAAGCACAGATGAAAACATTCATTAGTAACCCAGTTACATTTTTGAATCGGTTAACATTAACAATGTTTTATTTATTTTATCATTGGCTTAAACTGTCAAACAATAAGATAAAAAAAAGATGACTTTACCAATTTAACTCCGCCCCTTCATTATCCTATATTAAAACTGTATATTACAAACATTCCTTTTTTATTTTGTGAATTAAATGTTGGCTTTATTCAACATTAATATAAGTTAAAGGTAAACATACATATTAAATTGGGGCACGCGCCTGGGCCCCGATGGCGACTACGAGAGCCGACAAGAAGGCAGTGCCCAGGAGGCGGGGCTCAGGACTTGTGTGCCCCTCACCCCACAAACCACTGGCTCGCAGTTCTCCTCTTCCCGCTGTCTTCGTGGGGCTGCGTCCTCGCTCGGGGGGTCGGAACGTGCTATGTTCATATTGGGACACTCTCATTCACCATCAAATGGCTTTAAGCTTATTCACCTTTAACATAAGTTTAATAGAAGCAGTCATACGGCAGAGAACTGCATTCTGGTTGTATCATTTAATATGCGATTTAGTGTTTGCACATCACATAATATAAAACATGTTTATGATAATAGCCCTACACTTGGCCAACCAAACTCAAAAGTTATCTGCCATCTGACCCCCAGGACTCTGTGTTATTTTTCATTACTCATCATTCGCTTTCAAATCATACATCAAAATATAGCTACTTGCCATTTCTAAGAAATAAAACGAATAGATTTTCTTTTAAAAAATACAGAATAGACCTCTCTTTAAAATGTTTCTAAATATCTCCATTCAGAGGGACTAAATTTGAGTTCACTTTACTGACCAGGAATTAAATGCTGTGCCAACCCACCTCATTGTCCCCTACATTATAATAATAATAATTATTATTATTAATATTATTATTATTTGCATCTCAGCTTGCTTTATTCTGTCTAATCAGTCTGAGGTTCAATTACTGAATCATGATATTGAATCATGTCCATGATAATGAAATATATGGAAGCCCCTTGAAATATAAACTTAGACCAAGAGCGTTTTAACTCTTTATAAAGAGTTCAAATTTAATGAGATGCTATACGCTGCACATTTGGACACTCCCCACCCAGATACTTCTATTTCAGTACCAATATATGCACGTATTTATTTAGTATTGGCATTATATACTGTTACCTGCGCCTTCTTGCACAGTCATTATTGCACTTTTTATCTCAGGTTATAAATCTTATTACATATTTTTGTATATTTCTATTTGTAAATATGCCTGTAGACAGGTTTTTGTATATATTCTTCTTCTATATTGTATTACCCTTATTATTATAACTGTCCTGTGTTGTGTGACCGCTACTGGCTGCTAAATGTCCTTCAGGATCAATAAAGCATCCATCCATCCATCCATCCATCCATCCATCCATCCATCCGTATGTCTTATTGTGTGTCGTAAATCCCTCTGAAATCTCTGATTTATAGGTGCAGTGCCAGGGGTCTTAGTGGGTGCTCAATGGCCGAATGGCCTTTTCATACAAATGATATTCATTTAATTAGACTACCAGTTCATTACTCTTTTCCGGAATATGCGGACATGTGCATATTTAATTTGTGTACGGCACAAGACACACGTTCACTGAGAGCGGC
Organism: Pygocentrus nattereri; assembly: GCF_015220715.1. Classification (NCBI taxonomy): domain Eukaryota; kingdom Metazoa; phylum Chordata; class Actinopteri; order Characiformes; family Serrasalmidae; genus Pygocentrus; species Pygocentrus nattereri. The sequence continues at coordinate 42,080,646 of NC_051218.1, read as the reverse complement.
CAGTAGACGGTTGATACAGGATCAGTACTTTGAGAGCTCTCTTGATCAAAACATTAACTGATAACCTAACGTGCTAAGCTTCAGTCACGCACGGAATTCACTACTACTGCGCGATTGTCGCAGGAGGATTATTTTGGTAAGCTGTTTAAACATGAATCACTGCTTATTCCTTCCAAAAGAAAAAAGGTCAGAACTAACCAGCGGAAGTACCAGCTGCTCCCACTTTGAGTCAGTTTCATCAGCACTGCGTCAAGACATGGTAGTTTATCGCCTGTGTTCATCTTTACAAAGCCCAGGACCACTGCAACATCGCAGTAATTGATTGCAGGCCCACCCAATCAAATGGGGATGGAAAATTGATTAAGCCGCATTTTTTTCAAATAACGGAATCTGATTCGCATTTTAGGAATCTGGGTCAAAAAGGTGCCACACCCCTGCATTATAGAGCCTGAAGTGAGGCTGCAGCCCTGTCCTTCATGGCCACGTGGTGAGCAGTTAGATCCCATTGTTTAGAAGTAAGTGTGCCCCAAAGTCTGAAAAATCAGTGTGGAACATTAAAAATTGTCACATATTTTCAGCAAAGTAAGTACTTTTTGGGTTGTAATAAAATAAATAAATAAATAAATATAATAGATTATTTAATTAGTCAATTATATATATATATATATATATATATATATATATATATATATATATATATATATATATATATATATGGTTTTATGTGTGTACAGCTGTTCAAAGCCATACTTGCTACTCACAGTCTGCCTAGCATGTTTGAGGCATGCTCAAAATTAGTCAAAACAGTCACTACTGAAACATTTGGCAAAGCTTTAGAGATGTTATTATTGTTTTGGTAGTGACAAAATGCACCGTTTAGTCATTTATTTGAATTAAATGTATTATTATTAGTTCATACAAATTAAAACAAGAATTTTAGTATAAAGTCCAAGGCCCAATCCCATTTCACCCCTTGCCCACTTACCACTTGAAATGTTGGGGCTACATGGCCCTCCAAACAAAGGTTTTTTCAGAGGCTCCGTCAAAATGGAATTTTTTTTGTATATATTCTTCTTCTCTATTGTATTACCCTTATTATTATAACTGTCCTGTGTTGTGTGACCGCTACTGGCTGCTAAATGTCCTTCAGGACCAATAAAGTATCCATCCATCTATCTGTATTTCTTATGGTGTGTCATAAATCCCTCGGAAATCTCTCTCTTTGATTTATAGGTGCAGTGCCGGGGGTTCTTAGCGGGTGCTCAAGCACCCCCGGAAAATCATTCAACACCCTGTTAGTACCCCCTAAAAATGGCGAATGGCCTTTTCATGCAAATGATATTCATTTAACTACCAGTTCATTACTCTTTTCCAGCTCCCATGGAATATGCAGACTTGCGCATATTTATTTTGTGTACCAAAAAAAAAACAAACAAATGTGGGAATTTCAGCAGTTAAAAAATTACGATAACAATTGTATTACCTTAGTTTAATGTTTAATTTAAATGAATTATTATCCATTTCTTCATAACAGGCATAAAAAATCACTAGCAGTATGCCGAAGTCTCAGTAACTAGGTATCTAAATTTCCCGTTCCACCTTAAATAGTGCAGCAGTTATGTTCTGATCCCTCAGGTGTCAAACTCAGCTGGTGCATCGCTGACTTCAGCTTCCCCAAAAAATTAGGGGTGGGCAATAATAATTAATTGCCACATCTCCCCCTTTTTGCAAGCATGTCATTCACTAAATGTAACTAAAGCCCAGCAGTGAGGAGCTGAACTTTCCCCTCCTCTGCTGTCACTGCAGACGGGCAGGGTCGCCTACAGAGCAGCGCTAGTAGCTGTTAATGAAGTGATGCTCTTTTTATTCGAGGGTCCCACTTCATAGGGAAGATTTCAACCACGACCCCTTTTAACTCAGTTTCAAGGGCCAAGGCGACACTCGAAAGGGGTGAAATTAAGGAATGGCATTGGGCCAGGTCAGCTGAAGGTCAGAAATGGGCTTTGATCTCTGACTTTAAACCAATTCAGTAGGACAATCCATATATCATTTGGTTTATAGCGTAATATATGACCAAGCTACAGCAAAACTATAAAAATAAACAGAGCCAGACAATTTTAGGTTTAGGTACCAAAGGGTTGAAGATAACCTTCCAACAGCAGACCTTACTACATAGCACTCAATAGAGCTGAACTCAGCTTAATTGAATAATCGCTCTTCCAGAACATGCTAATTTAATATACACAGATGCTGATTGGTTGAACAATGTTTTCAGCAGGTCTGCCTTTACTAATTTCCAGCTAATTTAGAAGATCAGCAGACATCATGTGTTCTTCTTCTTCTCTTTGATCCTTTTAGGGCCTTACACTGATCTATACAGCCTCACTGGCCAGGCGACAGTATCGGATAAACTCAGTGCCATGCCAGATTGTAATCAGTTCTCCTCAGAATTAATTTCCAAACTGGAGTTTATTTACTTCAGAGAAATCTTGTAACTGTCCAAGAGTGACTCAGAAAGCACAGTGATGGACATGGCAGTGTATGGCTGCCGGGTTTTTTTCATTGTCTGTCAATCAGGCTCTACAGTGAAATCAGCCAAAGAGCCATGTAAGACCTAATGGATAATCACAAATACTAGATAATGGAGCTAATTACCAAACCAACACTGAGGAGCATGGACTAAAACAAACTAAACTGATCTGGGATTATTTGGTTTAATCAATAGCGTATTGACCAGGAATTACAGCCTTTTATTAATCAAATAGCCTTCTGTCATTTGAACACGAGTACAGCGAGACATGGTGTAATTAACAAAGTTAGAGCAATCTATGGAAGACGTCAGCCGGTTAGAGCAAAATGGGATATGTGAAGTCTCAAAATTCTGGCCTGCAGCACTTCCTAGCCAATCGGTGAGAAGAATGTTTGAGCTGACCGCAGAACCAGGGAGATGCCTAAACGCCTGGGGCGAAAGGAAGAAAAAGGAATTGTACCATCCCTCTCTGAGTGAGTGGGGGAGTGATTGCATTCTCAGGGACTTCCTCAATGACACAAGGCCAGTAGGCAGTTGAAACCTGTAATGCTCACCCCTGTACTGGTCAGCAGGGGTACCACTTTTTTAAAAAGTCTATAACATTAAAAAGAAACGAAGAAAAAAAGATTTTGAATCCTGCTCATCTTTGGTTTTCCTGAAATAAGCTCAACAATACACAAAGCCTATCCTCTTATGTGGTGATATGCTTACCTCTTCTGAGTAGATGTTGCACCATTCCATTGATTTTTTTTTTTTTTTTTGTGAAACAACAAAAGGTCGAGCTACAGCAAGTAAGAGGAAGTAGTCCGACATCAGTGAAAATACATGTCATGGAATTTCTGTTCTGGGGATTCTGTCTCTTTTTCCAGTTCCGTCGTGTTGCAGAGTCCACACCAGGCATAATGTTAAGACCACCTCCTTGTTTCTAGGCTCATTGTCCATCTTATCAGCTCCACTTACTGTATAGCTGCACTTTGTAGTTCTGCAGTTACAGACTGTAGTCCATCTGTTTCTCTGATACTCTGTTACCCTGTTCTTCAGTGGTCAGGACCCTCATGGACCCTCACAGAGCAGGTACTATTTGGGTGGTGGATCATATCTATGTATCTACAGTATGTAAATCTATGCATATCTGTGTAGCAGGGGGTAACTTCATATTGCTGTGCATGGTTTTGGAGTGAGATGTCCAAAAAGGAGTGTTGGTTAGGTAACGAGATACTTTTGGCCATATAGTGTATATAAATACATTAAAAAGGGAAGAGTAACACTTTTTCTTTTCCAATACTGATACAATACTTAAACCTTGAGTATCAGCAAAAGACACTACCCATTCAATGTTGTCCCTTCTTCTCCTAATACTCAAGGTTTCAGTGGAACAGCAAAAAACTATTAAGCTTTTTGAAATATGCTCAATAATATATACACTAAATATATATGGCCAAAAGTATGTGGACACCCCTTGTAAGTATTTTTGTGTGTAAGGGATCCTGTCCTTCCAGCTATATGCTATTTAATGGTATTAAAAAGAAATATCATTATTGCAGGAGTTATTTTAAAATGTGCCACTGTGTGGGTTTAGAGTAGTTCTTTTGTACCTAGAGCTTATCTGTGCAATGTTCAAGGACACACAGACATACACACACATACACACACACACACACACACTCACACACACACATATAAGACGCACAAAACCTACGCACAAATAGATTAGAGGGGCGACTATCATTTCAATTGATGACATTTCAATGCTTATTGATGATGAGGGTCTGTCTGGTGGGGGTTATAAAATTAGAGGGGGGGGGTGGCTTTGGAGAAGTCACTCAGGACTCAGTGCTTTTTGGGAGGAAAAGGCCACGGAAAGGATTGACAGATTGATAGCTCTCTCTCGATTCTGGGGTGATGGGCGCTCTAAAGGCTCTCAAGCCTATTTTTTTTTTTCACTTTTGTGAAACGTTTCATATTTCGCATGATTTTTCTGTCTTGATGTCTATTTTTCATATTTCCTTCATTATCATAAAAATTGTTTTGTCCAGCGGTTTCATCCAATAAATTGGCAAAACTCCTTTTGGACTCAGGCTGGGTTTTTTTTTTACACCAAAACGGACATTTTTTTTTCCATTTTCTCAATTTTACAGGCGTTTGTGCCGCCCATTACTAACAGCTGTATAAAATCAAGCACATAGCCATGAAATAGACAGACACTGGCGGCAAAATGGGTTGTAATGCTCAGTGACTCAGTGGAACTATCATAGGCTCTCACTTTTGCCACAAGTCAGTTTGTGAAATTTCTGCCCTGCTAGATCTGCGCTGGTCAACTGTAAGTGCTATTATTGTGAAAGCATCTAGGAGCCACAACAGCTCAGCCATGAAGCAACAGACTGCAGAAACTCATAGAACAGCTGTGAGTGCTGAAGCTCATAACACGTAGAAATCAACTTCTGTAGCATCATTCACTACAGAGCTCATCAGCATAATAACTGTGCATTGGGAGCTTCATGAAATTGGTTTCAATAGCTGAGCAACTGCACACAAGCCTAAGATCACTATGTTCAATACCAAGACTTTGGAGCAGTAGAAGTGTATTCTCTGGGGTGACCGATCATGCTTCACTATCTCTCAGTCTGATGGACAAATCTAGAGCTGGTGGATGCTAGGAGAATACTATCTACTGAAATGCTTAGTACCAACAGTAAAGTTTGGTGGAGGAGGGATAATGGTCCTAAACGGTCCTAAATTGGGCCCCTTAGTTTCAGTGAAGGGTAGAGCTAATGCTACAGCATACAACTACATTTAGAAAATTATGTGATTCTAACTTTGTGCCGACAGTTTGGGGAAGGGCTTTTCCTTTATCCAGCATGACTGTGCCCCAGTGCACAAACCAATGTTCATAAATACACAGTTTGGTGATTTTGGTGTGGAGGAACACCAGTGGCCTTCACAGAGCCACGTGATGCCCTTAGTTTTAGAATGGGATGTCCAACAAGCTCATATTGATGTGATGGTCAGGTTTCCACATGCTTCAGCTATATTGTGCATCTATTACATATCATGTTCAAGCATTAACCCCATGATAACTGTTACCACTTTACTAATCTTAGCATGCCTTACTTTACTTCATTGCATGTTTTGCAGTGTGACAAACATTTCTGTGTTTTCAAACATTACAAGTTAAAACTGTGACGGAACCAGACAGAATTCACTTTGCTTGCCTTCAGTATCTGATCTAGCTTGTAGTACGAAGATAGGCCCAAAACCTGGTATCAGATCAGTGTCATCTCTACAATATATGGATACAAAACCTCCTGAAACTCTCTAATAAAGCTCCTCTATGTTGGCCATAGAGAGAATCAGCTGAGAAAGTCTACTGAGACCCATGCTTCAGGCATATTCATTCTCAAACCATGCTGCTACAGTGATTCAAGCCCATAGCCACATCACCATGCTTAATGGCAGTAGAGCCATTAATCTATAATTAATGTCCTCATGAAACTGGACTGAACTCTGCTTGAGTCTTCATCCTCTAAGTAAGTGCTGGAGAGACAGTCCCCTGCGATATCTCTACTCGCCTCTATTATATTTTAGCTACAGTGACTGTTCTTACTTTATGTTTCAACAGATCTTGCACAATTAGTTTCTGGTGTCTTCCCGGAACTGAATTTCTCGGAGGACGTGATTAAAAGGAAATGGATTAATTTTAGTTGCTCTCAGAAACACTCCAGGGAGGAAACTGGCAAAGAAATGTTTTGCATGTCATTTCAACCTGTTGATTTTGTGGTTACGAGAACAACAACATAGTAAACAGAAGACATTATTTAACCCTTTAGACTCCAAGATGGAGAGGAAAACCAGCTCCAAACACACGGGTGATGCAGCTGTACCGTTAAAAATGTATAGTGCTATTATATAGAATCATATACACCGATCAGGCATAACATTATGAGCACCTCCTTGTTTCTGAGCTCATTGTCTGTTTTATCAGCTCCTCTTACTGTATAGCTGCACTTTGTAGTTCTGCAGTTACAGACTGTAGTCCATCTGTTTCTCTGATACTCTGTTACCCTGTTCTTCAGTGGTCAGGACCCCCATGGACCCTCACAGAGCAGGTACTATTTGGGTGGTGGGTCATTCTCAGCGCTGCAGTAACACTGATGTGGTGGTGGTGGTGTGTTAGTGTGTGTTGTGCTGGTCTGAGTGGATCAGACACAGCAGTTCTGCTGGACTTTTTAAACACCTCAGTGTCACTGCTGGACTGAGAATAGTCCACCAACCAAAAATATCCAGCTAACAGCGTCCTGTGACCACTAATGAAGGACTAGAGGATGACCAACACAAACTGAGCAGCAGCAGATGAGCTATCGTCTCTGACTTTATACCTACAAGGTGGACTGAGAAGGTAGGAGTGTCTAATAGAGTGGACAGTGAGTGGACACAGTGTTTAAAACTCCAGCAGCACTGCTGTGTCTGATCCACTCATACCAGCACAACACACACTAACACATCACCACCATGTCAGTGTTACTGCAGCGCTGAGAATGATCCACCACCCAAATAGTACCTGCTCTGTGAGGGTCCATGGGGGTCCTGACCACTGAAGTACAGGGTAAAAGGGAGCTAACAAAGTATCAGAGAAACAGATGGACTACAGTCTGTAACTGTAGAACTACAAAGTGCAGCTATACAGTAAGTGGAGCTGATAAAATGGACAATGAGCGTAGAAACAAGGAGGTGGTCATGATGTTATGCCTGATCGGTGTACAACACATTCTCCATCAATCTGAACAACCATTGTGCCATGCAGAGAACTATTTAAGAATGATAAATTGTTCTTTGAGAGTTCATGGTTTTATTTATAACTGATATCTTTACTAAAGAACCCTTTAAAGAAGCTTTGTTTTTAAGAGTGCTCATAATACAATACATTATGAAATGAACAGAGGTGGAAAGAGCAGTGACAAGTCTGCTGTTGTGGTAATTTACCTGAATAAAACTAAAAAATATTATTAAAGGAAATTACTCAAGTAAGAGTTGTTTATCAGAAAACTACTTGCGTAATTGAGTTGCTTTTTATTGACAACCTGAAAATCCTTCAGTTGTCTTGGCTACAACATTGGACATAATCTTTACAAACAAGACTAAAGCCAGACATACGGGGTGATTCAGAAAGATTCATACGATTTCAAAGCGCCATATTTTTCCAACTGTGCGCCGAGGAACCAATCACATACCAATTGAAAGAGGGGGTCTTCAGTCTGTGAGGAGATGAGACCCCTGAGCAGAAAGCGTTTGGCATTCTCCACTTCAATAAGAGTGAATCCGTCATAACTGTGCAGCGTGAACCTCCCACAGCTCAGAGTGTCCGTCGTTGGTTCCACAACACTGGATGATCTCCGAAATCGCATTTAAAGAGCCGAGAGTGCAACGACAGCTGATATGCTCAGTCGAGTATGGGATGAATTTGAACAATTGAAAATTACATGTTATGCTCATTTAAACCAGTTACTATTTACTGCATTGTTCTGTAATGATTTACAAGTAAAATAATTCATTTTGAAATCGGATGAATCTTTTAAAACTTTTTATTTTTACCCCGATTTTCTCACCAATTTAGTCGTCTCCAATTCCACCTGCTATTAGGACTCCCCCAATCGCACGGTACTACCAACGCTAGGAGGGTGAAGGCAGCACAGGCTTCCTCCGAGACCTGTGAAACCAGCCACCTTCCTTACGAACTGCCGCTCACGCAACATCACTGGACAGCCGAAGGAGGAAAACGCCAACCGCCAGATCTGTTACGTCAACTAACAGATGCCTGCGTTGACTAGCATCGCACTGAGTGATGGGGGGAGAAGGGGGGGCCATCCTACCCACCCAGAGAGAGCCAGGCCAATTGTGCTCTCTTGGACTCCCGGCTACAGACGGCTGCAGCATCACCAGGGATCGAACTCGCGATCTCCTGATGACACGGCCAACGCTTAGACGGCCACTTGGGAGCAAATCGGATGAATCTTTTTGAATCACCTGATTTTACTAAAAATGTTCTGAGTCCTGAGACTGATGCTCCACTAGTGTATGTTTGCGTATCTTTCTGTGTAGACTGAGAGGGAACAGAGGAAGGCTTCAGTAAAATATTTGCAGTTTTTTTAATGTAATGAATAACTGCCATGTTATTCCTAAACAACAAAGTGAGAAGAAAATAATGTAAAGAACACAGTAGCTGTTCAGCTTTGATTACTTAACCAGTTAGCCAACAGCAGAGTGGAGGTAGAGTTGTGATAAGTGGAGATCTTTACAGGCTTCAGAAGGCAGATTTAGCAACGGATGATAATGCTGTTTACTTTAGTTCATTTGATGTTCTTTGTTCTGCAAATGTTCTTCTTTTTCTACTAAACTTGACATTTTGGGACTCGTCGGGGTTGAAGTGTTTTGAGAGCTGCTCTGTTTTGATTGGCTTTCAGAACTGAATCTTGTATATTTGATTTGGCTTTCTTCTAATTGGTTTATGAACTGAAATATGCATTTATTTTTACAACATATCAGGCTTTCTAAAAGTTTGTGGTGATAATTATTCCGTATTCTGTTGGAATTCACCTCATTACCCCTTGTGTGGTGTTGATGTGTTTGTTACTCAGTGGTCTGGTGGATCCACCACATTATTGTTTTTCAAATCAATACAGCCATAACGATTTATGTCAAAATACCAGATGTATAATATATCACAAGTGGCCAGTGTGGGGTTCTCCTTTAGCAGCTGTAGCCAGTCAGCAGCCTGTCCATGTTGTCCACACTCACACATGTATGCATACAAACATACACACACTAACAGCAGGCCATGTAGGAGGAGAACGGAGGGAAGGACACAGCACCTCCACACTTTTACTCCCTTTTATACACACGTTTACTCCCTTTACTTCAGCCCAACACCACACATGTAATATAAATGTGTGGGGGGTGAACAGAGTGAAGACGCTTAAAATGGATTATTTTATATGTTCTTCACAGAAAATGAGCAAAGGCCAAGAATCTGAGGTTTGAATAATAATAAATCACATCATTTTTGTCTTTTGGTAAACGCTGACAATGTGTCCTACAGACCCCAACACCACACCTGGGTTAATCTATGGCCATCCTAACCATTATAGAGAATTGCAGAAAGTCCATGTGCCGTGCATCGTCCCCCGGGCACCGATGATGGCTGCAAGAGCCGGCAGGAGGGCGCGGCCAGAACCCTGAGTGTGGACAAAACTCTGTGGGGTCCAAGGGACAGGCTAATGGCACAGTCCGAGAAAGGCCACCGTGGGGTCTACAGGGTTAAACAACCCACACTGAACCACATTATTCAAATTATTTATCCCAGGTAAAACAACAGTAAAAAGAAGAGAATGGTTTCAGCATCGACACTATGACTGGCAGTCCCACTGAGTTGAAGGAGTCATGCTGATGAGAATTAATGTGACTCAATATAAGTACAGGAGACCTCTAATTATTCCTGTTTTAGTTATTATTTTTTTATTTGTCAAGAGCTAGCTTCTGACAACTTGAAAACCGTTTCTTGCTATAGCGCCCCAAAGCACATGCTGCCAGACAAATGTTTTATGGAAAAGACAGAATTCTTCCCCTCCCCAGACTGCTTGAGGAAGCAAAATCTATTCTGTTCCCTTATGAGTTTGCAACCTTGCACATTCTTCAAGCAATGCTGCTTTAAAGTAAATGCCAACAGTTCCCCTTACTAAGACATTTATTAATATGTTTTTGAATTAAAGAAGAATGGTGGGTGATTGGTTAGGGCTTTATTATTCAGTGCCAGTTAAAAGTCTGGACACCTACACATGAAAGCATTTTCATTATTTATATTATATTCCATGTTTTAGAGTGATAAGAAATATGAAATTGCATTCATGGAATGGTGCAGAGACCAAACAGTGCTGAACAAATCAAATCTTATTTTTGGTTAATTTTAGAAGAATCTTTTGACGCAATTTTACACACTCTTGGCATCCTCTCGAGCAGCTTAATGAGGAGCCACCTCGAAATGCTTTTCCAAAGATGCACCATTTCTGAGTTGCTGCTGAAAACTGAGGAATTTAGAAAATATTTGGACAGTACAGTGCTAAAGTCATAGGACATCTTTAATTTATTTAACTTCTGGTCGAAATGGCCATTCAATTCTTGTCACTGATTTTTAAGAGGATAAAACACACAAAATTTAGCCAGAAGCCTAAACACTTAAATATAATCTTTTCAGTATTTAGGGTGTCCACCTTAGTGCTGCATTATTACAGCGTCCATGCTTTTCTGCAGACCTGCATGGGGTTTTTCAAATTAATAGACCCTTATTAGTCCCACAGTGGGGAAATTTCACCTCCGCATTTAACCCATACAGTGAAGTGAAACACCACATACACTCTAGTGAGCACACACACACTAGGGGGCAGTGAGCACACTTGCCCGGAGGGGCAGCCCAATCCGCAGCCCCCGGGGAGCAGTTGGGGGTTAGGTGTCTTGCTCTAAGATACCTCAGTCATGTGCTGTTGGCTCTGGGGATCGAACCAGCAACCTTCCGGTCAGGACTCTATGCAGGCCAGTCAAGTTCTTCCACACCAAACTCGCTCATCCACGTCTTTATGGACCTGCTTTGTGCACTGGTGCACAGTCATAATGGAACAGGAAGGGGCCGTCCCCAAACTGTTCCCACAAAGTTGGGAGCATGAAATTGTCCAAAATCTCTTGGTGCTGAAGCATTAAGAGTTCCTTTAACGAGCCCAACTCCTGAAAAGCAACCCCACACCATGATCCCCCCTCCACCAAACTTTACACTTGGCACAATGCAGTCAGACAAGTACTGCTGTCCAGGCAACCGGCAAACCCAGACTCATCCATCAGATTGCCAGACAGAGAAGCGTGATTCGTTACTCCAGAGAACACGTCTCCACTGCTCTAGAGTCCAGTGGCGGCGCTTTACACCACTGCATTCCACGCTTTGCATTGCGCTTGGTGATGTAATGCTTGGATGCAGCTGCTCAGCCATGGAAACCCATTCCATGAAGCTCTCTATGCTGTTCTTAAGCTGATATGAAGGCCACATGAAGTTTGGAGGTCTGTAGCGATTGACTCTGCAGAAAGTTGGTGACCTCTGCGCACTATGTGCCTCAGCATCCGCTGACCGGCTCTGTCAAGGAAATTTTACACCTGGACTTGCACAGGTGGCATCCTATCACAGTACCACGCTGGAATTCACTGAGCTCCTGAGAGCGACCCATTCTTTCACTAATGTCTGTAGAAGCAGTCTGCAGGCCTAGGGGCTCGGCTTTATACATCTGTGGCTGTGGAAGTGATTGGGACACCACAATTCAATGATTTGAATGGGGGACTGAATACCTTTGGAAATGTAGATAGTCCATTATGTTCGCTGAAGACTCCCTATAAAAATATACTACATTCTGCAGTATTACTACAAAAGTGGCTTTACTGTATAAACTATGATTTAAATGTGAAAATCAGTGGTTTTACTCTTTAAGGCTCAATCTCTGCAAGCAAGTCTGCCACTTCCTCTCCCACACTGACCGACCAGTTGTCCACAGAGTGTACCTATAAGAATTAATGCTCCATACCAAGGCATTACAGTGGGACCCATTAGGAGAGCAAGATGACATAACCAAAAAAAAAAAAAAAGCAGAAAGGTTTCACGCCTGGAGCTGAAGACTTTCTACATCTAACACGCATGACCCGGCATATACAGACTATAGTTTTCTACGCTCATTACTATTCCAAGAATCTGAGATTTATTACAATATGCTTATGGACACAGTTGAGAAAAGCAGGTCCACGACCATTAGAAATCTATCATAAACTCTGATAGATAAATGTGTCCGAGAACTTTGGAATGACTTGGTGAAGTGTTCATACGAATGAGTACATGAGCTGATTTTCATACCCAATACTGATTCAGCTGCACTGCAATGCAAAGGCTAAAACTCCAGTGCAGCACCTCTAGGGGCGAAATGCAGAGACACAAAGTAGTTCCTTATCTAAATTACTTCGTTTGCCATTACCACTGTTACACACAACTTAAATTGAACAAATAGGCAATTAGGGTGGTTGCCAAAATAATCAGAAGTTCGATAGCTGAGCATCCCACGGCTCTAGCTCCTGGCGTGCCATCGTAAAGTAATCAGAGAGTTAATGTGCAACTGCTGGTAATGACATTGTTTAAATAGACCTGCCACCTCTCGGCAATCAGGGCGCACGCTTTAGAGGGTCGAACGGTACAAACGGAAACTTTTTTTTTCTCTATTTGAGACACACTGGAGAGCCGGAATGTTATTTGACACAAATTAAAAACCAACATTTAGTGCAGGGCGTGATGTAGTGATTATTCGCCTCCTGAATCACCGCATGTTGCTTTTTGGTGCGAATGAGACAACTGTACAACAAATAGCTTTTGTAATGCAACCTTCATGCACAGGATATATTTCTCATGTGGACAAACTAAGAACAAATGGAAATAATTATGAAGAATCTGACTTGCAGAGCTTCACACAGTGCTATCAGTCGATATTACGCAATGACTCACCTTGAGTTTGATGAGTTACCAGCTCATCTTGCAACCCAGCATGCTGCCTTCCTGTGAACCATCCCAACAGCGTCTCTGAACTTCCTCTGTCTTGTAAGCTCATCTTTAGTTTGGAGTTAGCTGGCGAAGAAGCACCTGTTACAGCTCAAGATGGATGAAAAATTCATAGTCCTCGTCCATTGCATGACTGAAACCATGCTTAAGATGCTTAAGTGAAAGGAAGCTAACTGTGTTGCTCCCAAAGGAATGGCTCATAGCAAATGGTCAGATTCCTAAGTGCAAACCATCTAATGCATCGTGTGACGTTATTCTATCTTGTATAAGGGAGGCCATGGAGGGTTGTAATATAGTGTAAGTTGTAAAATCCCCAGTCTCACCAATAATAAATGAGCTACAGGGTTGATATCACTACTGTGCATGTCAACCACCATCCTCAGCTGACAAGAGACGTTTGAAAAGTATTTAACAAAATCTATTTTTAACCTGGTTAGCACTCACATTAACGGAGGTTAAGTGTTCTAACTGGTTTAAATGAGGGGATTCTTTAGTTTAACCCCTTAAAATCCCAGGCTTAGTATGTACTAAGGCTTAATATTCAGTAACTGCAGGGACATCAATGCAAACTGATGGAGCAAGGCCTGAATCTCATTTCTTATTTTTACCCCTAGCCCTTGTTTTTGGGTGTTACCTTGCCCATTTGAACTTAGGTATAAGGGGTAGTGGTTGAAATCATCCCTATAAAGTGGGACCCTCAAATTAAAAGAACATATTTTCATCAACAGCTACAAGCACTGCTCTGTAGGTGATCCAACCAGTTTGCAGTGGCAGCAGAGGAGGGTAAAGTTCAGCTCCGCACTGCTGGGCTTTACATTTAGGGCATCATATGCTTTTAAAGAGGAGGGATGCAATAATTATGTGTTACCGCACTTAATTCTTTGCTGATATGAAGCTGAAGTCAACCATTCACCACCTTCTTGTTAGAATTTACCTTTTGATACAGTAGTTACATTCTGGGACTTCAGGCGTCAGAACTGCTGGACCTTTTAAGGTGGAATGGGAAATTTAGCTAGCTAGCTAGCGAAACATCAGCATGCTGTTAATGAATTTTCATGCTTTACTGAGAAAATACTTACATTTATGGGTTTCTTAGGTCGCTTGCACAGCCATCTTGCTGTTTTTATTTTAAATGTATTTCTCATTACACTCCGTTTGGAGGACCTAACACTTCACCCCACCCCCTATCTCAACAGAAATTGGGACAACCTACCCCTAGGTGGCAAAACGGAGGGTTGAGAGCTACGTGGTAGCTGCATTTACATTTATGGCATTTGGCTGATGCTCTAATCCAGAGTGACTTACAGCTTGATCATTTTACACAGGTAGGCCAAGGCGGTGTTCTGAGTCTTGCCCAAGGACTCTTATTGGTATAGTGTAGGGTGTTTGCCCAGGCGATGATTGAACCCCAGTCTACAGTGTCGAAGGCAGAAGTGTTAACCACTACACTATCCCAACCACAGCTGCGAGGGCTGAAATGGGATTGGGCCATATTCTTATAGAAGTGTGTAATAAAACTTTGGGCCTTGGCCATTAAATAGGCTGCTTTGGTGTGTAAAATGTTTAGTAGTTTTAAAACACACATGCTAAAAAATTCAGCAGTGTCCTGAATGGCCAGGATGCGATGGGTTTTATGAAGGAAAACTGAAGAACAAAGAACCACAGGCCCATTCACAGTCCTTACACTCCATCGGCTCCACCCTACATCATCCACAGCTTTCTTTTCTCTTCAAGTCCCAGGAAGCACAGAGTAAAATATTAAAAATGCTTGTATGATATGAAACCTGAACGCTGTATTAAACATGCAGCAAAGCCTGGATGAAAAATGTAAGATGTAATTGTGATCAAACACGGCTTAAAAATGCTGATCAGACCTATATGATGACTCCTAGCCTGCAGTGCCACTTATACAGAACTTCAGTACCTCAATCAGTGTTTATGTGACCGTAACTGGACACAAAAAGTTGCTTGGATGGATGAGCAACTGGAACATGTGAATGAAGGAATGGACGAATGAACAATGTTCTTGTATGAATAAACGAATGAGCGACAGACAGATGGTTGAGCTTGGTAGCTTTAGCCCAGGTGACTCTGAAACTGTTTTGTGTGGGCGGGGCAAGAGACATCAGCCTTGTGGTTGGTAAGGGGAGTGCTCATGGGAGCATTAGCCAAGATTAGGACTGCCTAGTTTACATCAAGAGGAGATAAATGTGGCGAAGTCTATCAGTCATTTATTGGTCATTGGAACATTATTCAAAGGGTTTGCTGTGTGACTGACACAGGTTCCCTGGATCTTTATATTAGCACATATAAATATACTTAAGGTTACATGTTGTACCAGTTCAATATCAGTTTTTCCTGTATTTGTATTGTTCTTTTAAAACATTAGGTTATGAAAAGGTAAAAACATGTACTGAAAAACTTTTTAAGGTACACAACTGAACCTTCAAAGCACTTCCGTTCCTCTGAGGGTACGTTTACATTGTTTGCACCTTGATGAATGTAAAATGTACCTGCATGTACCTTTATTTCTAACAGTGTATGTGACAAAACTGATTTATTTATGACAAATACTTGTTACTATGGGTAACTTATATAAAAAGGTATAGAACAAAGCTGAGTTAGGGTTACAGTCTTTTCCATTCACTCCATATATCGCTGTATTAGAACTTAGATTTGACTGTCAGTATAGACATGGAAATTATTTTTGAAAAATATGTTAAAAAAATCTAAAGGATGGATGAAATCTTGGAGCGTACATGAATGAATGTGAAAGACCCAGGATTTCTGTTTCCTGTGATGTCCCCTTTAGGGCAGGGGTCTCAAAGTTGCAGCCACTGCTTGATTCATACGGCTTTTTTCTCGTTTTTTGTGGCTAAATATTTGCATGTGATGGACAGATTTACTTCAGCTACCAGACGCTGTGGCTGATTACCCATCATAAGCTCTATAAAATCAGATTAGGCTGCCTGACAATGTTAAAAATAAAAATAGAGCCGCATGCAGGAGAAGCCATTCAAACAAAAACTGGAACAGCATAAACGCTCTGCACACTGCGCAGGCATCACTGTAATTCAGCTCTAACTGACTTAGCTGTTATACCAGTTTAGACTGATGGTTGTTAAATCGTTTCAGGTTCATTTCATTTGGACCCAATAGAGGAGGACACTTAAACTGTTAACAAATGACCTGGTGGGATTGGAGTGGAAGTTAAGGTAAAGTTAGGATTAGGGCCAGGTTTAGGGTGAATAGTAAGACTGTGTGTGTATATATATATATATATATATATATATATATATATATATATATATATATATATATATATGCGGATGTCTTAGGCACCCAAGACACATTTTCAAAATCTATTTATTTGTGTAGTTTGTGTTTATTTGCAGAAAAAATATATATTTGAATAAACAAAATATATAGAATATTAATTAATAATGATATGAATGAAATTCCTGTTACTTTTTATTGTTTTTATGTTTATTTGAATTCTGAATGACATTATTCTAATGTATATTGTGATAAACTCACTGCTGAGGTCAATTGTTTAAAAATAAAAAAATTGCTTAGATGCCTAAAACGTTCACATAGTACTGTATATATATATATATATATATATATATAGTTAAATGTAAATTCAGTACAAGGGAAAAACCTACTCTAAATCTAACTTTAAATCTGCCCAATCACCAAATTATCCTTGGACATCATTAGCAATAGCATCTACTCTCAAATGCATCTACTCTCAATTTGTCTAACTTAGTAAAGTAATATGTATTTATTCTAATATTACTAGTACAACCTTAAAAAAAGATCTACTTCAAGGTTTCTTTGGTAAAAAGAACGGTTCTATTTAGATCCATGCGTTCAATATATAACCTTTTATGCTTCTTTATATGATGAAATGATTGCTCAGTGGAGAAAGTGTTGTAAATGGTTCTAGAGAGAACCTTTTAGAAATGGGTTCTGTATGGCACCAAAAAAAGCTTCTTCCATTGTTAAAAGCTTGACATCACAACAATAAAAGAGCTCTTTTCGGTGCTATATAGAACCGTATACAACACATTCTCTGAAAAACCATCCTTTTGAAGAGTTATTACTATTATTATTAGCATTATTATTATTATTATTATTATTATTATTACCAAGTTATAGTAATGGTGGTGGTGGTAGTAGTGTTTTGTGGTGTTAGGAAAATTGCTAATAAACACGAAACACTTTTTTGTCCATGTTTTAGTTTACAGTGTTAAGTGAAAGTGTATATGATAAAAGTTAACATTCATACCTGGAATAAAGGGATGTTTTTCAGCCAGCTGCTTGGCCAGCCTAGTGGTCCCGGCAGCAATATTCTTCCATACTGAGAGATTAAAAACAGTTTAGCCAGCACAGGTGGTGTTTAGTTTGCTAGCAGCCTGATTGCATTAGAGGAACTTTCCACAGTGCTGTTCTAAAGAACCAACCCAGCCCAACAATTCTGTCTGCTTCTGTCAATGCCAAATGTTTCTAAGCAGTGTATTCCCAGATTAGTGGCCCTGATAAGCTGGGGGTTGGTGATACAGTTGGTTTCTTTGGGAAAACCGTTCTTTTGAACTCTAAATTAATGATGCAAGTCAACCAGTTGAGCTAAACCTGCTCTGTGATGTGGCGTTACCACCTTTACCACTCGAGGTTTTCTTTAGCTATTTGAGAAAAGAGAAGAAGCCTGATTCCCACCACCCTTTTAACAAAACCCTCACAATTTCATCTCACAAGCCAAGGTCTTCCATTAGTATTCCCTATCTAGATCATGTCACTGAGTTGGGTGGGAAAAGCTGGTCCCACATTATATTGCGTCTCTAATAACTGTGTAGTTACATGTGAACAACAGTGTAACTACTAATAATTTATTCAGTGTTACAGATTAATTACAGAAATACGCCTTATACAGGTACACAATTGTATCTTAATAGTTGTAACAGCCTATTCTCTCTCATGTAATTACAAGGGCTACATATATGTAATTATATTGTAATCACTGCAACAGTAGTTTATAAGTATGTAATAACTTAAATTAAGACATTACACTGTATCTGCCAGCTTTCAAAACAATTAGCCAGCATTTATGTTGCTGGTGCTGTGACACTGTAACCAGTTACAGCTTTAAACCAGTCTGTAATGACACCTTATGTTAACATGTAACTTTTATGACATTAATTAAATGTGTTGCATTCCCACCAAAGCAGTGTCTATATTACCACTGTGTTATCTGTTACCTACAAAACTACACAGGAACTGCTTGCATAATTACATGAGGCAAAACTGAAGTTGATACTTATGTGTAATAACATAGGCTGTACTTCTGTAATCCATTGGCAACACTGACCAAATCATCAGTAGTTACATTGTTGTTGCATATGTTGTTCATGTGTAACTACACAGTTATTAGAATTGTATACACAATACAAAGCGGGACCAAAAAGTTGAAGTTGAATCTAACTTAAATTACTCTCCATTCATTTTGTCTTATGACCTGCTCTATAAATTTGCCTTTCAACAAATAGAGCAAGCCATCTGCCCTGCCAATTAAAGAACAGAGCAAACCTATTTCTTAGTCTATGAAAAAAAAAAGGTCTGGAACTGTATCTGGGCCATACCATTGCCTCAGACCTACCGCAGCATATTAAAAAAAAAGAAAAAAAAAGTAGAGAGCAGTCAGGAACCAGGAAAAATCTGGTATTCCTTAAATGCCATCTCCGCTCCCCGTCAATCATCTCCGTCCTGTGATGACACGGCAATCGATACGTGGCAGTGTTCTTCTCTGCTTCTGAGATTGAGCCTCATCCTGGTGTCTCGGCTTCGGCCAGATGTGAAGTGAGAAGGAGGGAGGTGGAGTGAATCTGTCCTCTTGGTTTTTCACCTGTCACATGCTGTTAGACAGAGGAGCCCTTCAATGACTGTTAGACCTCCCACTTAGCTTGCCTCACTGTCACCCGATCACAGCTTCACGGCCATTCTTCTTCAGTGACCCTTAGCTCCGGGGTAGCACTTCGTGCCAGGAGGTAAAAAACATGGCCCTCCATGTTAATCGAGGCTCCATAAGCTTGATTAAATAGGTACAGTGCACACACAGCAAACGCACTGAGACGACCGCGGACGTGTTTGTACACAAATGAGAACACTGAGCGTTAAAAGCGTGGAAACACCTAGCTTCTCCAAAAGCCCCAGGGAACCTAAATTCATTGCTAATTAGGTTAATGTTGTTTCTTTGGGTATAAAATATGCATGTACAAAGTAGCTCTATGAATAATTGGTGAATGTCTACATTTACTTTTACATATAAATTGGATGGTGCTAATATTGAGTAAAGCCAGTGAGCATGGACGTCAGCAGGTGTTTTAATTTAGGGGTGTTGAACTTTCAATGTCATATTCGGGAAGCGTCCAAATCCAATGCTTTTTAAATGGTTTATTCAGTATGTATTGACCTTTATTAGTTAATCCCTGTAATACTACACAACTAGAGGTCACTGGCTGATTGGACGTTTAGTTGTAATAATACCCAGTAAACAATTTGGTAAGACTTTGTTCTGGAAATTGTTAATCATGAAGTATGAAGTCTGGAGTGAGTAATAAAACATATCGGCCAATTAATAGTTAGAGGCTGAAATTGGTAAACAAATTTGCTAATTAGTCAATTGTACTCTCATATTATAAGTAAAGATCATTTTGGGGATTTTTGGTAAGCTAGGAATATTTTAAGTTTCAGGTTACATCCAGTTCAAACAGGCAAATCTGGATAAATTAACTCTTGTCCATGAATTATTAAGGTTTTTTTTTTTTATTAATACCAATATCATGAAGCAGCATTTAATTTGTGATGCAAACTGACTCACTAAAATGTATTCAGAGGTATTTAAACTTCATTTGGTTCTAGAATCACTTTCCTGGACATGAATTAAGTCTAGTCCTGGACTACACAGCATTCTGAATTAATATTCATCATTGAATTGAAAAGGAAAACTGAGACTAGGCTTGATCCCTACTGGAAAACTGACAGTCCCACATTATATTAAGTATCTCTAATAACTGTGTAGTTACATGTGAAAAACAAATGCAACAACAATGTAACTACTAATGATTTAGTCACTGTTACAGATGGATTACAGACGTACAGCCCATGTAATTACACAAGTGTATATTAATAGCTGTAACAGTCAATTCTCTCTCATGGTAATTACACAAGTGTATCTTAATTTTTATATTATCACTCAATTATAATACAGTACCTACATAACAACTACACAGGAACTGCCCACTTATTTTAAAGTGTAACTTTAATAGTACAAGTTACTATATAGTTGTTATGTACGTACAATGTAATAACAGATTGCTACTTTTTAATGTGATGTGATTAGATTAAGTTGCTACAGCACAGCTGCTCCACAGTAATTATGTAAAACATACTTCACTTGCTTTAATTGCTATAAAAGGCTTCTGATCTGTAGTGTATCAAAACGATACGAATGTCTAATTACATGAGGCAAAACTGCAATTGATACATGTGTAATTACATAGTCTGTACTTCTGTAATCCATCTGTAACACTGACTGTATTATCAGTAGTTACAACATTGTTACACATGTTATTTGTGTATAACTATACAGTTATTAGGGATGTTTAATATAAAGTGAGACCAAACTGACACAAATTAATAAACTCCAGTAGTCACTTGGTGCTATAGAGAAGTTCAGAGAATGAAAAGTTCCCAATTATACACTAATTATGTTCCGATTAGATGTGAATTAAGATTGTTGCTTCATGCTTAATAATTTGCATAGCAAGGATTATGGAAATAGTTTTTTGTTCATTATTACAGCTATTAATAATTTCACTGTAACCATTAAGTGCAATTATTAATGATTTTCACAAAAACAGAAAATGCTGCAGTAATACTTAATGTATAGAGGACAAATCATTTAGAAGCGTCTTATTGGGGTTGTATATGAGTCATTCTACAGAAGACTTTTCCATCTGTCCATAGGAGTGACTGGTGTTACTGATGGTCCTCGGTGTTACGCATAAGAGACGTTTTTTAATGAAAAGTGCATTTAACACGATGGCTGCTACGGAGCATCAAACCACAAGCTGTCAATCATTGAACATCCACTACAATATGTCATTTAATTCAATTGTAAGAGATTTTTTCACAATTACCTCAGAATAAAGTCGGTCACCCCAGTGACTTCAGCTAAAAGCTTCACATGAAATCATGAGCTAAATGAGAAAATTTCTGATAGCTGAAAGAGGCGGTGGACTCACCGTGTACTTTTCTTCATAGATCCCCAGAAAATAAGCAAAAGGAAGCTAAATTATGTCATCAGTGTGACTTTTATTTCAAAATAAGAGGGGTTTTTTTTTGGTTACGCAATTACACCAGTGACACGACTCCTGGGGACCACGACTTTTATATTTATTTGGCATTTGTTTCCTTTATGTCATTTAATTCATATATTTGTCATGTGTAGATTATTGTAGTTAAAACTGCAGAAAAAGTTTTTTTTTTTTCTTTCCTTCAAATTATGGCCTCACCCTTTACACATGACTATGAGGACGAGCTCTTCTGTGGTGCTTGGAATTCTAGATAATTGATTTAAACCAATGTTGCTAAATTGAGGCTCAAGAAGGTGTAATTGTTAGAATAATATTGTTTTATTTTAACATGTAAATAAATTGTAACCCTAACGAGTTTTTATGTGTAATATATCTGTAAACGCTAGGGACACAGAGATGGACATTTCTGTAGAATGACCCATAACATTGTTGTTTCTTGTATATACACGGACATACAGTATATCACACGTGAATTATGTTAAATTACCTTGAAGCTCACATTTTCAGCAGCTGCAGTTAAATAATCCTGAAATCTAGGATGTGCTCATTAGAATATTAGGACCACGCCCACACAGTTCCCTGGTTTCATCACTGAATCCGGCTGTTTCCTTCAGCAGCTCTCTCGTCAACATTCAAGCTTTGATGGATGCTTAATATAACACTGAAGTTTACTAATGTGCAGACATATTTAATATTTTACACTGTGTTCCCTGGGACTTTAATACAAATGACAGTGTTTTCTCTGTCAGGCTGGAACACGATATAACACATTAAAGACTAATCAGGTTTATTTAGAGGAAAACAATGTCACGCATACTTGTAACAGTGCTACTTTGGGAATTAAACCAAGGCTCACACACTCTATCTCCTTATTGTGAGCTTTCATCAGCACTCAAAACTTTCAGGGTTTAACCCCCTCAGTTTTTTGGCCTTTAAGAATGACTTCCTACTAAGAAAGTCACTTTAATTAACAGCAGGAAATGTACCTTGGTTTTATTACAGTTATAGCATTTTGGCAGACGTTCTTATCCAGAGCGACTTACAGCTTGATCACTTTACACAGGTAGGCCAAGGTGGTGTTAGGAGTCTAGCCCAAGGACTCTTATTGGTATAGTGTAGGGTGCTTGAACCCCAGTCTACAGCATAGAAGGCAGAGGTGTTGACCACTACACTACCCAACCACCACATTGTTAAATGTTAACAAAATCTTTGAGGTATATTTTCTTACTTGATTTAAAAGGTTTACTGAGGAAATTCAGGAAAGATGTCTCCAAACTTCAGTGTACCGGTCTTGGTGAAGCTTTTTTCAGTGCACAGGTCAAAGTGCTCTGACTGGCCTAAACAATGATAGAATGGAATGACCATAGGAGTGGATAATATGGCAAAAACAAAACACCATCACGGTGCTCATTATGCATCATTAAATCAAGGTTTTTTTTTTTGAGGTATGAGGAACGATAAGCTGAAACAACCAATAGTATCATATAAAAAAATATTATCAAAAACAATGGATACAATGATTTCTGTTCAGTGTGTTGCACTAAATCGGATTAAACAGGATTAATTAGGTTATTTTGCTAACAAAGCACGCAGTTGCCTGTGTTTTCTTTTAATAACTGAGGACCTACGATATGAGAAATATTATAAAAATCATATCTAGCTGTCTAGAAACTAAACATGCAACTCAATTTGTAATAAAAAATACAGTCTGTCTTGCTGTGTATCAGAGTTGTAGCACTGAGCATGAATCCAAGAGGAAAGAAAATCGATAAAAAACCATGTCCGCCTTATGCTAGTTGGTTATTTTTACCCATAATAACCAATAGAATGAATCACCATCAATGTGATTACACTTTCAGCTCACAGACACTCCAGACTAACAATTTCTGAAAAACAGATCAGAGGTGCCGATTATTTTCAAAATCTCTATGAGCAAGAAATTACAAAATTTAGTAGGAGCAAGGTAAATGTTTGATCACAAATTAGCCTAATTCATAAAGCTATCAAATTTCTGTAATCGTTTACATTAAACAATGGCTTATTTTAGCAGCCCAGGGTCTCCTGAAAATAACAACATATGGCATGTGTGTCTCATGTAAATACTTTATAAGTGCAAATGTAATTGAAGTTGACACAAATAAAAAACAAAAAAAGTAAGAAAAAGAAAAATCCCCAAAATTCTGGGGTTCTAAGGGATAAATGTGTTACTGATCATTACTGATTATATATATATATATATATATATATATATATCCTATATATATATCCTGATCATAAGATATATAATATGTCATAAGTACCCTACAACTTAATGGAACCAACTTCTGAGACTGAACTTCAGATGTGTGGAAAAAGCAAGTAAGTCTCCAAAGGGCAGACACTAAATGTTAACCACTGTAATGTATCAAGTTGTTGAGGCTTCTCCTGAATGATTTAAAATAAGTGTTTCAATGTTTTCTAATTGGTCATTATTAAAATCATAAATAAACAGTTACAACATCTTAATAAAGAGGCTCAAAGTGACCTGTTATATGTGATGAATATGAATTTGATGAAGCTGACAGGTTCAGTGCCGACTGATGGAGAAGACAAAGCTAACCAGATCGATAACCAGCAAAATCCTGACGTTTAACAGTGCAAATGGATTTGGGTTCAGTATGAGTCGAACAACAGGTCACCGTTGCCCTTTTTAATTGTTTCATAACTGCTTATTAATGATTTTGAGATGTCTATGACCTCATTAATAAATGTTAATGAACCATCTATAAACTCTTCATAAAGGTTGTTGTACTCTAAAGTGGTGCCAAGTGAATCTATTGTATTTAATGGCTGTTTGACTGGAAAGTAATTAAATGAAGGGTGGTCTCGGACTTGTGCACAGTGTGTGTGTGTGTGTGTGTGTGTGTGTGTGTGTGTGTGTGTGTGTGTGTATGTGTGTGTTTGAGTACATCTCGGCTTGACCTGCCGTCCTTCAAGGCACGTGGAAGACAAGCATCAAGTCTGTTCTCTGTACTGGCACCCAGGTGGTGGAACGAACTCCCACTGGCTGTCCGAACAGCGGAGTCTCTCACGGCCTTCAAACACAGACTGAAGACCGTCTCTTCACACAGCACTTAAATGAGCACTGAGTACTGATTGTAATGTCCTGTACTGCACTTATGTATTGAATTGTATTGTCTTGCACTGCTCTGTGCTCAACACTGCTGCTTTTCTCTCTGTATCATCACTGACATTTTGTTTCTAGCAGGATCTGAGCTCAGGACTCTTCTTCTCTCCAACCTATTGGTAGCAAATATACTTTCTCATGATAGACAAAGCACCTTTTGTAAATCACTTTGGATAAGAGCGTCTGCTAAATGCTGGAAATGTAAATGTAAATAATGTTGAGGTTGGACTGCAGCAGTAATAATATTGCAGCATATAGCAGCACCCTTATTGTTATATGCTAGCCTACTAACCCTCAGCCTATCCCCCATTGTGATTCAGCCTGCTACACTGTGGCTGCGTCTTAACTGCCATAAACTGACTCAGCTTTGTGCTATTCTCCTCTATTTGACCTCCACTTGCAACCTGAGGCCAGGAGATGTTATCTGCTCTTTTTCATCTGCACCCTTACACTGTACACAGCTTCAACTGGATTTGTGGTTATTAATACGTTTTATTTCAGAGCCTGGTGTGGCAGCGTCAAACCTGCAGTAACCAATTTTAGCTCGCCCTTACTTTGCAATACACGGATGAGGAGAAGATTTATTGCGACGTCTTGCCTCACTTTTTACGTGGCGCTCTGACAATGCAGTATTCTGAGATCTACACAGTGTGGCTGCAGATAAGAAGCAAGTTCAAATATCCGTTGGAGCCGTTGGACCAAGCTCTATCTCGATATTTATAATAAGTGCAACACGGGTTATCGCTCCATAAAAGTGCTGACGCGGCATATTATGCCACTTCCATTATGAAAGTGTAATAGATTATGGGGTCCATGCACTGCCTAATGATCAACAGTTTCACAGAGAGCCCCCCCGATCCACTGGAAATACTGCAGGGCCTTCATCATTATATATGACCCCTGTCATAGCTACAGTTTTAATGCAGCCTTTTAAATCTAATACATCAAAAGCAGAGAGCAACGTTGTGTGACTGCATAGCGAATTTATGAAATGATTTATTCTTTCCAAATACTCATTTGCTTGTATCTGAAGTTGACGGTGCCCTATAAAGTAAATAATATACCACCATCAATATGCGTTTGAACGTGCAGGGGTACGTTTGCTATGATTTCGGAAGAAACCTCTAGCCCGGATTAATTTACAGAGCAAAGAGTTTGCATAATAGCATCCATTATAATAATTTAATAGGCAATGCTTCAAGAGAAGGGTCGAGATTTTAAGAGGACCACTTCTACTCTCCCACTCGCTCTGTCACGTTTAAGTTACGCAACAAGTCTTCTCCATTTCCTCGCTTAGAATTCACCTCACAAGGCACAAAAATTAGGTTCAATAATTTCTAAACCACCGCTTTTCGGTGCTGTGTGTTCATTCACAGCTTCCCTGCTCCAAAGTGGGCCATTTTGAAGTGCGCACAGGTACTCTGGCGTGTTTATTTATAGACCTCCGCCTCACGTCCCTGTTCTCCGTGTCTCTTCCCCTGTATGGATCCACCACACCGCAGCACTGTTTGTGAGAGCTGCTCCAGTGGAGACTGGATCCTGCTGTGCAATCTCTTTTTTTCCTTCTTCTTTTATACATATGTGTGTACATCGCTTTTGTCAGAACAAAACCTCGTATCTCAATTTTTTGTCGTTTTTCGGTTTTTGATATAATTTGAAAAAACCTGCTGTGTTTTACATTGTGCATAAATTTCATGATGAATGGATCAAAAGAAATGACCTAAAACGACTTGGAAAAAACTCTGGTTCCATTGACTTCCATTAAAAGTAAAGTAGGTTTTTTCCTTCTCCTGTAAAGTTACTATTTTGGAGATATGAGGTTTTGTTCTGACAACAGCGATATAAACATATATATATATATATATATATATATATATATATATATATATATATATATATATTTCTCTATTGAGTTTTTCAGATTGATAATGCTGACTCTGTGTTCCAGGTAATCACGGCCACATGAATAAAATAAGCCACTGCAAATGAAAAGGATATTGTTTTCCAATGAGCTTCCTATGGTGGTGTAAGTACGGAATAAAGTATGTCTTGATAAGGTCTTTATACATAAATGCAGTCAACTATACAGCCTGACCTTTAAATATGATTTAATCCATTAAATGGCCAGCGAGTGCTGGAGGGTCCAAATTTTTATTACACACTTACATAACCTAAGAATAATTTAGTAATGTTTCACTGGGAACTATATAGTTACTGAATAACATGCATGTTATAACATAATGAGATGCTAGCTCTGGATTTTAAAGAATCATTTAAAGAACTTTTCTTAGAGATGTCTTTAAAGAATCTTTAAAAAATCGGTCCTGTGCAAAAGTCAGAGACCACACTTAAGGCCATTAACCCCTTACAAACCCAGGCTTAGGACACACTAAGGCCTATTATTTAGTATCTACAGTGGCTGCAATGCAAACTAGCTGAGCTTTTTAGGTTTTAGAAGTGTATGGTAAGATTAAGATTAAGATTAAGTGACTCTTATTAGTCCCACAACGGGGAAATTTCACCTCCGCATTTAACCCATCCATGAAGTGAAACACCAAATACACTCTAGTGAGCACACACACACTGGGAGGCACTGAGCACACTTGCCCGGAGCGGTGGGCAGCCCAATCCACACCACCTGGGGAGCAGTTGGGGGTTAGGTGTCTTGCTCAAGGACACCTCAGGCATGTGCTGTCGGCTCTGGGGATCGAACCGGCATAGGTGTCATGTAGCCTTATTAACAGTACCCTACAGTAAAATGTGACCAAATAAATAAATGAAGGGTTTTTGGCTTTTGCAAAGTATTGTACATGTACATATTATATATTCATAGAACCTTTTTGGTCTTATATAGCAAACTTTTTTCTAACAATATGTCTTGCTGGGGGTCTTTAAACATAAATACTCCACAGTCTTTTCACTTTATGACCTATTCAATATAAATTTTGTGTTCCATTGCCACTGAATTGCCAGTAGTTCTGTGTGGTACTGTCTGAACGAATATGCCCGAACCACCAACATCCTCTCCATAATGATCTACTGCAACTCAACACAGCTGCAACGTCCCAGTCTATTCACACAGCACATTCAAAGCCTCTTCAGTGTAATAGCACTGAGAAAATAGGCTAATCTACTGAAGAGCATGAAGAATCAGCCAGAGCAGATCTTGTATGTGTGGAATTTCAAAGTAATATGGAAGAAAAAAAAATATTCTTCATGTTCCTGGGTCAAATCTCAAGTGAGGCTGTGGAAATGGCCCATGCCAATCACCATTAGCTAAATGCCACGCTCGTGCCTAGAAACCGCATGCAAATGGCGCCGAAGCTGGAAGGGAAAGTCCAGAAGTGCTGCTGAACGCTACCGCACTGTAGAGTGCAATTATCTTGACAAACTACTTGCAGCAGAGTCACCAAATGTTAAAAGGAGATAAATGAAATAGGCAGAGAGTATGCATATGCATATGTGAAGGATGGAGGGCTGTGGGGGTTCGAAAAGACCATAAACAGCGTGATCTGTTACTGAGGAATTTTAATCCATCATAATTTGGCTCTAATCACCGGCCCTTTCGCTTCCCTTCCCTTTACGAGGCAAGCCCCCGCCTCACGACTTGTTTCTTGTCTCGTACAGCACAAAAGACGGCGAGATGATGCATTGCGTTAGAGGCCTTGGATTGGCGGCAGGAGAGCGCCTCTCCAGCTGCATCAAGCCGGCAGAATGAAGGCACACAAATGATGCAACAAACAGAAATAGCACTGTAGATCAATCTGAGTGAACGACAGAGGCATCTAGGGGTGATCCTGCTGCCGTGATACAGTATCTTCTCCCTTTCAGCCATCTAGCTGGTGACAAGCAATTTCGAGATGCCTTCCGTATTGCTGAGCTGAGAGGCTTCTGATTGATTTTCTGGTCTAAAGTTATGTTGTACATTTAATTCACATACATAATTACTTATATGTATTTACATAGGTACATGTACAGCTCATGTGTCATTACATAGTTATATGTACAGTACAGTCACAAAGGTCATTAAGAGTGACCCAGAAAAAATAAATAAATAAACTGCAACCTCAACAATGAAATATAATATCAAGTTTCATAATAATATCAATAGTATACTGATATCAACAGCTTCAGTTTTTGCTTTCGTAGATTTCCTTTCATTTTTTTGAAACATCTGCAGGGATTTCTTCCACACCTCCAAAGTTCAGTCTTAGAAGCTGGTTGCTTTTGTTGCTTCCCATGATCCAAATATTCTTAAACGCATTCATTGATGTTGAGGTCTGGACTCTCACTGTTGGGGTGGACATCCCATTGTACTGAGACCACCAGTGGCTTCTTTGCTTAATTTGCAAATTTTAGTCCATTTCCTTTTCTCAATGAGGCTCCATCACAGCTACACATCCTTTCAGACCCACAGCACTGAGTTGTCTTCTCACAGTGGAAGGATGGACAGAAACACCTGCAGATGTTTTCAGACCTGAAGCAGCTTGATTTTCTCCTCTCTCTCTCTCTCTCTCTCTCTCTCTCTCTCAAAGATGAAAGTTTTTAATGCTTTAAAGCTTTAAATCAGTTTTGTTGTCTACCTGGTCTTGCATGATTGCCAGGATTCCCATTTTTCTCTAAGCTTTTCAATATGACTCTTTATATAGTTTTGAAAACCCCATGTTTTTTCTTGTGACTTTCCTCTTCTTCATGCAAGTGGAGTATCTTAAATTTAGTCTTCTCAGAAATAAACAACAAATTTAATGACTGGAAACAAAATAAAGTGACTGACTTTTGCACAGTCTGGTACATTCAATTTGTATTTTGTATCAACAGCTTAAATCTCCACTTTTGAGTTATTTTTCATTTGTTAAAATGTAACCCCCCACCCCAGATTGAAAGTGCAAAGTCTGCACAACATATATTAGGGCTTTATGGCCATATACCATAAGGAACACAAGCATGTCAATAACTGAACTAACAAACTGTGGTCACATGTATCTACTGGATCTTCTGCTTCTTGGTTTTGATGGCAGTCGAGCTTATTAAACATTGTTCTAGTGTTCTATACCTGATCACCTAAAAGAGAACGAAGCATGCTTTGAATTATTTACTGAAACACATTTGTAATATTTTCCTTTGACTAATGAACACATATATCAGATATTTTGACAGATTTCCTTCAAGCGTCATGCTGCTAAGAACCCGTGTGAAATAATTGTCATATGTCATATCATTACCAACAATAATTACGTACAATGAAATAGATTTAAATAGAAAATGCTTTTAACCATCTAAACATATTACTGTAACAAGATCATCTGCAAATGTTGACAGGAATCAGACATTTTTTTTTCAAGATTCACCCTAATAACTTTTTTTTTTCATAAGTGTTTATTGAAAACATTGTTTTATTACTTAATAATATGTATAAGTTGCAGAATTAACACCTACATTACTTTAATTACTCTCTTGGTGACCATAACACGGCATTCAAACAGAGCTAAAGTACAGCCTTCACTCGGCGGGGTTAGTTTTGAGGGAACGTAAATACTGCAAGAAGTCTAAATCCCAATTTAAATTCCAACTCTTAGGAAATTTTATCCACAAATTAGTTAAAATGTACTATAGCTGTAATGGAAATTAGGCTAATTTAAATGTATTTATGCTCATATTTGCTGTTTTATAAGTTGACCATGTTGGAGACAACCTCCACTAATCACATTTAATTTTATGAATATATTTTTGTGTATTTTGGTTGAAAATACTTCATTGAATTAACTACAATTGGCCCCACTGTCTGTTACAATGAACCCTACCTTTGGGGTAAGTTGTAATGCTTGCACTCAACCTGCTTTTAGCTGAATTGTTTAATTCATAATAAAAATAATAATTCATAATAAAAAATAAAAAAAACGGTCACACTTTATTTGCATGGTCTGCTATAGATGATCTACAGATACTTAAATCATTATCAAACTTTCTGATGATACTCTGTTTATTATCAACAACATCATGTTTAAGGTTTGGTTTAGGAGTAGGCGTAAGTTTTTTGCCTTGAGCTTAGGGTCAGTTTTGGGTTTTAGGGTTAGATTTAATGGAATCTTCCACATTTAACTTCAAGTTCTCTTGGATTGTACTGAGCATCTTCAAAGCATCTACAGTGGACCATCCAAATAAAGTGCTACCAATGTGTTCCACTACTTTCCACTACTTACGTTTTTGAGAATCTCCCCACATCTTATCAGCTTAGTCAAGAGTAAGTGATGGGTGTGGAGCAAGACAGGTTTTCTCTCGATAAAGGTAGAGATCATTTATTATTGGAGGAATACAATTCATTCATTCACATACAGGAGCATCTTAAATGGTCAAGATTATTGATTTTCTTTCAAAGCCAGTGGCAGTTTGAGGGCAAGCACATTAAATGGGTTTTTATCATATTGTCAGTGGCCAACCTCATCAAGCCAAATTGAAGAGGTGGGTCAACACACACACACACACACACACACACACACACACACACACACACACACACACACACACACACACACAGCAGGACTGAGGGAAACAGATTTGATCTGCAACCTCATAAACGCCACAGGTCAAAGCATTACTTGCTGCAAGGAACCCCAGCATAGGAGTTTTATGGTTTTGTGCTATTTCAGTCTACATGGTAAATTAGCCTTGATGAGCATGTTACCCAAGCATAGTGCCCAATGATTTCTCTCCTCAACAATGAACACACACTAACCACCAGTTGGTGGAAATCTGATTCCAGGTCAATGCTACTGGGACCGAGAAATCTATAGAAGACAATTGGTTTGATTTCAGAGTGCCCTTGTGGAATCAGCAAGGATCCTCCTGACCAGAGCCCTAGATAGAGATGCTGTTTTATCTGGGCTTCTGTTCTAAATAGAATAGTTGGAGCTTTTGCCAATAACCCAACATTTTTTTATGATAATGGTCAAGATCAATCAACATGAAATTTTGAATGCATGCTTGGAGGAATACAGCAAACTAAATGTGGAAAATCTTTTCTGTAAATATTGAGCTGAGTATTACCTAACAAGCCCCAAAACAAACAAGCCATGTTTTATTTAGTTAGACGAAAATAAACCAATGATGTTTGATAATTTTTCCTGTATTCCTCGTTCAAAGAGAATGAAATTTTGAGTTAAAATAGCAAGCCTGGAGCAAATCTTTGCAATTCTGAAGATGCGTAAAATGATACATCACCCCTAGTGGCCACTCTGGGGTTTGCGGTGGCTCACTCTGAGCAGCCGAAACTGAATGGAAGGTTAATAGATGTACTGGGTAGAATTGGGATGCCCAGGGTTCTGTCTAAAGCTTCCTCAGTTCTTGCTCAATAGCCCGTGTCCTTGTCCTTGTACGATGTACATTGTTTTCGCAAATACCCATGTCTGATGAAATATTCCAGGTTTTGTTGTCACTGCTCAAAGTTTTTGCAACTCTATCAAGGTTTTGGCTAACTGGTTTTGGAGCTTAGGCAGAATGCATTCAAAGTTTTGCCTTCATTATGTCTGAAATGACATCGCTGCTCCACCAATTTGTCAAGCTTAACATATCCATCATTTCCTGTGAGTCACCAAACTAATTAAATTCTACCACTTTTCCGCACAGTTGCCCTGAACAATCCAAAACAAAATAATAAATCAGGAGCCACTTTTGACTCCTTTTCCTAGCTCTGTTGTCATGATGTCATATGATGAGTAGGTCCAGGATATATTTATATAAATATTATTATTACTATTGATATTTTGTCACAGACAGCTTTTTTAAGGTGTGAAATAAAATCCAAGGTGTGAAACTTCAATCAGATATTGATACAATGGCTTGTGTTGTAAATATCCTCAGGCCTGGAGCTGATGCACAGAATTCTTATCTTATTGTTTATAATTTTACTGGATCTTAGTGAAGCTCATGATACAGTTGATCACAAGATTCTGATCTACTGTCTTGGAAATTGAACAGGTTTCACAGGCATGGCTTAAAATTGATTCAACTCATATTTAATGAACAGCCAGTTGCTGGCTTTACTGGGAAACAATTCAACATTTCTTGAGGAGTTCCACAAGGTTCAGTTTTAGGGCCTTTACTTTATATATATATATATATATATATATATATATATATATATATATTACACTAGGTAACATCAATTTTCATAGCTATGCTGATGAAACAATTATGCATTCTACTTTGTTGACAGTCTTACCAGTTCCATGTTGGGGTATTTCTCAGTGGACTGTTCTACAGTTAAATAATAAAAAAAAACTTTAAAAAAAAACTGAAATTCTGATCCTCAGAAAGCTGCTTTGCAAACTAGGCTCATTTTCATTTGGACATGAGAGGAGACCTTGTAGCTTTATATTCTCAGCTCTGTTTCATGTAAACACAGTCACTAAATTAACTTTTTATTATTTGAGAAATATTGCTTAAGTTCTAAGCTCTACTTTTCTATCTTAGAGGGAAACAGAGAACCTTGCTCATGCATTGTAACAAACAGAGTTGATGACTGTAAGGCTTCCTATGAAAGTCCTAGAAGAAAATTTGGCTCGGATCTTAACGAAGAGGGCAAATATCACTCCTGTTTAGAAAGAACTGCCCTGACTGCCTGCACCCACATACCTCGTTACCATACGTACCATACCATACGTTCCTGAACTTGATCTTAGATCGGCAAATACTTTTTTTAACACACAGAAAATGTAGAGACTATTTTTGTTATTATGCTTTTAAATTGTGGAACATTTCACCTTTTATTAAGCAGTCAAGCTTGGCACACACTTGAAGAGAGCATTTGAAAATGTATTTATTTAGTTTATCTCTTAATTAAAATCCTACCTTTCATTTTGAATTACATTCATGTCAGCCTTGGCCCATTATTTATTCATTGTGTCATATTGATGGAGTCCAAATGTCTGCACCTAATGATAATATTAAGCAAAACAATGTAAAATGATCAAAATTGAACAAGTTTTTGTTAAAACGGTGCTTTACTTCTGATATGACTGTCAAATTTCTTAACATTGGACAACAGCTGGTCCATGAAGCCAAAGCTCCCAGCTATTCATTAAGCCATCAGTTCTAACTACCATTGCTTTTCCTGATAATGAAGAAAAATGTGCTGAATGCAGAACCACAGGAGAAAAGAGAAAGAGATGTGCCCTTTGCCATAGATTAAAGAATGCAGGGTACATTACCCTTGCTGAAGTGTCTATGGGACGTTGGCAGTGCCATCACTGTACTGTATAATAAAAGCAAAGCCGTTTGACAGCAGTAGGATGGGCTTGAGAGGTTGTTAATTATTGTAATATATTAAAACCTCTCTCATGTTATGGCTGACTTATTAATATAACATGAGAATCGTCTTGTTTAGGAAAAAACAAGAGTGATTCTTTCTTTAGTAAACCCACAGCACCATCCGTCTCCCAAGCAGAAGACCCATTACACAGCCATTGATCTGAAGCTTGTATTAAAACTCTCGTAATAATGTTGGTGAATAAGGGAGAAGCAGTAGGGAGGCTCGATCCAGATGTGCTTTGCAGGAAGATGGCGAGGAGAAAGGCGCTGCTTTGTATATCCTCGCCATTCATCTGTATCTGCAGCGCATCACGCCATAGACACAGAGGATAAAACGCCCCCCGTTCTTTTGTAGCAGCAGTTCATTTCCTCTCTACAGAAACAGGTTATATTACCTCACAGAGTGCGCGTTGTTGGCTTTTTCAGAGGTGCTACAAATACGGAGGGGGTGCCGTATTGATGGTTTAAAAGGGAACATGTCATGTACATTATCAACCGTTTGGAGACACTTCAAAAGCGCTTCTTTATCTCCGGCCTGCAGAGACCCCCGCAGCCTGTCAGCAATCTTCATCTGGGTCTCCTCAGACACAATACACTGGGAATACTTTTATGAGAACAATCTGCATAATTACCCTCCGATTTTGAATATTGGACCACTCAGGGGTCCCGGTTTGTCACTGGCTCATTAAAATTTAGAGGGCATGCACAAAGTGAAAAACGCATCTGCGTCAGTGGCTGCTTTGCCAAAGATGAGAAGGCATAGTAGGAAACTTGTCTTTTTTAAGCCGCTATGCTCTTGCTGAGCTTCGCAGCTTTAAGACATACTGTACAGCAAGCCCTCCGAAGAAACAAAAAAACAAAAAAAAACAAGACGACATGCATGCTCGGCAAATATCACCCACAGCTTGTGATATCCCCTCGTTTAACGTGCACAATTAGTTTAAAAGTGACATATCTGGAACAGGAGGGAGCCACTGTGAGCAAGGTGAATCTGCTCTGCTACCGCCATACGGAGGATATTAAAAAATAATAGCTGCCAAACAATTCCGCCTTCCTTCCACATGCTGTTGCTCTCCCTGATTAAACTTGGATGGAGGGTCGAGTTTGTATGCATTTGGATGTTCTATCCTCAGCATAACGAAAAGAGACTGAGAAGTGTCTTAATGAAATCAGCTGTTGGAGCGCTAACTAGAAATCTCATCGTTTATGGGAACCGGAGGGAAAAATATGCAAAGTGAAGAGAAGCTGGCGATGTAGGCCGGATTAGAAAAGTCTCCCGTCTTGAATGCAAAACAGCAGTGGGGGGAGGGGGGGGCTTCATGCTATGGATCGTGTTAGGACAATCGTTACAGGGGAAGAGGCGAACGAGGGAATCTTAACACTTCTCTTCTACATTTTCAGCCCAAACAAGGAGGGCTGCAGGAGTGAGGAGGGTGATAGATGAAGGCTGAAGTTGCTGATAACGGTCCTTGTAAGCAGGGAGCAGACAGATGAACAAATGCCTGGCAGCACCGTCACTCATCCGAGTCCGATATATCGCTTAGGTGATAGAATCAGATGCTTCCGCTACTTGTAGAGTTGCTTTGTAGCTCATATGCAGAACTAAAAAAGCAACTTGGCCAATGGACTAAAGAAAGTATCTGTGTATTAAACTATCACGTTAAGGTTGCATAGATTTGCTGGTATTGGTATATATATATATATACACACACATCACAAACAGAAAGTACTAGTTTCTGTAGTATTAATGCTTTCATGACATTCTGATTTTACAGAAACTGCTCATTTGGCATCTTTATTACAGCAATACAGACTGAATTAGAGTGTAAAAAAATATCTCATGGCTTAATGAAAGACAAAACATAGCAAATTAAATTAAAGTGTTAGTGAAAAAGGTAGGTACTAATCCCCTGTAGCGATGTCCAGCTGCATCATTCCAAGAAGAAATCTGTATAAATTTTATCACGGTGCATGGTGTTCATAGTCTTCCTCTGGCTTCATAATGGTGCATAATGCTTGGACCCCGATGATCGCCATTTGCAATGGGAACTGTAGAGTCGTTTTGTTCTCATAGTGGTCACAACAGTCAAGAATAAAAGTGTTCTTTATCAATTTCAGGCAAAGTCTACATGGAAGCTGATTGTCTTGGCTGCTATTAAATGGTACTTTACATATATTGACACCCACCGTTCAAAAGCCCCCACCCCACAACACCCCCCCCCACCCTTTCCTACGACTGAAAAGTCATCAAATTCATGTACATGTCATGTCCATTGTTTAAAACTTCAAAATCTGACGAAAAGCATACAAAGATGTTAGGAAGCTCCACTTTCAGGACTACAGTATGTGAATCGCTTAGGAATCCAGAGCAGATCTAATCTTTTATCTTGTTGCAAATTGTCCTGTTAAACAGTAACTGTCAGAATTTACTATATAGGCACAACAGCCCTTCAGCGCCCATAGTAAAACTGATGGGGCCGTTGCTGCTGTTTTGTGTTTTTCCTCATTGATATGCATTTCTAAGAGATTCCCTCTCAAAACACAAAACACTGCTAGGAGTTTAACATAATGAACCACCTACTCCTGTTTATCAAGGCTGATAGTAAATACTGACTGTGCACTGTTTAACATGTGAAAAGCTCTTCTTATATTCAGTAAAAACATGACTGCCATTGTTGGTGCTCCCCGATAGAGGACATTGCTTCTGGGGAAAGTAAAAACACTTTATAAATGCTTTTCCTGTCACATTCTTCTTTATCTGATGAAGAAAATAATAATAATTATAATAATTATAATAATAACTAGAACCAAATTCTCTTAGCACAGGGAGATTCACTCAAAAGAGGCCCTGAATATTCTGTAATAACTCTTGCCAGGACGAAGCAATCTAAATGAAACAAATGTGCAATGTGGGGAACAGGATGCCACTGCGTCGGAGCAATGTTTAACCTCCATTTGCAGCTTCTGGACGCATACCCCCGTACCCCTTAATGTTTCTGGCATGAAGGAAAAACTCACTTCTAGCATCACATGTATTGCAATTGATTACTGATTATTTTTTTGGTTCTGATCGCTTCATCCTAACGGGAGTTACAACAGAATATCTGGGGCCTCTTTCGAGTGAATCTCCCTTTATAATAATTTTACACTGTAATCTCCTAATACTTTCAATGTATGTTACAACACTACTGAATAGATTGTTCAACCCCTGCATTACTAAAGCAAGTCTGCGCATTGCAAGCTGGTTTAGAATTGTACAGTTTCCAAATAATCAGAATATGCTGAAGTCAAACAAGAATTCTACAATATCAATATATATATATAGTATGACTTATGTAGAACTACTTACATGCATAAAGTGTAAAGAAAAAAAGAATTCAACAAAAATGTTTTCTTTTTTTCTCCCATATCTGGCAGAAACAAGCTTTTACAGAAAAAGCCTGTGAGCCAAACAATGGATTTATATAGTGCTCATCCTTTCTTTACTACAAAGTAGTTTCGCATGTGTTTACTACATGGATATATAGCACTTTAAAAAGGATGGTTCTTCAGGGCTGTTGTAGTAAAGAAAACTGTTCTTTATAGAACCATGAACATCCAGAGAACCCTTTGCATTATGAAATGGTTCTTCATATTGATAGAGTAGGTTTTATATGGTTCTGAATAAAACCTTTCAGCAAAGGACTTTTTTACAGCAACAAAAGATGTTCTTCTATTGTTACAGGCTTGACATTGGTGCAATAGAAGAACCATTTTTGGTGCTATATAGAACCCTTTTCAAAAAGGTTCTATACAGAACCCTCTACAGCACTTTATCAGAGGAATCTAAATCAGAGGAAGATTTTCACTGTGCAAAGAATCCTTTAATCATACAAAGGGTTCTGCAAGTGTTCATGGTTTTATATAGAACCATTTTCTTTACCACAACAATCCTTAAAGGACCGTCATTTTTAAGAGTGCCAAAAACCTGGCAAACTGGATGCCCTAACCAGCGCAAAGTGCCAGCCAGCAAGCTCTCAGATAGTGCCCGTTTAGTAAATCTGCCCCAACACTGCTAAGATTGCTTATCTGAGATTCATAAATTTGCAGTTGTTAACCGCCAAAAATATTTGACAGGTCACAACGGAAAACAGAGCATCAGAATAGCACTGCTTAACTAAAACGATTGGAGTTTTATTTGCAACTGTAAAAAACTAAAATAGGCTAATATTATCAGGTACCACAACTTTTAGCTCCTTAGAACTGGCATCGGTAGTGGTGACGAAATCGATCAGGCTCTATGGCAAAGCCAGGGCTCCACGGCTCCTCACCCATCCCTGGGCCTCCCCCCTGGGGACCAAGGCCATTGCAATCTCCTCCACCATAAACCATCTCCACTTTTCCTCCTCCTCACTTCAAGAATGCTTGGTAATTGCCATTTGAAATGGCACAGAGCTCTGAAGGTTTATCTTAGATTACACATGTGCCCTTTGATGGAGGAGGAAGAAGGGGAATGCTTTATCTGCACTGTCAATAAGGCTGAGCCATGACTCTGGCATCCTCGAACCACAGAAAACTCCTGGGCTGACTTGACTCAGGGTTGGGGTTCCTGAGTGACAGGGTGAAATGCCAACCAGAGTTATGGTCTGCTTTTTTCCCTCTTGATATACACATTATATATATATATATATATATATATATATATATATATATATATATATATATATATAAACATATAATGATATGGATTTGAGAGCCGTCCACAGCAAGTCGGAGTCACTGTATAACAGTGGTGAGCGAGATTGGGGTGGTGGTGGTGGTGGTGGGGGGAGAAACAGATCATGCTGCTGAACATGCAGAAGCTGTCTGACATGCTGAGCTCCTCTCGCAGCAGCATATTCTCCAGCCATTCCTTTATGCCTTTCTAGGACTGTAAATATCTGACCTCGCAAGAGTCCAATTCGATTCTGTCAGAAACAATTCAGTGCATTGTGAAATCTCCAATTCCACTGTGATTTAATTGAAATTCATGACTGTACAAAAGCCAGAGAATACCCAAGTTTTATTTCATCTCCAGTCAAAAGCGCCCATTACATACGAGTTATTCATTTTTCAGTGAAGCAGAAAACATGTGCTTAACAGAAAATTACACAGAAGCCCCAACAGCTAAATATAATGTCAAACATTTCAGTAATTAATCTGTCCACCCTTTGCCTTTGTTACAGCTCCCGTTCTTTTCAGAAGACCTGCTTTCAGTTTTTCAAAGAAATCCACAGGGAGAATTTTCAACACTTACAACGTTCAGTTTTAGATGGTCATATTTTCTGCTACCCACAATCCAAGTGATCCCAAACACATGCCGCGATGCTGAGGTCTGGACTTCGAGGTGGCCAGTCCATTCAGTGGCTGATTTAGTTCAAATATAGTTGATGCTCTGGGTAAAAAACTGTATTGCTGTATTGCAATAAACAAGGCCATTGGGGAAATAAACAGGTACATGGGGAACAAGAGAGCAAAGAAAGTAAACATCTGAGGGTCAAAGGCCAGAGCAAATGAGGGACAGACAAAGGGTCAACAGAAAAAAATGCTCAGTGCGCAAAAGACGAATCTAAAGGCAACAACTAAAGAACAAATGAGACTGAAAAGGTATTCATACATTCAGAGACAACAGGTGAAGGCAGTTTGAACTCGGGGGAAGAGGATCTGTGCAACTGTTTGTGATTGGTAGGTAGTGGGCATGTGATTATGATGTCAGAACCAGATGAATGATGGGAGTTGGAGTTTACAGATTGGTTGGAGATACTGGACAAAACAGGTAGCTTAACTGAAAGACTATTATGAAATTATTTAACTTAACTTTTATTAAACGAAATGATCCCACTATATTTTCAGATATTTTTGCTTTGTTATTATTATATTTTTAAGAAAAAATGCTTGAAACAAGCAGCATTATCTGCTAATGTATTGAGAGTTTGCTACAGAATAAGTGAAGTAGGGGTGAGATTACTTTTACTAGGATTAAATTTTAAGAGAAGTAATTCGGAAATTCACTGGATTACATATTATAAATAATTCCTCCAACACTGGAGCTCTCTACACTACCATTAGTTGTAGTGTTGTGTTCGATCTGCTGAGCCTGTGCAACACTCTGTTCTGACTAAAAGATAAAATTCTGACGTGAAAATTTTTATGTTCCCGCTCAGCACTCAGAACTTCACACTGAAGAACCTTCTCTCCATAACGTATACTGTCACTTAATTGCTTTGCTATATATATATATATATATATATATATATTTGGTGTAAAAGTAGAGGAGGCAGTGGATAGGGCAAGATGGAGGCAGATGATCCGCTGTGGCGACCCCTAAAGGGAGCAGCCGAAAGAAGAAGATATATATATATATATATATATACACATGGGGCCGTTGATTCATGGGGCCCTGGGCAGGGCATGCCAAACTGTTGACCTTCCAGGCCAAAGTGCTCCAGATATTAGCATTTACCTTCATCTAACGCTCTGAATTCAGTTGATGAAGGCCTTGCTAATTACCTGACAAGGTGTGTTTAATGAGGCGGTGTCCTGAAGTCTACAGTGTTTTGGGCCATGAGGACTGGAGCTTGACACGTATACCCTAGATGGCTGCCTGCCTTTGCCATTGTTCTGAGAACACAAGCAGTCCATTGTTCTGAGAACACCAGCAGTTTCTTTGTTTGATTTGCCAAATTTCTTCTTTTTTCTCTATTTCCTTTTCTCAGTGAGGGCTTCTTGACAGCTACACAACCTTTTAGACTTACAGCATTAAATCTTCTTCCCACAGTGGAAGGATGGACAAACACCTGTGGATTTTTTCCAGATCTGAAGCAAGAGCGAAGCTTGACTTTCTCCCCTCTCTCAAAGATGGAAGCTAGTCTACAAGGTCTTGCTTGGTTGTTAGGAGTCCCGTTTTCTCTTAATCTTTTATGATTTCTGTTTTAGGAACTAATTTCTTAAGTCATTTTCCCTTGACTTTCCTTATATAAGTGGATGATCTTATATCTAATCTCCACATAAATATCTCCCGGAAAACCTGTACTAAGTAGCTGTTTTGACTGGAAATGACATGGAATGTTTTGTACAATCAGCACCCAAACCCCCCCCCACCACCCCCTTTTAATTTTGACCAAAGAAATGAATGCTTCCTATTCAATTGTAGTACATAGTACATACCAAAAACAGTATAGACTGCTATAACCTGCAATAACTGATTATAAGCTTTTGTAACAACTTAAGGTTGATGCACCCTAAACAGCCTGATATTTTCACTTTGATCAAAAAGTGAAAAAAGCATACTTTTAATTTTTTTCTAAAATCTCTTCAACCATTCCAAAATCAGCCACCTTAATCAATGCATTCATCCACCCTATGTCTTTCACCTGTGCTGAAATTTACACCACCATCTCCTACACAGTGTTTACACATCTGCTTCAACAGCTATCAGTGCTCTCCGCTGCGCTCCAATTTAAATGGATTGCTCCGAACGCCAGTAAAAGCCATTAATACATCTACATTAGATGCAGCAGCCTGGGCTCAGGAGGGGTGGAGATGAGGGAAAAAAAAGGGGACTAATTTATTTAAAAGAGTTGCCATGGGGAACGGCATTCATGATTAATGTGGGGGTTGATTATGCAACCAATTGACTATAATTCACACCCAGAGAAACCTGGACCAGTCGCATGCCAGTGGGCTGAGGATATTAATGCAAAAAAGGCCAAAAAGGAAGAAAAGAAACTCTTGCAATTCACTTTACCCAAAGTCATGGATAATACCGCAAGATTCAGGGGTGAACAGGGATCAGCGGAGCTCCCCTGACCTCACGGACTCATTTGCAGCAAGGCATCCTTGCCGGTGTTCGCATCCAACTGGTCACACACGGCCACACACGCTCACACACACTGCCACACGCGCACACACACAGGGCTTTGCTATTGTTATTCACAGCGATGGAATGAGGAGATAGCCCACTATCCAGCTCTGCTCAAATTTTATCAGATGGTAGCCTCAGGGCAGCTACAAAGAAATGGCACCATGGTGGCTACAGTAAAGGAAACAGGGCTGAAAAGCAGATGCGGTATATGCTGTGACTGTTGTGGACTTTGAAAATATGAATTGATTTGTTTGCCTGAGTAGGGTGCATTATGCACAATCTGAGCCTCAGTAGAAACCAGTCTGCTTGATTATGCATTCAAAGTCCTTTTAACAGAAGGAAATATTGGCTTTCTTGGAGAGGAGCAAATAAAAGCAGGACAAAAGTAATATTTTGCTCAACTAAACAATCAACAATTTGGTAAAACTTCACTGGAGGACAGTGTCCATAGGCTACATGAGACCCACAAACTCAATAACTAACTCATAACGAACTCAATAACTAACTAATGCAAAGTTTACAAAAAAGCCGCTTTTATGTCAAGCTGATTTTTGGTTTGAGGTGGTTCAGGCATCAGATCCAGATGCCCCTGGACACCTCCTGGTGGGGGTGTACCAGGCATGGCATACTGGGACAAGACCCCAGGGTTGTCCTAGGACCCGCTGGAGGGATTAGATCTCCAAGTTGGCCTGGGAGCTGCTTGGGGTCCCCGGCAATGAGCTGGAAGAAGTTGCAGGGGACTGGCATTCTCGGCTCTCATACAACAGTTATGAGAACAGTTATAAAGAGTTCTCGGCTCTTTATACAACAGTTAGTTCCGGCCACGCAAGCTGATTGGTTGAGAGGCGTTCTAACTGTGCTGTTATTTCAGCATAACATCAAGGGTTTTTCACAAACACTGTATCACTCCACTGAGATGCCGTTGCTAAGCAACAACTTTGACAGCTGTAGGAAACGCTCGAGCCATTTGAACGTTTTTACTTCTTGCTTTGCACACAAACAGAAAACGGACACTGTTAAGATCACATCTGACCGACAGCCGATTTGGTCCGACTCTGAAGATCAGACGACACTAAATTCCCAAACTGCCGTCACCACTGAGCAGCTTTTCAGTCGGCAGCTGAGACAGAAGAACAGCTGAACAACCTGGAAGCAG
Source organism: Pygocentrus nattereri (assembly GCF_015220715.1). NCBI lineage: Eukaryota > Metazoa > Chordata > Actinopteri > Characiformes > Serrasalmidae > Pygocentrus > Pygocentrus nattereri. The sequence goes on along the minus strand of NC_051218.1, from coordinate 42,037,604 downwards.
CCAGAAATGAACCCAATACCATTCGCCAAATGTGTTGTCTGATCTTCAGAGTCTGACCAAATCAGACTGAGCTGTAAAACTGACCCAATAAACAAAAAAGCTGCTCAGTGGTGACGACCGTTTGGGAATTTAGTGTAAGGAGCTGGAGACAGTCATGGGCTGGAGTGTGTGAGTGACTGTTTGTGTCCGTCTGTCTGCCCTGAGATGGACTGGTGACCTGTCGAGGGTGTATCCTACCTTCCGCCCAATGACTGCTGGGATAGGCTCCAGCACCCCCCACGACCCTGACGGAGAAGCGGCTTGGAAAATGGATGGATGGATGGAGCTGGAGAACGAACTGCTGGCTGTGCAGCGAGTTAACTGTTTTTGAATTTAACTGTTGTATAAAAGCAGTAGACCACTCGGGGCCATGTGTTATTGCTAGAACATCACGGTTGTGATGATCTATGGCGACCAAATCAGAGCTGTGATGGTATTTCACAATAACACACTCCCTCCCATGTTCTATTGCTTAAATTGTTTAAGAAATGTATTTTTACGTTTTTTAAACAACTACTCCAACACTGCTCAGTGGACATTAAACAAATCTTTGGTCACACTTTTTTCAGATGGTCGCCTAAGATTAAGTGACCCTTATTAGTCCCCCAACAGGGAAATTTCACCTCTGCGTTTAACCCACCTGTGCAGTGAAATACCACATACAGAGTAGTGAAGACACAGACACTAGGGGGCAGTGAGCCCACTTGCCCGGAGCGGTGGGCAGCCCTATCCACAGCACCTAGGGGTAAGGCGCCTTGCTCAGGGGCACCTCAGTCATGTACTGTCGACTCAGAGGATCGAACAGGCAACCTTCCAGTCACAAGGCTGGTTCCCTAACCTCCAGCCCATGATCTACAGATGATCTACAGATACATGTATTACTTACAAACATTCTGGTGATAGTTGATTATCAACAACATATATGTTATGGGTTTGAGACGTTCAATAGAATCTTTCACATGCAACCTCAAGTTCAACTGCATGTCCTTGATATTTAGTCAAACATAAACTGAGCCTCTACAAAACATCAGTGGACCATCCAAATAAGTGTTACCATGTCATGTCATTCCTTCTGAACTGTATACATTAGAATGAGCTTCTTCATGTTGTCATCAAACAGCTAATTCAATCAGCTCACTTAGCATTGCATCAGGATGAGACGTGAATGTATCTTGAACAAATCGACCTTCATTTATCTTCCTTCTGTTTCAAAACACAATGTGTTGCCGTAACAATAAGACCCTTCCGAACAAGCTGTTTATGCAATAGAGGAGTTGTTAAGAACTGCCGACACAGATTTAATCAGCTGTCTTGATGTTATGTACGTTTGTGAATAATAGATGGAGTTTTGAAAGGCGACATAACTAAGCCTCATTTGTCTGGAGACTGTTCTTGAACCACACACTACGAGTGGCAGCCTCCCTCTTAGCGAGTAAGCAGTTGAGATCTCCTCTAAACGGCTGCAAATGTTTTAGAACTGATTCGCGGGACAGCGTAGGCTTTTTTAAACGATTTACTTCTCCCCATGTTAGCCAGAGTCCATCAGATACTGCATTTAAGCTAAGAAGGCCGTTTTATGAGAGCAGACACATTTTAGGCTGGATTCGCCATACCGGAGACTTCATTTACGTCAAGATCACTCAACATGATGCAACGTGGGAGCAACACTCTGTATTTACAGTTGGTTGTATTCTACTATGGTGTATATCATCAGCGATCAGTCATCCCTTGTGGTTACTTATTGCAGTAGAACAAAGCCTGCTGCCATATGTACTCACTCTCAGTAAGGTGCACCGCTCACGCCCTGAGCAGTGAGAGCTTGGAAGCAGTGATAGAAAAGCTTAAGGCACTGTACAGTATTAAACGTATTTCTGTGCGTGAGTCATTTCTGTACTATATGGCTCTTGGAAAGCAAATGCATCCTACTAGGAGATTGCTGTACTTTGAAAGCCAGCACACTCACCAAAAACCTGTGAAACTTATTTTCCTGGCTCCCTCTGACATTGCAAAACAATTTTCACAAGAAAATTTAACACCATATTCACATTACTACAGTTCGTTCACTTTGGCAGAGACGTCTGCTTCAAAGAACGTGATGTTCAGCCAATGTAAATCACAAAACAAGGTTAAAAGCCTCACGCTAGCCAAATAAATTGTTTCCTTTCCCCTTTCTCCAACTGAAACTAGTTCTTTATCACACTTTAATGCATTCGAGCAGAGCTCGCGAGCACAGCCACCGTTCCAATCCTGGGCTTTGTTAGCCCGACCCAGTGTAGAATGACACGCTGTGGAAGTCAGAGACACCTGAGCTTCCTCCCTGTCTCAGTTTCATCCGTTTACTCATTTACATCCTGTTGAATTGTGACAGTGAATTGTTTTATTCCATTGGTGGGCTTTTTGTTTCCCCTTCCCATGGGGAAATCACTGACCGGGGTGGGGGTAAAGAGAAAGAAAGAGAGAAAAGGAAAAAAAACACATGAATTACACTCTTTGCACATGCAGGCAGAAAATAAATTGGAATCAGACAGTGAAAGAGGACTTGGGGAAAATGATCAGCCGACTTGCTTTCACAGAACACAATAGGCCGCCGATTTCTCGTTCAAAGCGTTAATTCTTTTGTCAAGTAATGAAACACTATTGAGTCTATGGCATGGAATGGGACTATATAGAGAAGGATCACATTTATAAAAGGAAACTGATGTAGGATTTACACTGTCTTTCACTAATTGACTGTTTGGAATATTCTTGGGAACGTCCCAATAGTGATGTATTTCTATGAGAACATCCCAATAGTGATGTATTTCTATAGAAACATCCCAGTAATGATGCATTTCTATGAGAACATCCCAATAGAGATGTATTTCTATAGGAAAATCCCAATAGTGATGCATTTCTATGAGAACATCCCAATAGTGATGTATTTCTATAGAAACATCCCAGTAATGATGCATTTCTATGAGAACATCCCAATAGAGATGTATTTCTATAGGAAAATCCCAATAGTGATGCATTTCTATGAGAACATCCCAATAGTGATGCATTTCTATGAGAACATCCCAATAGTGATGTATTTCTATAGGAAAATCCCAAGATTGGTGTATTTCTATAAGAAAATCCCAATATTGGTGTATTTCTATAGGAAGATCCCAATAGTGAGTATTTCTATAGAAACATCCCAGTAGTGATGCATTTTTATGAGAACATTCCAATAGAGATGTATTTCTATAGGAAAATCCCAATAGTGATGCATTTCTATGAGAACATCCCAATAGTGATGTATTTCTATAGGAAAATCCCAAGATTGGTGTATTTCTATAAGAAAATCCCAATATTGGTGTATTTCTATAGGAAGATCCCAATAGTGATGTATTTCTATGTATACCAACTGCCTGCTAATCAGATTTACACATAAGCAAATATATAGTGCCTTTGCCTTTCCAGTACACACCACAAATAATTAAAACAATAAATATACATTTTCACGTTTGTTTTTCAGTATTTTACATAATTTGAATATATCCATTGCCCTTTACATTGTGTAGAAATTTCATGATGAATGGACCAAAAGAAATAACCCAGCATTGCTTGGAGAAATGTCTGGTTCCATTGACTTACATTAAAAGTCAGACGCAAGGTTTTATTCCAACAACAGCGATATAAGGGAGGTTACAGATCATTGGTCCTAAAGAGCATTTCATCAATGGTTGGATACAATTAAAGAGTTTCATTCCAAAATGCTCCAATTTTTTAATATTTGAGCTTGGAAAAGAATAATCACAAAGAAATGAATAAGAATATTCATTATAATATAGCGTTGATATTTCTTGTATGTGCGAAGCCCATTCACTACATTGTATATCATGAAAAAAAAAATCTACATTTGCTCTAACTATTTCAAAACATGATAGGATTAAACTTTCTTTTTTTGGCTCTAATCAAGGTTATCCCACTATTTTTCATTTTTCCCAGAAATTTGTGCATCAAAACATTCTTATTTCTTACTTTTCTGTTTGTCGCATTATAAAAATTAAGCTGTAATCAATGAATGTGTCCACATAATCTGAGTAAATTCTAGTGGTCAAAATAAAAAAGCAGACTAAAATTATGAACCGTTTGTCAAAATGAAAGAAATTTAATTTAATGACAAGCCTAATTCATAGCTATTAGCAGGGCGTGTGTGTACCGGTGTGATAATGATTTCATGTCACACTACAGACTATTGAACATTGTTGTCACACCAGAGGACATTTCCAGATAAATGGTTGGTTTATGGCCTAATTGTATGCCAGACTTCCTTGAATCTAATGTTACAGTGTAATGCTTTAGTACAAGTTATATATCACTTTTTAATTGTGTCACACCATTTAGTTCCATTTTAAATAAGTGCGAGAAAAAAGTCATATTTTACGTAAAGGACTTACTTTTGAGGAATCAGATGTCCAAAATAATGCCCATTATATATTCACAGAATGGGGTCATACTAGGTGGACATCATCATTCTACACAGTGTGACACAAACCGATAACCTTGAGTTTCATCAAATAATTGTTTTTTTTTATATGGAAATATATTTGCAATGATTCTGTCTTAAAACGACAGTACTTTGAAAAACATATATTACCCTGAACAGTCACACCAGCGGACAATAAAATTGGGCAAAATGAGGTCTGTATTTGTCAGTGACGACACAAAAATGGACCGTCCCATCAACCAGCTGCAATGTAGGATATTTTCTCTATAACTCCGCTATCAAAACCAGCATTGCGTCGTCTTACAGAAAGACACACTCATGCACATCTAAAGCATCTTTGTTACCCTCCCGTCATGTCCCTGTCACATTCTGAATGGAGGAAGTAAAGCTTTCTCATATTGTCACTGATGCGTCATAGAAGTTCTCTGTGTAAACCTGTCACAGAGTATAGGGCTCAGTGATGTTTATCCTATTCTGTGCACACTCAAAAATGCCAGCTGAGCAGCAAAAAGCTTTTTGTTCAGCCGCGCTCTCCGGCACACTGGCCACTCTCCTAAAATAGCCCAATCCTGCCTTTAGCCTGGAGAATCCAGCACACTGCTCGGAATCCTGAACCACTCAGTTTAGCAGCTGCAAACAAGCAGCAAGTCTTCACATAACGTCAGCTTCGGTCAGCAAAGCCATTTTACTTAGACAGATCGGCTAACCTGAAACGATCTCCGTTCCCAATACCGACAAAGGCACAGATCTGAGAACGCAATTACCCTGCCAGGTCCTGCACTGGCCTAAAGTGATTTACCTTGAGCCAGGCAGAAACCAGAGGCCCGGAGATGAGGTTGCCGAAGGGACATTACCATTCACATGAACACAGGCGTGAATCAACCGACACTCAATACGACGACTAGCGTAGGTATTCAAGCCCTTTTCTGGCAACGTGTCGGACTGCTGAGCCATGTTCCGAAGCTGGAAAGGACTGCAGGACAGTATGAAGCACATTTATAGTGATCCCTGTGAACACAGTTCACCCTCAGGCTCGTTTTGGACTGACAACCATCCTTTGTCCCACTTAATCCTGCCACGCCGCAGTGAAAAAAAAAGCATCAATAGCAAGGTTGTCAAGGAAACATGAGCTGGCACTAATTGCTTATTCAAAAATATGCAAGTGCTCTTGGAAAAAAAGCCTATTAATTAGTGCGAAAGAATTCTTGGTTTAAAGGTGGAAGATCTTAATAAAAAATAAAGAATAAAAAAAAGCGACTCGAAGTTTAGCAGCAGCTTCTGGCATGCCCCCTGGTAAATAAGGCATTATTGTAAACAACCCCCTTTCCCTCGGTGATACCAGCGAGGGTGGGTCTGTGTAGTAACAGTATGTAGATTTAAGATGCCACAGATGCATAAATATTATAATACTGTGTTTCGCTTTGCTCCACGCTCCAGAACACACCAGCCACTTCAAAAGCATGACTGAACAAGGATGCACACAAGTTGAACAAGAGAAAGAAAAGTGACAGAAAGCAGTTCAAGCCACAGATTCAGAAATAAATGGGAAGTAGCACACCTAAATGGGTTTAATAAAACATTAACAATTGAGGTAGACATCAAGGAGATCGCTGGAAGAACGCTTGTCATGTGGATATTGAGAACTGTGAGCATCCACGAGGGAATATGGGAGGCATTCAAAGCTGGAATTGATAATGACAATAAATTGGGGAGATTGTGCGATTAACTCTGTAGGTGTCGAGTCCGTGGTCAGTCTTCATCGAGTGGCGCTGTTGCCAACTCTCCAGGATCTGGCAATACGTAACACGTTGGCGCAGTAATTGCCGATATGTGTGAACTCTTCCAAGAATGTCTGTGGACGCTCTCGACATGAAAACAAACCCAAATTAACACGACATTGAAAATGCCATGCAAATAAATGCGGCAGAATGAGCTATTTGGGGCAGTCTTGCTTTGTACTTACTTAGGAAACCAAATTATGGACACTGATTATGACAATGGGCTGCTCAAAACAAATAGACAGTCACATGCAAATGTTTCCACACCCCTGTTAACACATCCTCTATAGGGAACTTAAATATAGTTTTATAAAGCAAAGTTTATAATTTATTTGCCTAGCTAAACATATTGGAAAAAAAAACAAAAACATCAAATATAAAATGTGACAACTTTTGCAGTGGCTATATTTTATGTTTTATGTTCAATTCAGCTCATTAACCCTAATTGCGCATTAACACGTACAGTGTGGAGGGTGTGTTCACTTATTTCCACCTAGAAAATCAACAGAACATGCAATTTGAGCAGGGGCGTCCACAGCTTTGCACACGACTGCATATACTTACACCGATCACATTATGACGTAACATTATAGGTGCACGTTGTAGTTCTACAATTACAGACTGTAGTCTGTTAGCCCCCTTTTACCCTGTTCTTTAGTGGTCAGGACCCCCCATGGACCCTCACAGAGCAGGTACTATTTGGGTGGTGGATCATTCTCAGCACTGCAGTAACACTGATGTGGTGGTGGTATATTAATGTGTGTTGCGCTGGTGTGAGTAGATCAGACACGGCAGTGCTGCTGGAGTTTTTAAACACCGCAGTGTCGCTGCTGGACCGAGAACAGTCCACCAACCAATAATAGCCAGCCAACTGCGTCCTGGGACCACTGATGAAGGACTAGAGGATGATTAACTCATATTTTACAGTAAGACATGAGCTATCGTCTCTGACTTTACATCTACAGGGTGGACCAACAATGCAGGTGCGTCTAACAGAGTGGACAGTGAGTGGACACAGTGTTTAACAACTCCAGCAGCAATGCTGTGTCTGATCTACTCGTATCAGTACAACACACACCAAAACACCACTAACACTCAGTTACTGCAGTGCTGGGAATGATCCACCACCCAAACAGTACCTGCTCTGTGAGGGTCCATGGGGGTCCTGACCACTGAAGAACAGGGTAACAGAGTATCAGAGAAACAGATGGACTACAGTCTGTAACTGTAGAACTACAAAGTGCAGCTATACAGTAAGAGGAGCTGATAAAATGGACAATGAGCGTAGAAACAAGGAGGTGGTCATAGCGTAATGCCTGATTGGTGTATATCCTGCTCTTTCTTCCACGTTTTCAAGAAGGGTAAACTAAAAGTGGTTCTGCTATGAACAATGGAGGGGTTTCCATTATAAACTGTCAGTTATTATATGCATCTTAACTACACTAATGCACACTCTCCACCACCATCCAGTCAGATGGCTATGACTTACTCTGTTTGATTATGCTGCGCTGGAATGTTACTGAGACAGATTTCATCAAGAATTTAAAGAGCCGCTCCTATTATATCGAGCACTTATACCCTCATATTCACTAAAAACAGCAGCTCAAGTGAACTAGGCTCATCTCCCATGAACACATACAACACCACCAGAACCTCAGAGATGAGGTTACCTGCAGGTTCTGGAAAATAAACTGCGCTAAATGTGCATAAAAACGATTATCTGAAGATGTGACTCAGCTATTATGGCCATTTAAAATAGCCATATGTCTGTTTACTATTACTCATGGTAAAATTCACAGCTAGAGTCTTCATTTGCGCTCTGGCAGAAATGGACCGTGCTCCGTTTTCAAACAGAGGAGCCAATTCTCATGCTAAAAGTTGTAAAACTAAGAATATGTGTACACGTTGCACATCCTTGAGCATTTGATTGCGTGAAACAAAGCATAAATAATGCACGGGGTAATATTACAATATATACGTCGCATGAAAGATATTGCTTTTCGCATATTAAAGCTCCCTCAGAAATATCTTCTAGTGGCAGCTGAAAAATGTCACACATGCAACGGCATTCGTAATATTTATTCGTAAGGCAATAGCTTAGAGGTTCGTGCTGTAGG